>NC_090222.1:34235000-34600000 GCF_024489055.1 Chanodichthys erythropterus
ACGCATATGGAAGATCTCTGATGTAGGTCCTACCTTTCGGGAGGAACGACTAGCAATCAGAGACGGGGCAAAAGCGAAGCCGCCCAGGGAAAGACACGGGTTTACCATCAGGGAAACCTTACCGTGGACAATCTCATATGGGATTACCCGAGGGGAATCACAGCATATGGGCATCTAGTCCAGTACAAGGGCAGACCAACTGGGCATACACGCAAGTACTGGACCTGGCGCCTGACGCCTCCGCCGCGTCTGGCTGCCGCAGGATGCAGGAGGAACTCCACAGGGTTCGCCGTTACGGGGAACTGAACTGAGGAGCGAAAACAGTGCTCGCATTCCCTCTCCCGAGGGAAATGGCACAGCAAGCGAACACCCATGGCTAACTACGAGTAGAAAGCACACGGGTGGACACCGGTTCCACTCGGAGGTTATAATACCTCGCGAATGTGTTTGGTGTCGCCCAGCCTGCAGCTCTGCAGATGTCCGCAACAGAGGCGCCGTGCGCCAACGCCCAGGAGGAAGCAACACCCCGAGTGGAGTGAGCTCGCAACCCGAGAGGGCACGGCTCGCCTTGGGATTGGTACGCCAAGGCGACGGCATCCACTATCCAGTGGGCCAACCTCTGTTTGGAGACAGCCTTTCCCTTCTGCTGACCTCCAAAACAGACAAAGAGCTGCTCAGAGCTTCTAAAGCTCTGCGTGCGGTCCACGTAAACGCGCAGAGCACGAACGGGACACAGCAACGCAAGGGCTGGGTCTGCCTCCTCCGGGGGCAGTGCTTGCAGGTTCACCACCTGGTCCCTGAAGGGAGTGGTGGGAACCTTGGGCACATATCCAGGCCGGGGTCTCAAGATGACTTGAGAGTAGTCTGGCCCGAATTCCAGGCACGAATCGCTGACCGAAAATGCTTGCAGGTCCCCAACCCTCTTGAAGGAGGCGAGCGCGGTCAGGAGCACTGTCTTAAGAGACAGATGTTTCAGCTCGACTGACTCAAGGGGCTCGAAGGGAGCTCCCCGAAGGCCCAAGAGGGCGATGGAGAGATCCCAGGAGGGAATGAGGCGAGGCCTAGGAGGATTCAACCTCCTGGCGCCTCTGAGGAACCTGATGATCAGGTCGTGCTTCCCTAGTGACTTGCCGTCGAGCACATCGTGATGTGCTGCGATGGCGGCCACATAGACCTTCAGGGTGGAAGGGGACAGCCTCCGTTCCAAACCCTCTTGAAGGAAGGAAAGCACAACACCGACCGGGCATTTCCGGGGGTCCTCCCTGCGGGAGGAACACCACTCAGCGAACAGACTCCACTTCAAAGCGTAAGCGCGCCTCGTCGAGGGGGCTCGGGCCGAAGTGATGGTGTCGACTACCGCGGGCGGTAGGCCACTCAAGTCTGCCGCGTCCCGTCGAGGAACCACACGTGGAGGTTCCAGAGGTCGGGACGTGGGTGCCATATGGTGCCCTGCCCCTGAGAGAGGAGATCCTGTCTCAGGGGAATGCGCCAGGGATGGGCTGTCGCGAGGAGCATGAGTTCCGGGAACCAGGTCCGGTTGGGCCAGTACGGCGCAACTAGCAAGACCTGCTCCTCGTCCTCCCTGACCTTGCACAGTGTCTGTGCAAGGAGGCTCACTGGGGGAAACGCATACTTGCGTAGGCCCCGGGGCCAGCTGTGTGCCAGTGCATCCGTGCCGAGGGTCCCCTCGGTCAGCGAATAAAACAACTGGCAATGGGCGGATTCCAGAGAAGCGAACAGGTCCACCTGTGCTTCCCCGAACCGGCTCCATAACAGCTGGACAACCTGGGGGTGGAGTCTCCATTCCCCCGGGAGTGTGAGCTGTCGTGAGAGCGCGTCGGCCGCACGATTGAGCTCGCCCGGGATGTAGGAGGCGCGCAGCGACCTGAGTCGGCGCTGACTCCACAGAAGGAGATGGCGGGCGAGTTGCGACATGCGACGGGAGCGTAGACCACCCTGGTGGTTGATATACGCTACCGCCGATGTGTTGTCCGACCGGACCAGTACATGCTTGCCCTGCAGCAGCGGTCGAAACCGGCGCAGCGCAAGGAGTACTGCCAGCAACTCGAGGCAGTTGATATGCCAATGGCGATGGGATCCCGTCCAGGACCCCGACGCCGACTGGCCACTGCATATGGCACCCCAGCCGGTGGCAGAGGCATCTGTTGTGACAACAACATGCCTGGACACTTGCACTAGGGGCACCCCGGCCCGTAGAAAAGCAATGTCCGACCACGGGCTGAATGTGTGGCGGCAACTCGGTGTGATGACCACACGGAGTGAGCCACGGTGCCATGCCCACCTCGGGACCCGGTCGTGCAGCCAGTGCTGAAGCGGTCTCATATGAAGCAATCCGAGCGGCGTGACCGCGGCTGCGGATGCCATATGCCCCAGGAGCCTCTGAAATTGTTTCAGTGGGACCGCTGTTTTCCGCGAGAACGAGTTCAGGCAGTTCAGCACCGACTGTGCACGCTCGTTGGTGAGACGTGCTGTCATATTGACCGAGTCCAGCTCCACACCGAGAAAAGAGATGCTCTGCACGGGGCAGAGCTTGCTCTTCTCCCGGTTGACCCGAAGCCCCAACTGGCTGAGGTGCCTGAGCACCAGGTCCCTGTGTTCGCACAACTGCTCTCGTGACTGGGCCAAAATGAGCCAGTCGTCGAGATAGTTGAGGATGCGAACGCCCACTTCCCTGAGTGGGGCAAGGGTCCCCTCTGCGACTTTGGTAAAGACGCGAGGAGACAGGGACAGCCCGAAGGGTAGGACCCTGTACTGATATGCCCGCCCCTCGAACGCAAACCGTAGGAACGGTCTGTGTCGAGGAAGGATCGAGACATGAAAGTACGCGTCCTTCAGGTCGATAGCTGCAGACCAATCCTGGGTGTGAACACACGTGAGAATGCGTTTCACCGTGAGCATCTTGAACGGGAGCCTGTGAAGGGCCCGGTTCAAGACGCGCAAGTCCAGGATTGGCCGTAACCCCCCGCCTTTCTTGGGTACTATGAAGTAAGGGCTGTAAAACCCAGACTTCATCTCGGCTGGAGGGACAGGCTCTATTGCGTCCTTCGCCAAAAGAACCGCAATTTCCGCCCGCAGGACAGAAGCGTTGGGACCTGTGGTGAACAGAACGCCGCTGAACCTGGGTGGACGCCTGGCGAACTGAATCGCGTAGCCGAGTCTGACTGTCCGAATGAGCCAACGGGACGGGTTGGAAAGGCGTAGCCACGCCTCCAAGCACCGTACGAGTGGAACCATCCGGACAACAGAAGTACCCACGGGGGGGCAGCATGGAGCACTGTGGCCTGACTCGGGAGGCAGTGCGCCCCGAGGTCGAGGCTGTGAGTGGAGTCCACTCACATGGCTCCGAGTGGGCAGGGTGGCGTGGGAAGGCGGTGCGTTCCCGGGGCGCCAAGACCCTGCCCGTGGCGAAGGAAGGAACGGCTGAGAGAGAGGGAGCGAAAGCTCGCTCACCCCCAGCGCAGACCTTCTTATATGACCCAGAGGTTTTTGGAAATTGCTCTTGTGAAAATGTGGGTACCGCTGGCACTGGGGCCAGCGGCGGAACAGAACACAGGATTCTCCCCCGGGCCCTCTCCCGGGGGAGGGAGCGGTGCGGTCACCGTCTCCCACAGAGCAGTCTCCAAAAACCACTGGGTCTCCCGTCTCAGGGCCGCTTCTCGCCTTTCTTCTTCTTAGAAGAAGGCTTGGCGGTCTGGGCGGGGGGCGTGGTCTTCCTGCAGGAAGCTCGGGGAGGAAGGGACGAGTCCGATCTCCCGGAAGCCTTAGCCGCAGGAGGACGCCCTCGGCGAGGAGCAGACGGAGGCGCAGCCCGTGGCGGATTGGTGGCATCATCACGCCGGGGCAGGATGTGTTTTATGGCCTCTGTCTGCCTTTGCACTGCCGAGAACTGCTGAGCGAAGTCCTCGACAGTGTCGCCGAAGAGGCCGGCCTGGAGGATGGGGGCGTCAAGAAAGCGAGCTTTGTCGACCTCCCTCATCTCAGCCAGGTCCAACCAAAGATGTCGTTCCTGGACCACCAGGGTGGACATCGTTTGACCCAGGGCGCGCGCCGTGACCTTCGTCGCCCGGAGGGCGAGGTCGGTCGCCGTGCGTAGCTCTTGCAGCAACCCTGGATCAGCACTACCCTCGTGCAGCTCCTTAAGAGCTTTCGCCTGATGGACCTGCAAGATGGCCATGGCGTGCAGGGCGGAGGCTGCCTGTCCAGCAGCTGAGTAAGCCTCTTACCCGCCTTGGACGGGAGACGCGGACGGTTCCGCCAGGTGGCCGCGGACCGCGGGCACAAGTGCACCACAATCGCACATTCCAACTGCGGGACCTCCGCGTACCCCTTGGCAGCCCCACCATCGAGGGTAGTGAGAGTGGAGGAGGCAGAAGAACGGTTTCTGGCCGTGTGAGGGGCCATCCACGTCTTCTGGAGCTCCTCATGCCCTTCCGGGAAGAAAGGCACTGGGGCGGGACGCGGCTGAGAACCGCGCCCCTAGCCCAGAAACCAATCATCCAACCGCGAGCGCTCAGGACACGGTGGAGGGTTCCACACGAGACCGACGCCTGCGGCGGCCCGGGCAAGCTTGGCCGCCAATTCAGAGTCCGCCTCAGACTGAGCGACCGCCCCTGAGGGCGGAAGCTCGAAGTCTTCGTCTTCCTCTGAACCAGCAAACCCACTCCCCGATGCAGCGAGCGACATCTGATCCTCCTCCGGAGCGCCGAAAGTGACACGAGGCACCCCCGAGGAGGGCCCCGCGGCAGCAGCCGGCAGCTCGACGGCACATGGCATTGCAGAGGAGTGGGAGGTTTGTGGGGACGGACCCGACAAAGTAGCTCCCACTGTAACCCTCAGATCTCCCAGAGTACTAACCTGGCCAGCGGCCGCTACAGCCGCTGGCGCTGGGGTAGTAACAGAGGGGACTCTCATTTCTGTTAAAGAAAGAGAGTCGCGATCTCAATGCCAACATGGACATGCTCTCGCAATGAGGGCATGTACCATCCACGAGCGCTGCCTCAGCGTGGGGTTTCCCCAAACACGTGAGACAGTGATCGTGGCCGTCAGAGGAAGTCAGGAAACGTCCGCATCCAGAAACACACGGACGAAAAGACATCTTGAAAAAGACGCTGATCGCCCGTGCTTGCTCTTTTAGAATACCTCACCAACCGAAGCACACAGGGATGAGTGCAGCACCGTCCTGTGGGCAGCGCACCGTCACACCCACCGCTGAGCGTGCCTTCCCAACCAGCTGGAGAGATACAAGCAGCCACCAGAGAACAGACAGTAAAAGCAATTAAAATTGCTGTTTTCAGGACCGAGTCCTTAGCAATTAAAATTGCTGTTTGCTCTCTTAGTTCAGAAATTCACTCTTTGAGGAGGTGAAAGGATGATCAGCCGATCGGCTCCGAAGCAAAAGTATAAATGAAGGTGAGTATGCCGGCCCTATTTATACCCGGATGCCGGGGGAGGGGCCCGGCATGTAAATCTCACAGGCCAATTCCCATTGGCTTGTTTTGTATCCTTGGAGGTGATTGGGCTCCCTAGCGAGACCCCATTACGTCAGTATCGACGTAACGTCGAACGTGACTGACTGAATGGGAACATAACCTGTTTGTCTTCACTACTGACCCTTAGAATACAAATGTCATGTTAGGTCTGCAGCAACACATTTTTTTTTTTAGTCCAACTCACTGTTAATTAGCTCCCTAAGAGTTATGTACAAGTCCACTTCTGCAAACACATCGTTCACAAGGTTCAAATCATGCTCTGACATAAGATCAACACATATGTTAAAAATGTCTTCTTCACATGGAAAGTCCTTGAAAACACACTCTTCTAAACAGACTTGAACCTTCTCCAGACACACTGGATGCAGGTGGTCTGTGGCTCCATATAGATGAGACACAGCATACATGATGGAAGGTCGGCCATGCGGTGAACGTGAGTTGTGGACTGGCCTTATTCTGTGGTTGTTCCAAGCGAAGACAATGTCATCAAGCTCTTCCTGTAATGAAACATGTTTTAAAACATGATTAGAAAGCTGTTTGCGTGTAGCAGGAGAACCACACAGAGCGTGAATCATAGAACCAGGTAATCAAATCACAGAAACTGCAATGAAGAGTAATTTAAGGTATTTTACATATTTGGTATGCATAATACATTATAAATGATTTATAACATTAAATATACACAAAATGAGTGAGGACAATAATGAATATTAGGTGAGCCAAGTTACAATTCCATGTTTGAATTAAAGAGATACTTCACCCAAAAATTCTGTCATTATGTACTCACCCTCATGTGGTTCCACACCTGTACAAGTTTCATTGTTCTGTTGAACACAAAAGGTAATATTTAAAAAATAAAAATAAATGTTGGTAACCAGATAGTTGATGGTAGCCATTGACTTCCTTAATCAACTGTCTGATTACCAGCATTGTTTAAAATATCTTCTTTTGTTCAACAGAATAAAGAAACTCATACAGGTTTAGAACAACATAAGGGTGAGTAAATGACAGAATTTTTATTTTTTGGTGAAGTATCCCTTTGGTGACATCTGGTGATGGTGGACACTTGGAAGTGACAATATAAACAAAACAACTAAAGTGAGTTTTGTATGGAGCCCCGCACATGGTATGCAAGGGGAATATCGTGCACACGATTTACTAATTTAATTTAGAAAATCGTGGGAACGAATTACTTGGCCTATTTTTTTCCTGCATGTCATGTCCGGGGCTCCGTATTTTGACCCTTAACACCCTTAAAATATCATGGGGTTTTTTTGTGTGTGTTGTGAAGCCCTGTGTAGACAAAATTACAGAGCTTTTCTTCAATCAGATCAAATTAAAGCTTTTCTCATGTTAACATCTATGGTTGTAAAAAAGCCCATGTTCAGTTTGTGTTCTTTTATTCTAAGGGCTATACAGCTATTATGTTGGTCACTGAATTGAATTTAAAGGGCGTGACTTGTTTGACGATTGCGCGAGAGCGGATCAGTTTCAATGCGCGAACGGCAGAGTGAAAGCATAGGTCCTGCAGTCTTCCCTGTAAATCAGCAAATTAATGCTAGTTAAGATCTCTTTCTGTAGCGATTTCACTTTGTGAACTGCAGGAAGAATATTTGTGATATCGAATTGCAGCAGATGATGATTATATTGTCCCAGACTTCTCGTTGAAGTTTCCTTCATGACGATTCTGGAATGTGCGTCATTGAAGACCGTGAGTTTCGTTTTGAGTGTTCATTATATTATTATTATGACATTTATTTACTGTTTAACTTGATATACCGCTGCTAGATTATGATTTATGTAAAATGAGTGTGTGTTTCCTCGATTATGTGAAGTATAGCGTTTTTATGATAGCAAGAATGATCGGCCATTATACAGATACAATGACGCAGCAATTTATGTTGTGCTGTTAACGTCATCGCACATTTATGCAGTTTTCTGTTACTGATTAAGTTTATTTGCTTATTATAGAACCACATTTTAGAGTCATATACAGCAACGGGATAAATCAATAACACGCATCATAGACTTTGCATGCTTCATTGCCGAAGATTCATCGTGCTTCGGGGGACCTGAGACTGCAGCTAAACGACCAGCTTCACATCGCTATCCTGACATCTGAACGTCCTAAAGAACTGTGGTGACCAACACAGACTGTTGCACTCATTGTTTTCACTACATATTTGTGAGACCAGCCTCCATCTGTATCCTTGATCTTCAAATCTGTTACAATAATTCAGTTTGTTTGTTTATTATTTTGCGTAGGCCTACGCTCTTTATATGTACATTTTATTTGTTATTTTGTGATCTCCTTTGATGGTAAACATATAAACAGTGTATTTGATTATTGATTTTCAACATCTTAAGTAAATTAGTACAATTTAGTACAACTGCCTCCTCTTTATTTCTCTCATGGCCATTGGACATCAGATGTGGTAATTGACTCTCTGAGACGGTTGATACCGTAGTAGTAATTGGTGCAATACAGTTCCTTTCAAACATTTAATGGTCCTTCGAGCCGGAGATTATAACTGTCTCAGCAATGATGTCTAGACCTAGAGAGAAAATAGTAGAGGACGAGGTGGTCAGGCCACGCAGAATTACTAGACAACCGTTGTATCTTCAGGAGTATGAGGTTAATTATCCTCAGAGGCAACTGACATTTGCAGATGAGCAGGTTGATGCTGTGACGAATGCTGATGTTCTCTCTTGTATTCGTGAAATGAGAGAGGAAAGCAAGCAACTGCGGAAAGATATGCAACACATTTCAGATATAATCGCTAGTTCTCCTGTCTTAGCTCAGCCACAGGTTTCCTCACCTTCGCAGTGTTCTCTTAGTGCAGAGGAAAGGAGTTTCTTCTACACCAGTGGCTACTAGCGTCTTGGTCTCACAGCAGGAAGATAAAAATCCTAGTCAATCTGAACATGTTCCTTTAGTGCCCCCTAGGGATGAATCCCTGCAAGCACGTCATGATAGCCATCAAGATCTTATCGAAGATCTTACTAATCATCTAAAGAGAGTAGGCAGGCTGAGTGGTAGCCAATTAAATTCAGGCCAATCAACACCACAGTATACCGAACCTCCAAATACTAAGAATGTCTCACCACAACATGTTACTGGCCATAGTGCTAATGTCCATGGTTTGCAGCATCGTCAGTCTGCTTCTCCTTATCGCCAGTCAGAGTGTGCCATGTCGTTGCAACGCAATCCACCATTCTACCCACCTCGAGATTTCAGTCAATCTCCTGCAGAGGCACATACTTCTCATTCACATTCAGAGTATCGGCCCATTAGGAATATTCATGATCCATGCTTTGAGGACAGAATGCACCCTTCACAGAGAACTGCCTTACCTGATCATTCGAGTCCTTATCTTCAACGGGACTGGAGAACTGACCGCTATCGTGGCAATGAACAGTTGTTTCCCTCTAATCGTTCATACTCATTTTTGGATCAAGATCTTAACCGTCCTTGGCACCCAATGCCAGTGCAATATCGTGGGCCTACACCCACAATCCCAGATTTCATTCATGATGACCCAAGAGAGTTCGCCAGACTTAAGCTCGCTTTAGACAATGTTCTACCCAATGATGCTTCTGAATCTTTCAAGTTTCAGATACTCATGGATCATTTAAAGTTGGAAGATGCTTTACTTGTTGCAGATTCTTACAGTCACAGCCGCTCTCCTTTCAGTGATACTATGCAAGCTCTTACCGACATGTATGGGCAACCACATCAGCTGGCATTGCAGCGGATCTCCAGCTTGATGGACGGGCCCAACATCAAAAGTGGTGATGTCAAAGCTTTCAAGGGATTCGCTCTTCGTGTTCGGGCCTTAGTCGGAATGTTGAATCAGTTGGGTAGCCCAGGCTGGACTGAGCTGAAGTGTGGTTCTCATGTATCTCGCCTCTTAGCTAAGTTACCTTATGACCTAAGAGCCAACTTTAAGAGATTTGTTAACCCTCTTCATACTCCCATTCCTACTTTACTTGATTTGGCAGATTGGCTTGAATATGAGGTTCGTGTGCAAGTGGAGGGAACCCAGTACAGTACATACCCTGATCATGAGAAGCATAGTTTCCGCAAAGATAAGAAGCCTGGATTCACGCCTCGAAAGCTAACCACTGTTCTGCATGGGGGAGAACAGAAGCAAGTGCCAACTGAGAATCCAAAGACAGGGACAGCATCCTCTGAAAAGTTTCAGGAAAAGCCCAAAAGGTATTGTCCATTCTGCGATACAATCCAGCATTACATGAATCAGTGCTCCAACTTTAAGCTCTTGAACAAGGAGCAGGTCGAGAATTGGATCAAGATGGGCAATAGATGCTGGAGATGTGGCCGAAGTCATCAGACCTCAAAGTGTACTTTGAAAGCGAAGTGTAAGAAATGCGATAGGAGACATCTTGAGGTTCTTCATGATGTTAATACCAGTTCTGAGTCTAGCAGGAAGGGCAACATCAGAGAATCAGAAGGGAGCGCAGGCCCCCTAAGTTCCACTTCCCAGACCTTGTATCTTGACCGCCCCACAAGCGGAAAGCAAGTGTTACTTAAGCTGAGTCGGGTTGTGATTCAGAATGGTGACAAGTCGCTAGAGACTTTTGCGGTACTGGATGACGGATCAGAACGAACAATTCTGCTTCATGAGGCCGCTCAACGTTTAGGCCTTCAAGGTACCGTTGAAGACTTAGCACTTCGTACTGTGAGGCATGAGGTTCACACCATCCGTGGAAGTTCGGTGTCCTTATCTATAGCTCCAGCCTCACAACCTGACAAATCATTCCCCATTCATGGAGCCTTTACGGCTAAAGAGCTGGGTCTTGTCCAACATACTTATCCCATTACTGATCTGCAGCGAAAGTACCGCTATCTTAGAGACTTGCCCTTGGACGATATCAATCAAGCCCAACCATTAGTGCTTATTGGATCAGACTATCCACATTTGATCACGCCAGTGGAGCCAGTGAGATTGGGACCTAGAGGCGGACCAGCAGCTGTGCATACGAGGCTTGGGTGGACGTTGCAAGGTCCATCAAGGTTCCTTCGTCCTCGTCTTCAGCCGCAAGAGTGTCTCTTTGTTTCTTGTGTGACATCAGATTCTGAACTCTTTAACCAGGTTGAAAGGCTGTGGAAACTCGACATTCTGCCTTATCGGTCTGACAAGGTAGTTACACGCTCACGACAAGATGCAGAAGCCCTCCGCATTCTGGAAGAGAAGACCATCAGAATTAATGTGGATGGAGTAAATCGATACTCTACACCATTACTTTGGAAACAGTCACTTCCCCCATTGAATGCGCCGAAGGAAGCTGTCATGGCTCTTCTATGTAGTACGGAGAGACGACTATCCAGAGAGCCACAAATGAAAGCCACTTACAATGTTGAAATTCAGAAGTTGCTGCAGGCAGGCTACGTCACCCCATTATCATCTCAGGAGTGTGCATTAAGTCCTCATTCATGGTTCATACCACACCATATGGTCCATCATAATGGTAAGGACCGTATCGTATTCAATTGCTCCTTTGAGTTCCAAGGCCAGTCTCTAAATGAGTCAAGTCAAGTCAAATTTATTTATATAGCGCTTTTACAATTGGTAATTGTTTCAAAGCAGCTTTACATATTAGAAGCACAGAAAAAAAGGGAAGTGGTTAAAACTGTACAAACAAGCGTGGTAATATGTAACATATACAAGATGGTGCTACATTAAGCCAATGTCGGCTGACTTCCAGGGGTGGAAAAAACCCCCTAGGAGAAAAACCCAGCGTGCTAGCACTGGGAAAAAAGTCCTAGGAGGGAAAAAACCCCTTGGAAGATATATATATGTAAATGTATATGGAGATCAAAATCTGAATTGTACATTTTTATTATAGAGATTAAAAATCGATTATATATAAATATATGTAAGCGGATACGGGGATCCTGGGCTACGTTGTAGTCAGGTCCAGACGCAGGTTCTCCATCTGACCTGGATACGGCCTGGATCCAGCACCCGGCAAACCTCAGGATAAGCAGAGAGACAGATATTAGCGTAGATGCCATTCTTGTTCTGATGTACAGGTATATCTAGTGTTATAGGAAATGTTCTCGGTTCCGGCCGACCTAATTATTGCAGCGTAACAATCCTTTAACGGATTTGAAAAATGTTAATGTATTGATAATGTGTTATGTGTATGCAAGAGCAAAGAGATGTGTTTTTAGTCTAGATTTAAACTGACAGAGTGTGTCTGCTTCCCGAACAATGCTAGGAAGATTGTTCCAGAGTTTAGGTGCTAAATAGGAAAATGATCTGCCGCCTTCAGTTGATTTTGACATTCTGGGTATTATCAACTGGCCTAAATTCTGAGATCGCAATAAACGTGAAGGACTATAATGCATTAAGAGCTCACTTAGGTACTGGGGAGCTAAACCATTTAGAGCTTTATAAGTAAGTAGCAAGATTTTAAAATCTATACGATGTTTAATAGGGAGCCAATGTAATGTTGACAGAACTGGGCTAATATGGTCATACTTTCTGGTTCTAGTAAGAACTCTAGCTGCCGCATTTTGAACCAACTGTAGTTTGTTTAAAAGCCGAGCAGAACAACCACCCAGTAGAGCGTTACAATAATCTAGTCTTGAGGTCATGAATGCATGAACCAACTGTTCCGCATTTGTCATTGAGAGCATATGTCGTAATTTAGATATATTTTTTAGATGGAAGAAGGCGGTTTTACAGATACTAGAAACATGACTTTCAAATGAAAGATTGGTATCAAAGAGCACACCCAGGTTCCTAACTGAGGACGAAGGTTTAATGGAGCACCCGTCAAGTGTTAGAGAGTATTCAAGGTTTTTTCGTGAGGAAGTTTTTGGTCCAAAGATTAGGAAATCAGTTTTTTCTGAATTTAATAATAAGAAATTTCTTGTCATCCAGTTTTTAATGTCAGCTATGCATTCTGTTAGTTTTGTGAATTTGTAGGTTTCGTCAGGGCGCGAGGAAATATAGAGCTGAGTATCGTCAGCGTAGCAGTGAAAACTAACACCATGCTTCCTAATTATCTCTCCTAAGGGCAGCATGTACAGAGTGAAAAGCAACGGTCCTAATACTGAGCCTTGTGGTACCCCATATTTAACCTGTGATCGATACGACATCTCTTCATTAACTACCACAGACTGATAACGGTCAGATAAGTATGATTTGAACCATGCCAAAGCAATTCCACTAATGCCAATATAGTTTTCAAGTCTTTTTAAAAGAATGTTATGATCGATAGTGTCAAAAGCAGCACTGAGATCTAATAACACTAATAGAGAAATACAGCCACGATCGGATGATAGGAGTAGATCGTTTGTAACTCTAACGAGAGCAGTCTCAGTACTATGGTATGGTCTAAATCCTGACTGGAAATCCTCACAGATTCCATTTCTTTCTAAAAAGGAACACAGTTGTGTTGAAACTGCCTTTTCTAGTATCTTTGACAGAAAAGGTAGATTCGAGATTGGCCTGTAATTTACTAAATCTCTCGGATCTAGTTGAGGTTTTTTAATAAGAGGTTTGATAATAACCTGCTTAAAGGTTTTTGGCACGTGTCCTAGTGTTAAAGATGAATTAATTATATCAAGAAGTGGACCTACGACCTCTGGAAGCATTTCTTTCAGTAGTTTAGTCGGCATTGGGTCTAACATACATGTCGTTGATTTTGATGATTTGATAAGTTTAGATAATTCTTCCTCTCCTATAGCGGCGAATGATTCTAGTTTTACCTCAGGGACACTACAGTGCACTGTCTGAAGAGAAACTGTAGACGGTTGCATGTTTATAATTTTCTCTCTAATATTATCAATCTTGCAAGTAAAGAAGTTCATAAAGTCATTACTGCTGTGCTCTATGGAAACGTCAGCAGTTGAATCTCTGTTTCTAGTTAATTTAGCCACTGTGTCAAATAAATACCTAGGATTATGTTTGTTTTCTATTAAGAGATTTGAAAAATAAGTAGATCTAGCATTTCTTATGGCTGTTCTGTACTCAATCATTTTTTCTTTCCACGAAAGGCGAAAAACTTCTAGTTTTGTTTTCTTCCAACTACGTTCAGCTTTTCTAACAGCTCGTTTTAGAGCCCGAGTGTGCTCATCATACCACGGCGTTGGATTAGTTTCCTTAATCTTCTTTAGACGTAAAGGAGCGACCGCATCTAATGTGCTGGAAAAGAGAGAGCCAATAGTTTCTGTTGCAGCATCGAGTTCTTCTATGTTGTCAGGTATACCAAGGCGATGAAACTGCTCGGGGAGATTATTTATAAAGCAATCTTTAGTGGCAGACGTGATTTTTCTACAATATTTATGGCTGGGTGGTGGTTTTGTAGCCTTGGCTAATTGTATTATACACGAGACTAAATAATGATCTGATATATCATCGCTCTGCTGTAGAATTTCAACAGCATCAATATCTATTCCATGCGACAGTATTAGATCTAGGGTATGATTACGACAATGAGTGGGTCCTGACACGTGTTGTTTAACTCCAATAGAGTTTAAAATATCTGCAAATGCCAATCCAAATGCGTCTTTATTATTATCTACATGGATATTAAAATCACCAACAACAAGGACTTTATCCGCAGCCAGTACTAACTCTGATAGAAACTCAGCAAATTCTTTGATAAAGTCAGTATGGTGCCCTGGTGGCCTGTATACAGTAGCCAGCACAAATGTCAACTTACATAATGTTACATAAAGCACCATCACTTCAAAGGAATTATATTTGAAATTCTTTTGAATGACTCTGAATATATTACTATAAATTACAGCAACACCTCCCCCTTTGCCTTTCTGTCGAGGATTGTGTCGATAATCATAACCTTGAGGACTAGATTCATTTAAAGTAATGTAATCGTCTGGTTTTAGCCAGGTTTCTGTCAAACACAGCAAGTCTAGTTTATTGTCTGTGATAATTTCATTTACAATAAGTGCTTTTGAAGAAATAGATCTAATATTCAGTAACCCAAGCTTTATCATTTGTTTATCTGATTTATCTGTGATTTTCATTTTTTCATTTTTTCATTTTTCATTTTTCATTTTTCATTTTTTCATTTTTCATTTTTCATTTTCATTACTTTGGCATACAAACCAAATGAGCACCTCTTACCTGGGCCTACTCTTGGGGCAAGCTTGTTAGGAGTTCTCCTCCGCTTCAGGGAGCACCCTGTAGCTGTCTGCAGCGACGTGAGAGGTATGTTTCATCAAGTCCGTCTCCTTGATGAAGACAAGCCTTTCCTCAGATTTCTGTGGCGTAATGGCAATACTGCTGAGCCACCAACAGTCTATCAGTGGGAAGTATTGCCCTTTGGAACCACCTGTAGCCCCTGTTGCGCTACATTTGCTCTTCAGTCCCATGTCGGGAACTACCTTGAGCCTACAGATGATGTGCGTCAATCTGTTGAATGCAGTTTCTACGTAGACAACTGTCTAAAAAGTGTCCCAGATGAAGCACAAGCTGAGAAATTAGTATACAGACTACAGCACCATCTAATGGAGGGTGGATTCGAGTTGCGACAATGGGCCAGTAATGTTCCTACGGTCATTCGCCACTTTCCTTCTGAGCTGAAATCACAGAGCAGTGAGATCTGGCTTAGTCATGAAACAGCCAATCCTCAGGAACGTACCCTCGGACTGATCTGGCATTGTAAATCTGATACTTTGGCATACAAACCATATCAGAAGGAGGAAGGTGAAACCACCATGCGCAAGATCTACCGCACCCTTGCAAAGCAATATGATCCCCTTGGGTATTTGATTCCTTTCACTACAAGGGCCAAGATCATTGTGCAGCTGCTCTGGGACAAGAAACGCGGCTGGGACGATCCTTGCCTCCCTGCTGATTTACTTGCTGCTTGGCAGCAGTGGGAGAGTGAACTCTCTCAGTTGTCCCAGATCTATCAGCCAAGATGCTACAGCTCCAGAATCCAGCATGCAATCAAGAATCGCAGCGTTCATGTATTCTGTGACGCTTCTGAGAGAGCCTATGGCTCTGTAGCATACATGAGTACTGAGGATGATCAAGACAATATTCAGGTAGCTTTCTTGGCTGCAAGATCTAGAGTCGCTCCAAAAAAGCAGCTCTCCATCTCACGCTTAGAACTCTGTGCTGCATTGACCGGTGCGCAGCTGGGTGCTGTATTAAAGAAAGAGCTGACTTAAGACATCCGCGACTTTGTGTTTTGGACTGATTCTACCACGGTCCTTGCATGGCTGCAATCTGATTCTTTCAGGTACAAAGTATTTGTGGGAGTCAGAGTCACTGAAATACAAGAACTGTCTGACCCAAAATCCTGGCGCTATGTTAATTCATCTAATAACCCTGCCGATGACATCACACGAGGTTTGGCACTGAATCAATTGGCTCAAGAAACTCGCTGGAGGCAGGGTCCAGCCTTCTTGACACAATCCAAGTGCAACTGGCCGAAGGCACCTGAATGTCAAACCCCTGATGATATTTAAGAGCTCAAGAAACCCGTATTCTGTGGGTTACTTCATGAGACTGCAACACCTGTCATTCCAGACGTCCATCAATTTAGTAGCTATCAAGAGCTGCTAGAAGCTACAATGCGGTCCCTACATGGGGCGGCTGGCAGTAGAGAACCTGCAGACGCAGATGACTACCATGATGCAGAATTGACTCTTCTGCGGCATTGCCAAATGCAAGATTTCCTTGAAGAGTTTACATTACTCAAGGAAGGAAAGACTCTCCCCACCAGCAGTCGGCTCACAGGACTTGCACCTGAGCATGACAAAGATTCCAACCTGATCAGAGTGGGAGGCAGACTTAGAAGATGTGACAGTCTGACCAAAGATGTTTTACATCCTGTGATCTTATCTCCGACTCATCCAGTTGTGAAGCTCCTTATTAAGCACTATGACACCCAATTATGTCATCCAGGACCTGGAAGGGTGTATGCTGAGCTACGACGAAAGTTCTGGATTTTACGGGGGAGAGAAGCAGTGAAGAAACATCAGCGCTACTGCCCTGAGTGCCAAAAGTGGAGAGGCCGACCAGAAATTCCAAGAATGTCAGACATTCCACCTTCCAGCCTTAGGTTATTCAAACCTCCTTTTTTCTCCACTGGGGTCGATTGTTTTGGTCCCTTTACAATAAAAGTGGGCCGCCGCACAGAGAAAAGGTGGGGTATTCTCTATAAGTGCCTCACCACTCGAGCGGTCCATCTTGATCTTCTGGACCATATGGATGCTGATTCATTCTTGTTGTCCCTCAGACGCTTCATCTCACCTAGAGGAAAGCCCTACGAGCTTCTGTCTGATCAGGGAACCAATTTCAGAGGAGGGAGTAGAGAAATGGAAGAAGCTTTCATTCAGATGCAACCCACCCTCAGAGACCAGCTGGCTAAGGAACAGATCAGGTTCCGCTTTAATCCTCCCAGCGCACCTCACTTTGGGGGGTCATGGGAAAAGAGAGGTGAGGTCTGTGAAGACAGGCCTACGGACAACACTGGGTGCCCAGATTGTCACTGAAGAGGTTTTGAGGACGGTCTTAATAGAGGTTGAGGGCATCTTAAATTCAAGACCTTTGGGTTATGTCTCTGGTGATGTGGCTGATCCAGATCCTGTAACTCCAAACTCATTGCTTATGGGGCGGCCTGACTCCTCACTACCTCAGATAGTTTATCCTGAGTCTGATCTGCTCAGTCGAAAAAGGTGGAGACACAGTCAGATTCTCAGTGATCACTTCTGGAAGCATTTCATACATGACTTTCTGCCTACATTACAGGCCCGTCAGAAATGGAACAGAGAGAGAGAGAACATTACAGTTGGAACTGTAGTCCTTATAGTTGATGAGCAGTTACCGAGAGCACTCTGGCGAGTGGGTACTGTTTCATCCATCCTTCCTAGCTCTGATGGTAGAGTCAGAACAGCTGTCGTTAAAGTGAAGGATCATACTTACACTCGACCAGTTGCTAGATTGATTAGATTACCTGCTTTACCGCAAGACACAGATGACACACAGAAGTAGATTTACTACAGGCAAATTTGTCCACCAAATTTGGGGGCGGCTGTAAAAAAGCCCATGTTCAGTTTGTGTTCTTTTATTCTAAGGGCTATACAGCTATTATGTTGGTCACTGAATTGAATTTAAAGGGCGTGGCTTGTTTGACGATTGCGCGAGAGCGGATCAGTTTCAATGCGCGAACGGCAGAGTGAAAGCATAGGTCCTGCAGTCTTCCCTGTAAATCAGCAAATTAATGCTAGTTAAGATCTCTTTCTGTAGCGATTTCACTTTGTGAACTGCAGGAAGAATATTTGTGATCTCGAATTGCAGCAGATGATGATTATATCGTCCCAGACTTCTCGTTGAAGTTTCCTTCATGACGATTCTGGAATGTGCGTCATTGAAGACCGTGAGTTTCGTTTTGAGTGTTCATTATATTATTATTATGACATTTATTTACTGTTTAACTTGATATACCGCTGCTAGATTATGATTTATGTAAAATGAGTGTGTGTTTCCTCGATTATGTGAAGTATAGCGTTTTTATGATAGCAAGAATGATCGGCCATTATACAGATACAATGACGCAGCAATTTATGTTGTGCTGTTAACGTCATCGCACATTTATGCAGTTTTCTGTTACTGATTAAGTTTATTTGCTTATTATAGAACCACATTTTAGAGTCATATACAGCAACGGGATAAATCAATAACACGCATCATAGACTTTGCATGCTTCATTGCCGAAGATTCATCGTGCTTCGGGGGACCTGAGACTGCAGCTAAACGACCAGCTTCACATCGCTATCCTGACATCTGAACGTCCTAAAGAACTGTGGTGACCAACACAGACTGTTGCACTCATTGTTTTCACTACATATTTGTGAGACCAGCCTCCATCTGTATCCTTGATCTTCAAATCTGTTACAATAATTCAGTTTGTTTGTTTATTATTTTGCGTAGGCCTACGCTCTTTATATGTACATTTTATTTGTTATTTTGTGATCTCCTTTGATGGTAAACATATAAACAGTGTATTTGATTATTGATTTTCAACATCTTAAGTAAATTAGTACAATTTAGTACAACTGCCTCCTCTTTATTTCTCTCATGGCCATTGGACATCAGATGTGGTAATTGACTCTCTGAGACGGTTGATACCGTAGTAGTAATTGGTGCAATACAGTTCCTTTCAAACAATGGTATTTGTTTTCATAATTCATGACTCATGAGTTTTGAAATTGTTGGTTTAAACCACATATGCCTACGGTATTCCCTTTTAACATATTAAGGATACTTTTGTAACGTTAAAGCTTAGCCAGATAATTTTGAAATTAAATAATGTATAGGCAAGCAAGGCAATTGAGATTAACGAGATAAACTCACCTGAATTTTGTTAAGGAAACAGAACTGGACCAAAGATTTGTCCAAAAAAGTGTCTGCGAAGTGCCCGTCTTCTTTCAGCTTGTCAAAGAGGTCTATCCAAAATTGGACACATTCACTTCGCAAAGTGAGCCACCATCTTTCGATGCGCTGGTTTCCAGAGCTTGGGCCAAAAGTAACACGATCTGTTTCTGGTCGATCCTCAGAAAAAGTCAAAAATCTTTGCATCTCAGCCACGTGAACATTTTCTGTTCCTAAATCTAGCCTTACTCTAGCAGGACAACCCCCAGCGTTAATTACGGCATCCATGAAGTATCCAGCAATAAGTCTTGGGTCACTGTTGGTCTTGTATGCCTCAAGCCACATCATGCTCCTGGAAAATCCATCTATACATCCGTTTATTCCAATTCCAAACGGCTTCAGTTTATCATAGCCATCTATATGCCAGACAAAGTTAGGACCACGGTTATGATACACACGCCGCCTCAGTCGATTTCTTGACCTCAAATCAACCCCTTCACCATCTAAAAGCCGCAGCAGAACTCGCACCGTTTCCCTGTCAGTTATAATGCCATTCAGCCAGCATTTCTGGTGCATCCATCTATAGCCATGACATTGGCCAGATGTTTGAAGTTGCTGTTCAATGAAAGCTGCCACCTCTGCCACGTCTGTTTTGTTCTTTCTCCGCCAAAGCTTATTCTTGCTCAAAATCCTCTCAAGACTGCGTTTGCTCAGAGCTATTCCATGCCGTTCCGCTAACACGGCAAGAATTTCATCATTAGTATAACCACGATCAAAATACTGTTTAATGTGTTCGCAATTCATCCTGTCGTGCGCGTCACGTCAGCGTTTAGTCAGCAGGCTAAGTCATAATTTCGACTTAGTTATGTCATAATTTCTACTTTTAAAGTCATAATTTCGATTTTTTGATCTCATAATTTCGACTTTTTATTTCATAATTATGACTTTTAAAGTGGGCTTCCATACGATTGCGTGATATAAAGTCAGAATTCTGAGATATAAAGTCACAATTGCGTGATAAAAAGTCAGAATTCTGAGATATAAAGTCGCAATTGCGAGTTATAAAGTCAGAATTCTGAGATAAAAAGTCGCAATTGCGTGATAAAAAGTCAGAATTCTGAGATAAAAAGTCGCAATTGCGTGATAAAAAGTCAAAATTCTGAGATATAAAGTCGCAATTGCGTGATAAAAAGTCAGAATTCTGAATTTATTTCTCACAATTGCGACTTTGTATCTCAGAATTCTTTTTCTCACTACTGTGAAACGTTATTTCTCACAGTTCTTACTTTGCTTGCGTTTCCTTTCATTGCGACTGACCATCAGGATTACTGCTTTGTTATTATTATACATAAAATAGAGGACATCATAAAGGATTATTTTTAGCGCCGAATTACCAATAAAGAAATATTGATTTTACTGGAGGAGACACATAAAGATTAGTCTCCGGACTTATACATTATGCAGGAATATGCATATAATGTTTCCACAGTAACCTTGTACACAGCGTTTCAAGGAGAAAAAACAGCTTTTACTGCCATCTAGTGGGCTCAATACTAAAACACCAATACCTATCATGTTTCATTAACTTTGCAAATTGCAACTCAAGGGTAGAATCATGCAATTCTGCAAATTACAGTCGAGGTATTTGGGCAATAAAAGTTGTTTTTAACAGAATGGATACACTAATGAATTTTACACAATAATAACAATATAATAATAATCATAATAAGAAGAAGAATCAGCTGTGGCGGAGGCGCAATAAATCAGACAAGGCTGAAGTGGCACATTTTATACACCAACAGCTTCAGACTTCACGGCAGCACAGCTATCGTTGGATGCACTGTTATAGACAGAGATACTGAGCATCAGTTAATTGCGAGAAAAGTCAGAATTCTGAATTTTTATCACGCAATTGCGACTTTATATCTCAGAATTCTGACTTTGAGAATTGACTGTTTAAAATCTACCTCAGGATGATGTAGATACAGTCAGATACAGATAGTCAGAAACATCATAGCACATGTGGCATAGAAGAATATTTCGAGATGTACTGACACCCTGAGAATTGTGTTAAAAAGTAGGTAACACATCACTTCAGGAAGGAAATATCTATCAGGTATCTGCTATGGGTGGCATATTTTGTAAGGCAGGTTAATCCGCAAATGTAGCGTGATAGGTCATCCTGAGCAGTAGGTCGAATTTTCCGGCCACAGGCCTAATTTAACCCCTGGTTAAGAGTGCGATAAAATAGTTCTATATATCTAATACTTCTATGTATTATTCTGCTTGTTTGACTTCCTGAGGAACAATATACTTACCTGGCCATTTATACCATTTCTGTTCCCATAAAAAAAGATGAGAAGATGAGTTTGGCACTACAGAATGTGTCACTAGCTTCGCAATATTGCGAAGTTATCATCATAATCATAGTCATTATAAAATCATCCTAAATCATTTAAAAGTCCCTGTGCTCTAAAAGGGGGGTGAAGGTTAACAGGTTAAAAAAAAATATGGGTTCCATTTGCAAGAATTCTTCCAAGTGTTTAAACAGAAGTGAAAGTGTGGGTAAAAAAAGTGCACCAAATTTCAGCAAAAAGTGTTTTATTCATTTAAAAAGGTGGGGTGTTTTTTTTTTTTTATTAATTAAAGGCACAATATGTAATTTTTCACCACTAAAGGTTGCTTACTCAAAACAAAGGTGTAGCTTGATGGCGCCTTGATTTCACTGAATTATGGGAGGTGTTATCTTCACATCTACAGCCAGTGGAAAAGCATCCGATGAGACTATATTATATTATATTCCATTATATTCATGGATGAGCTAATGTATTCAAGATTTCTTAACATTACTGTAATGTGAAGCAGGATGTGGCTGAAAGCCGTTGGAGTGGAATGAGGCCACTTGAGTGATTGCTAATGAGAGAAAGTGCGACACACAGCTCGGGAGCAGTGGATCTTTTATTATGCCGCAGACGACTGCTTCCGCTTCTTCTGGTCATGAGTATGTGGGATAAAGCAACGCTGTTTAATCATATTAGATACATTTGTTTGTTGAAAGTTGTTATAGTGCTACTCTGTTTGTTCGCTCGGCAGCTACCGTTTCCATGGTTTCTACGAAACGGAAATCAATGGTAATGTGGGTATAATGTCATTAATAGGCAACGCATGGACCTGTGTCCTGTTTAAATTTCTCTGGATTTAAACATTCTTGGAAAAATTTGAGATAATGTAAGTACACAAGTCAACAAAATATATAACATTATTTTGGATATTTTAATTAAAAAATGTTACATGTTGTGCCTTTAACCAAGTGTTTTCTTCTAAAACAATGGAAAGTTGAGTTTATAACCTTGTTTTGAATCTAGATGTGGACTGCTGGCAGGAGACATGATGAAACTGATTAAAAAAAAAAAAATGAGTCACTGTCACAAGGTCAAAAAGTTGTGATGAAATAATCCAACTGATCCTCCTGATATTTCATGTCTCTCATCAGGGTCATTATGTAACCACAAGGTGGCTCTTGTAGTCACACAGTGTTATGGAAACAGTGCCAAAGTTCTTGTCATTGTGAGACATATCTAAGTGCAGAACCGCAGAACCACACGTCACAGCAGTCTGAACAGCAGCGCCAATAGCCTCAGACCTGAAGTTAGGGTGATGCTGACGATTGCATATCCCGCCCCAACCACTATCCATACCCTTCAATCTAACTATAAGCTCTACCTTAACGAATGCCCAACCCCATCCCACCACTAAACCTACCCTTAATAATGCTATAAGCTGATCTGAGACTGCTGACCTGGCCCTGCCGTCCTCACATTACTGTGACGTATGGCTCTCCAGTTGGTTAAAATTGTGACACTCCCCTAAAACTACAACTCACCTCCCATTTGCTGCTGCTTTCACCGCCAAAGTATATGAGTGTCTGAACCAGAATACAGCAAAACAAATGTCTCAGCAGAGCACAAAGCAAAGAAAATTACAATCAAATTCAAAACCAAATAATCAGAAAAATGGATCCCAGCAATCAGCCCACAGGTGCCTGGTCATCTGAGAAATCAGGGATGCTGCAGCCTACACCATACCAGGACAATCTTGCTGCATATCTTCCCTCCTTTCCGAGCCAGCCATATCCAGGGAAATCCGTGGTTGCCATGCAGCCTGCAGTTTTTGTGACCGCCGCTCCACTGGCCAATCCAGAGCCAGAATACCTGTGCTATTCCATCTTTACCATGCTGTTCTGCTGCTTTCCTCTGGGCATCGCTGCACTGATTTTGTCCTCCTCCGTAAGTATCAGTCCATGTACTTTCCATTTATTTATGAACTATTAACTTCTTTCATCTTTATAAGCATAATTAAACATAAAATGACATAAAAATCCACAAAAATGAGGTTCATTCATGAGATAGAGAAGTCAAAATATTTAGGTTTTACATATATATTACATATATGATTTACATTTCAGTGTTTAGTAATGTAAAATATCAAATCTATAAAGAGCAAGGTAATCATTAAGTTCATATTTAAATGCATTCATTATTTATTTATCCCTTTAACGGACAAAGAAAAAATATGGAAAAATTAATTATTATTAATTATTTATACTGTATTAAGAATTATTTCTATTAACATATGGTTATTTGGGAAAAAAAATTATTGTGGTGATTTTATGATGCCTATCAATGTTCATGGGAAAAAAATACATTTTCATCTTTCTGCATTGTGGTTTGGAGAATGTAGGTGATGGAAGATTCTGTTCTGACTTCTGTTTATAGATGGAATCAAAATGTCTTTTTAAACCACAAAAAATGAAAAAAATATTCATAAAAATACGTTATGTACAATATATATACAAACTATGAATATTGTTAATATTCATATATTAATAATACATATTAATAATATGTATATTCATATTTCTTTGTAGATCACTGATATTAATGCAGGACTGAAAAAAAAAAATACCCACTCATCGAAAATGTTTCCAATGTGGTTGATCTGTTAGCTTAAACTTGCCCCCACACATTATGAGTGATTCACTGCTCAAATGGTTCTAGTGAAAATTGTCTATATTTGAATACTACAGTGAATACTACAGTGATATTTTGAATACATATTTTGATTTTTTTTTACATACACAGCACTTACTCAATAGTTAATATCTCTATATCACGTTGAGCTCACTTATAACTAAAAAAGAGATGCAATTGACAACTAAACAGGTGAGAGGCCTGTTAGAGCTCATCACACAAATATGTAAGTATTTTAAACAATTCAAGTTTTTTAAATAATGCATGGCAGTTATATTGCACATTCATGCAACAAAACTGCCATGCTCCACTGAAAGTAGGCCTTATTTTACGTGTGGTGGTTGGTCCAGTTTTTTGGCTTCCTGTAAATGACTTTCAGTTCTAGAGAAAGAGATGTAGCACTGGATACCACCTCAACAGCAACAATCTTCAAAGGGAAAAAAAAAAAATTCATTGTTGCTTTTACAAGCTTTAGATAAACTATTTTCAAGTTTATCTAAAGCTTGATTAGTTGGTTCATGTGTGTTTAAACAGGCATGTCTGCCATTTTAAATGCACAAGCCCTTAAATTAGAATGGATTCTGACTAGCTGTCAGTGTTTTATTATTCAACAGCTGGAACAAAAATTGTTCTGTAAGTGATCCCAATGATATTGTTTCCCTATACTATTATCTTTATAGCTGTGGTGTGGACAGTGCTATTCTTTTATATTCAGAACGATTTTCAGAACTATATCTTTATCGTTATCTTAGTTACGTTTTTGGTGTGAAAGGGCATTAAACCTTTCAAATGGAAATTAAATATAATATGTTGAACTATAAGTAAACCCATCCACAAAGTGGCGTTTGCCCACTCATTTGAGAACTCCCCCATGTGCCATTGGCTAAGACAAATGAAAACTGAAGTGGTTAACATTATGTTTCATAATTGTTTTCACAGACTCAAAATGCCAACTACTCAGGACAGCAAGTATTAGCAGAGAAGAACTCCAAAACGGCACGCACCCTGAATCATGTCGGCGTTGCTATTGGGATTGTCTTCCTTGTAGTGTTTATTATCTTACAGTTTGTGGAGATTTAGAGGTAACAGCTGTTAGAGCTGCCATGGTTGGATGCAGATTACAAACAGATTTGGTTCTCTTGACTTATCTCTTGACTTATGTCTAAAAAAACATTGAAATGCCAGGTCAAATCGAAAACAAATATTCTGTGTTTATGCAATCTGTATGAAAAGAGAGCCATGTCAGAAGTCCTTGATTCAGCTCATTATCCGCTAATGCGGCCACGCCCACGGAGTCAGCGCTATTCAGACGCAAATTCAGTCAATACATGCATTCATCGTCTCAATCGTGTATTTATTGTCTTGAAAAGTGTTTTAAATAGCCATAGTTAGCGATCTCTGGCCTCTGTTAGTTCAGTTAGTTCATTGATTGCCTATTCTTCTTTAGTGCTCAGGCATTTGTGGACTAAAGGTGTACAGAGCGCCCTCTGGCTGCAAGTATGAATTCAAAACACAGTATCCAGCACTCATAGTAATGACAATAAATCCTGAATAAATATTACTCCTCTGTATAGAAAATTGACAAACATATGAGAATCCATCATTTCTCCAAATGTGCATGCTTTTAAGCTAAAAGCCTATATGAAATTCCATAGAGGTAACATAATTGTTCAGACACTTTGCATCACAGAAATACATTATATTTTAAAGAATATAATAGAATACCATTATTTTAAATTGAAATAATATTTCACAGTATTGCTATTTTTTCTGTATGTTTGATTTACATTATGATGAGATTTGAGACATGATCAACAGCGGGTTTTTTCACAGCCTACCTGACTGAAAGAGCTCATTATTTATGCAGCTCATTAGAGCTCTTTATGCAATTCTTTTGTCTTCTCAGGTGAGAATCACCCATTATTCATGATTATCCACGCCTCCACGCATACTGTGTTTCTTGACCAAAGAAGTTTTAGAAAATTTAAATCTATCTATTGTTTTATATGAACAAGCAGGCAGCATAATTTTTACCTCATTGTGAAGCAAAAACTCTAGTCTACAACCTCAAATACCCAGAAGTCTTGTGAACAAAGATTTAATATATATTTTTTGGCCTTATTTCAGTGACTTAAATTTTTTGTTTTTTCAATAACCACGCATAAACGTTTTTCCTCCAAAAACACAAACATGTACATACATGTTCCTCACATATTATTGTAGCTTAGTTTGTGCTGAATACAGTGTAATGGCACTTTTTCCATTAATATGTTTATGAACAACTGAAAAAAGCACAAATGTCAGGGCATGTCAAAACTTCTCCAAGGCCCCAAAAATCCTCAGTCCCCTGAGGGTTAAGCAGCAGTTGTCCATGAGGGGCTGCCACTTTACTTTTGTTTTGTTGTTTGTGTTCAATTTATTATTAAAGTTATGTTGAACATTCGCCAGTTCCTGCCTTCGTCTTTTCTTTTCGACAAACTTTGTTGCTGTTACAGATCCCTTGTTTCCCTGGACTCCATTTCCCAGAATCCTCCTGTTCTCCTCACCTGCACACACTTCCCTCGTCAGTTCCTCATCATCACGGATCACCTGCACCTGGACTCTATTGTTAGCACTCCTATATATTGCACTCACTCCCTTCACTCCTTGTCCGTTCTCTGTTTGTGTTAGTGTATGTTGGATGTACTCTGCCTTCATATTCATTAAAGTATTGTCTATTTGTGGAAATCCGTATCTGCCTCATCTCTACACCACCATACCGTAACAGAAGAACGGACCAAAACTTGGGATTTCCACAGAAAAAAAAAATGGAGACTTTCCCCAGCTCCCTGGATCCAGCTCCTCCATCGCCTCTCACCCTAACAGCCAGCGAACGCCTTATCGGGCTCCTGCAGGTAGGACGTTCGCTGGAGAGGTATGTGGAGGAGTTCGTTGAGCTTGCTTACTTGACTAACTGGCCCGACGCTCAGTTGATCTCCCTGTTTTTGGATGGATTGGATGACGACACTATCCGTTTTGATGAACCTGTTTTTTGTTTCTCCTTAAGCGATACTATCAATTTAATTTTGTGGTTGAATGGCTCCAAATTCTTAGTAGAAGAGGTTCAGGATCAGTGTTGTCGTCCGGTCCATCCAGAAACACGGTTGGCCGGGCCAGTTAGTCAACCTCCGGCTTCCTCCGCACACCTTTCCAGCGAACTCCCTGCCTGCCCCAGGCTGGACCCATATTCCTCTACTGGGCCCAGTAAGCGGAGGAGGAGGAAGAAAGCGGCCCCAATATCTCCAGAGCCCGCTCCAGTGTCTCCAGAGCCCGCTCCAGTGTCTCCAGAGCCCGCTCCAGTGTCTCCAGAGCCCGCTCCAGTGTCTCCAGAGCCCGCTCCAGTGTCTCCAGAGCCAGCTCCAGTCCCCACAGAGCCAGCTCCAGTGCCTGTGGGGATTTTAATTGTATTTGAGGGGATGAAATGGCCCTCAACCCCAGTCTCCTCCGAGCCAAGTTCTCCAGTCTCCGCCGAGCCAAGTTCTCCAGTCTCCGCCGAGCCAAGTTCTCCAGTCTCCGCCGAGCCAAGTTCCCCAGTCTCCGCCGAGCCAAGTTCTCCAGTCTCCGCCGAGCCAAGTTCTCCAGTCTCCGCCGAGCAAAGTTCTCCAGTCTCCTCCGAGCCAAGTTCTCCAGTCTCCTCCGAGCCAAGTTCTCCAGTCTCCTCCGAGCCAAGTTCTCCAGTCTCCTCCGAGCCAAGTTCTCCAGTCTCCTCCGAGCCAAGTTCTCCAGTCTCCTCCGAGCCAAGTTCTCCAGTCTCCTCCGAGCCAAGTTCTCCAGTCTCCTCCGAGCCAAGTTCTCCAGTCTCCTCCGAGCCAAGTTCTCCAGTCTCCTCCGAGCCAAGTTCTCCAGTCTCCTCCGAGCCAAGTTCTCCAGTCTCCGCCGAGCAAGCAGCGCCAGTCTCCGCCGAGCAAGCAGCGCCAGTCTCCGCCGAGCAAGCAGCGCCAGTCTCCGCCGAGCAAGCAGCGCCAGTCTCCGCCGAGCAAGCAGCGCCAGTCTCCGCCGAGCAAGCAGCGCCAGTCTCCGCCGAGCCAAGTTCTCCAGTCTCCTCCGAGCCAAGTTCTCCAGTCTCCTCCGAGCAAGCAGCGCCAGTCTCCGCCTCCGAGCAAGCAGCGCCAGTCTCCGCCGAGCAAGCAGCGCCAGTCTCCGCCGAGCCAAGTTCTCCAGTCTCCTCCGAGCCAAGTTCTCCAGTCTCCTCCGAGCCAAGTTCTCCAGTCTCCTCCGAGCCAAGTTCTCCAGTCTCCTCCGAGCCAAGTTCTCCAGTCTCCTCCGAGCCAAGTTCTCCAGTCTCCTCCGAGCCAAGCAGCGAGCCAGTCGCCGCCTCCGAGCAAGCAGCGCCAGTCGCCGCCTCCGAGCAAGCAGCGCCAGTCGCCGCCTCCGAGCAAGCAGCGCCAGTCTCCGCCGAGCAAGCAGCGCCAGTCTCCGCCGAGCAAGCAGCGCCAGTCTCCGCCGAGCAAGCAGCATCTCCAGTCTCAGCCGCCGAGCAAGCAGCATCTCCAGTCTCAGCCGCCGAGCAAGCAGCATCTCCAGTCTCAGCCGCCGAGCAAGCAGCATCTCCAGTCTCAGCCGCCGCCGAGACCTCAGCTCCAGCCGCCGCCGCCGAGCCCTCAGCTCCAGCCGCCGCCGAGCCAGCCCCTATTATGAACTTTGTGGTTGAAACAACATACAGCCCTAAGACTGTTTACCCTCCCTGCCTCCCTCTCCCACCTCCATCCATTTGTGTTTGTACTGAACCTCCACCTCAAGCCCCCTCGCCCAGATCTCCACCTCGGACATCTGGGCGATTACCTACACCCTGGCTCCAACCTTCCTCTGCTCCACCGTTGCCCATCAGTCCTCCAGCCTCACAAGTCTCCATCCTGCCCCCGTTCACACCTTGGTCCCTCGTCAGCCTGCCCTCCCCTCTGGACTGCACTCCTCCGTCTCCGCTCCGTCCCTCCATCCCTCGTTTCCAGTTGGCTTCCTCACTCCCCCTGGTGTTCACTTTGTTGTCTGTCGTCTGTGTTCAACTGCGGCCTTCTGGAGCCCCGGCTGCGCTTCGGTCGGCGGAGCCATGGATTCCGCCATCTCCCGCCGGTCCTTCTGCGCCGACTGGGCTTGACGGCGTGAGGACGTCAGCTCCTGACCCGCCATGGCGGCCCGCTGCACCTGACCCGCCATGTCTGCCCGCTGCACCTGACCCGCCATGTCTGCCCGCTGCATGTCTGCCCGCTGCACCTGACCCGCCATGTCTGCCCGCTGCACCTGACCCGCCATGGCTGCCCACGGCTCCTGACCCGCCAGGGTCACCTTCGGCCCCTGACCCTCCATGGCCGCCTTCGGCTCCTGATCCACCATGGCTGCCCACGGCTCCTGACCCGCCATGGTTTTTGGACCTGCCCTGGAGACCTCCACTCCAGTCTACTCCTCCCCCTGCTCCGGTTTGAGGTCTCCAGGGCGCCCGCCCCCCTCCCGGTTGTTACATCTACGGCGCGAGGACGCGCCTACCGGGAGGGGGAGGTACTGTTACAGATCCCTTGTTTCCCTGGACTCCATTTCCCAGAATCCTCCTGTTCTCCTCACCTGCACACACTTCCCTCGTCAGTTCCTCATCATCACGGATCACCTGCACCTGGACTCTATTGTTAGCACTCCTATATATTGCACTCACTCCCTTCACTCCTTGTCCGTTCTCTGTTTGTGTTAGTGTATGTTGGATGTACTCTGCCTTCATATTCATTAAAGTATTGTCTATTTGTGGAAATCCGTATCTGCCTCATCTCTACACCACCATACCGTAACAGTTGCATACACAAATCTCTTTTTTCTGTACAGTGTGTGCGATTTATAGGCCATATTGAATAACAGTAGGCCTATTAGTAAATGGTTTTGCTTTAGGATCTGTTTACATTAAACATTTACAATATATATTTATATTGACTGAAAAACTGTTCATTGTACGAAAGTACATAAGTAAAAGTTTCCATTAGCCACTGCAGAAATCACAGTCAACAGTCTGCCTTCTAAAAACTGAGTAATCTTTTCAAGCTAATTTCTTTGGAAAGGTATCCTAACTTATCTAGTGGAGTCTTTCCCTGGTGCTCGGATCTTTGCCGAGTATAAATGATTTTTTTATTAACAAAGTTCGGGAGGAGCATGGTCAAATAATCCAATCATCATGTCATCTCAACCGCCTATCAACAATCAGTAATCAACATATCTACCCAATCAACACGAGTGCAGGCCTATATATAAACACAGTCAACTCACTCATGATTCCTTAAAAGTTTTCAGCATCCCTTCACCACCCCGTCTCCTCACACTCACCTAGATACTTCCTAAACTGCAATAGAGCGGGGATTCAGGCCAAATACTGAGCTCTGAGCCCTCTCCCCGGACAGCATGCCAAATACACATAATATTTATTCAATCTTATTTGTACGTGTCTGATGCGAAAACTTGATAAATCCAGGCTGTGATGACGTTGAAGAAAAATTATTTATTCATTACAATTAAATTTCGCCTAAAGAAGTAATCAGAATATTCAGAAAGAAATAACAATAATTAAGACATTTGCAGATAAGAGAAAAGAAGCAGAAGCCCAGGAGAGCAAATTATCAACGACTCCATATTATACCATAAGCATAGGGAAATTCCCAACCCACTCAAACTGATGTTTTTGTTCTAATAAGAAAAGGTTACATGGTTTTACTTATTATATCATAAACTGGTCAGATGCCAAAAATAGATAAAAGATATAAGAATTCCCTTAGGGAATTTTGCAAATCTTACACTATCAAATGTCAGCAGAAATAATAACAGACATATTTTGATCGGATTCAAATGAGCAACAAATTCTAAAAAACATCTCTTCTGCTGTACTTGCCAGGCGTCCAATATCTAACCACAGTAAAATTGATAAATCATAAGCCACAAATGATTAACATAAATATGAATGAAATGCATGAATATGAATATAAACCATTTTGGATCCACCAGTGTCAGATTGAATAAATCGTGAAATATCATAGTTGTCGCCCCCATGACCATGACACTAGCCTATGAAGGGCACATTGTTATGTCACATATACGTTCTCTGGCCATTCTGAGTGACCAGAAGTCTGGCGGTTCTCCAATCAGTCATAGAACCATGGTTACGTAATCCCCAGTTCTACTTTCTTTCATTCCAGACCATCAGAGTGGTATCCTAATTTATCTTGTGGAGGCCGCATACCAAAGCAGTCATGAGGGTTCCACTGCCCATCAAGTACAGTAGCAGCAACAGTTTAAAAGGATCATCTTTGATTTATACTTAATGTCTCTGAGAAACACATGCAACAGACACTTTGTCAATGCTGAATTAACCTTTATTCATTAAAAATCCTTTGTGACCATCACAGAGCACATTGGAGGCATTGTAGCCACATTAAGCCTGTAAAATCTGGCAAAAGTAGATGGAGTATTCAACGTTGCTGCATCACAGATGTCGGTTAGCTGCACACCATGAGATGGTCCTCAATGCAGAACACGAGATCCAGGAGGCGAGGTTGGATCCAGATCCAACTCCTCCCACTTTACATAATGGGAAGTACTTATGACATAACGAAGCCTTGTTTACTGAAATCACGTGAATTGGCAGTTTGATGCACGCTCCGAACCACTATTTCGAAACAAAAAAGATTCGTAAAGCTTTGAAGCTTCATGATACAGTGTTTTGAAATCGCACATCACTAGATATTGTTAAAGTCGTAACAAAAAGTATTCTTGTCACTTCATAACATTAAGGCTGAATCACTGTAGTCACTTGAACTTTTTTAAATACGTCTTTAGTAGCTTTCTGGGCACTGAAAGTGTTAACTGTCTTGCTGGAAATGCAGGCCCCACTGAGCCATCGGATTTTATGAAAAATATCTTAATTTGTGTTCCAAAGATGAACAAAGGTCTTACGAGTGTGGAACGACATGAGGGTGAGTAATTAATCGAATTTTCATTTTTGGAAGAACTAACCCTTTAGGATTTTATTGGTCATGTCAATCACAGTACTGAGTGCCTACACCAAACACTGATCCCTAAACCTACCCGTCTCCACTCCCTGGATCTGGATCCAACCTCACACCCTGGATCTCGTGTACTGAGCTACTGCACACCATGGCAACCTGGTATTTCACAAAGGCTGGAACTGCATTAGAATAAATATGCATGATTACTTCTGTCACCCAATGAGATAATCTATCCTTAGACACAGCTTCTGTAATATTGCTGCGGAAATTATCGACCTTTTAAGGGTAATCTTGGTCTGTTGTAGTTGTTTGTTAATTTTTTCACATTTCCTTTCAATTTCCTTTTAATATTCTATGGTTGAATAATGTCATGTCATTGTTTCCAGTTTTTGAAAATGCTTATTGCGTTCATAGAGTGAACCTTTCGCTGTTAGTTTACAGTTTAACAAAAGTTAATTTGTGCTAAGTATCATGGGGTGTAGGAAAAAGGTAGATAGGCTGCCCACCTGAGCATCATGCACAGGGGTGACGACTTAGATATTTTCTTGGCAAAAATATAAGCACCAGGGAAAGACTCCACTAGATAAGGATATGGAGAACGAATGGAAGTAGAACTGTTTTTTACACTGCAATCAGGATTGACAGTTGTATTCTGTTATAATAGTAGTTCCTATGTAATGCCAAATATCAGTGAGTAGAGGGCGCTGTTGAGTAAATTTTAGGCCATTCTGATTGCAAAAGTCTTTTTGTAGCTGTTAATTTCCACCATTATTCACCCAATCACATATAATTTTAACTATTTTTATCTAGCTTCAACTGAATCATTTCTTTAAAACATTTCACATGCATAAACAGGATGTGAGAAGGCTAAATTGTCTAATGCTTGCCTTAATCCACACAAATCTCGTGCTCATCTAAAGCTTTGGGAAACAGTAGGGTGTCAGTCAGCTGGAGACAGAGAACAGAAAACATTGATACAGGTGTTTTTAGTTTTAGTTTCTTTTAGTTTATTTTAGTGTTTATGTTTGAATGATGCTGACAAGTTTTCACACAACTGATAAACAGACCAACTCTCAAATACTACTAGCATGTTTGTGATGAATATGCTGGAAATGAAAATAATATCAAGCACATGACAATATCTCAATGTAAATATGATGGAGCTTTTTTCTTGATAGCATGATTTTTTCTTATTCAATTGCAAAGCAAGTCTTAACAGTGAACTAATTCACACAGACAACAGTGTAATATTGGATGGATCCACTAAAGCTTACAGTAATATTCGGTTAAAGGTTTCCATATGAGATCAGGACACTGCCATTGAAAGCCTTCCCTTTCATACCTACATCCAACATAATTTAATACAATTACTGACAGGATAAAAAACAATTTACATAACTTTTTTGGTAATCGATTTATAATAAGTGACATTACAAAGACACATCTGGCATAAAAAAACAAAATGGTACATTAATTTTCACCTTCTCTATGATCTGGAGCAGATAAGCAGTGAAAACACAGAAAACCTTTGTATTAGGTTCCTCGTCTTAAAGAGAAATGATTCCTCTGATAAACCAGCACATGGGAAGGCAGACCATCTCCTCTGATTGGTTCAGGTCAGGTCAGCAGGTTTTTAGCATTCACTGGCTCTTGCTGTAAAATAGAAAAGTATTAAAGATGAATGTCACATTTAAATATTTAATAAACTGATTTTACATGTTCAGGATATCCGTCTATAGATCAATCTCTTACACTGAGAACACATGGGGAACCAATTTACCTGGAGGCCTGAGAAAAGTGGTCAACTTATCAACTTATAATACACACATATATATTATTTATGTTTCTTTGGGTCGACAATGTCCTAATATTAGTTTTTCATGCCAAATAATTTTTGCTCCTTTTCACCGGGAAGTTTGGAAAATTACAGCATGTTTTCATTGTACAATGAACTCTTAATCTCAAAAGATCAAGGAAAATTTGACACTCATGAACCCTTTAAATAATTTAAACTTAACTCAAATTAGCACAAGTTTTTAATTAAATTCTAATTCTTTTATTCTTCACTATAGACAATGAGATACTGAATAAAACATTTACACGGCACATCTTTGTATCCTGTTTCCCCATCCCCACCCTCAGGGATCATGGAGTATAAATCTCCCAAGGGAGATATTATGACTCATCCTGGAAACCATGTGACTGGTGTTGTGGAGACAGGCCATACGGGCCCACCACTGAGCACAGACCCACTGTATCCCGTGGCATCACAGGGGCACTGGCACAGCAATAATTAGCAGATGGATTTCATGCGTGAAACACACGTCCATATAAGTGGCGTGTTTCATAAGGGCTCTTGAGGGGGAGAGTGCTGATTTATACCAGGTTACCAGCACTGGCTTCATGTTACTGGTTGCACAGGCAGATGAGGGCGGTCATACCTGTGTCATTGAGCATCGCTTGAGCGTTACTTCCTGTCCTCCTCCTGTCAAAAGAGAACTGCACTTTTAGAGCTAGTCAATGAACATACAAGTAAAACACCACAATGTGAAACTATTAACTGAATAAGTAATAAAATTAGCTGTATGTTATTAATTGTATACCTTTTGTCCTGGTTGAATTTGCATCTGCAGTGGCCACCTGTAAAAATGGCAAAAGATGTTTTTTAAACAGGATGCTGAGTGAATCAAAAATATGTCCAGCTCACATTTCATGTCAAGATCCAAAGGGAAAAAAATTATTAAAGCACACATATAAGAGTTATGGCCATATACCAGCACGGAACGTCCTGATTTTGCTGAGTTAGACAAAATATTTTGTTGATCCTGGAACAACATTCCTGTGTGAAAATGCAGTCCTAACCATATCCCTAAACCTAACACTACCCATGAGTTATCGTTAAAATCAGAGGGAATTAATAGGTGAACAACACTGATGTAGAAGCACCTAATCCTGGCTGTAAGCATTTAAACTTGCTAGTAAACTTGGCCCTCAAATCTGATTGGGTGATTGGAATGTTGTTCCAGGATCAACAAATAATTGCACTTGGTAAAATCAGGTTCTGCAGCAGGACATCTGAATATTTTCAGTTCAGTGGACTATGTAAATAAATCCATTGAGTGATTTCATATGATGGCAGTTAAAATAAAATAAATTGGTGTTTTTGAACAAACTGGGTGAATAATTCAATCACTTATGCTGAATTCAGGAACCGTGCTAGCATAATACTCTGACCATTTCTGTCAAAGAATGATATTGTAAAATTAGTAAGAGTAGTAAGTCCCACTTTATATTGAGTGTCTTTAAGTACTATGTACTTTAAATTAATCTTTTGATATAATACACACTTATTGTGTACGTAAATCTACATGATTTTACTTTCTTTTTTTAAAAAAAGAAAAGAAAAAACCTGCATGTAATTACAGCTGTAATTAATTTCTGTCCCTTACCCACCCATATCCTACCTCAATAGTGGCACAAGTGTTTTGCAATACAACATAAACATCATATTTTATATAAATAGTTAAAGACACCTAATCTAAAGTGTGGCCGAGTAGTATGCTAGTATACAGATCCGAATTCAGCATCAGTGATATACTTGTTTTGTTTCTGAATGAATCAGAATTGGTTGAATGAATGATCCAATGACTCGCTTCTTTTGTACCTAAATTAATCTATGTTATTGAATGAATTGGTTGAGAAAGATTTAATGACTCACTCCTGACCGTTACACAAAACAAAGTCTCTTCTTGCCAGTGTTGCCAAGTCCATGGTTTTCCCGTAGATATTGCCTACTTTTAAATTGTTGCACCCCCACCCCCTATTTTTTGGGCTAGTTTTGATTGGCCATTGGGCTAGTTTTGTTGTGCAGACCTGGCAACCTTCTTTGTCACCATCTAATGGTTTAATTAGGCTATGTAACATGCAAAAAGATAGGCCTATGTTTGCCCGGTTTCACAGACAGGGCTTCGACCAAGCCAGGATTAGGCCTTAGTTCAATTATGACATTTAAAGGGTTAGTTCACTTTACGAAGCTTATGTTTCGAATCAGTGGTCGGAGCGTGTATCAAATGATCTCAAACTGCCAAAGTCACGTGAAATCAGTAAACGAGGCTTCGTTGTGTCATAAGCGTTTTGAAATTTCAATGGTTCACATAACTTTGGCAGTGCTCCGAACCACTGATTCAAAACAAAAGATTCGTAAAGCTTCAAAGCTTCATAAAGCAGTGTTTAGTTCAGTGACGAGTGCTAGATATTGTTGAATTAAGTCATTATTTGTTTTTTTGTTTTGTTTTTTGGCGCACAAAAAGTATTCTCGTCCCTTCATAACATTAAGGTTGAACCACTGAAGTCACATGAACTGTTTTACATATATTTTAGTACCTTTCTGGGCATTTGAAAGTCTAAGTTAACTTGCTCAATGCAGGCCTCATGAGCCATCGGATTTTATCAAAAATATCTTAATTCGTGTTCTGAAGATGAACGAATGTCTTACGGGTGTAGAATGACATGAAGGTGAGTAATTAAAGACAGAATTTTCATTTTTGGGTGAACAAACCCTTTGAGTAGCTTTTATAAATGTGCCTTAGAAAAAAACATTACTGGTGTTCATCTTGAGACAAAACAATGGCACTGACATATTTTAAGATAAGTCAGTGCAAGTTCCTTTCTGTTAAAACAACTCAAAAATGCATTTTAGCTTGGGACTAAGCTTAAGGCTTGTCTGAGAAACTATATCTCTCAAATTTTGTCTGAGCAAATTAAAATCTGTTATCTGTAAAACTGAGTCAGTGACAAACTCACTTAGGAGAATAGTGATGCCAATCAGACACAGAATCCCTGCCAAGATCAAACCTCCAACCCGAAGTCTGTGATAATCTAGTGAGAGACAGAATGAATGATGATTAAAGAAAATCTTCAGAACTCCTTAAGCAAGATTATGGGTGATATGCTCAAACTAAAAGATCTGTGCAACTAACCAAAATTGAAGGGGTCTTCCTCTGCTGCAAAACCCAAACCAGAGAAAAACATTAATCATCGCATGTAACGTGTTAAGATATTTTATCACAATGATGAAAACAGAAGCAAAAAGAGGAAAATAACAGAAAAAATTGAAAAGTGATATCTCTTACATGTCTGCTGACCTTCCGCCAACACAAGGGAAAAAACTATGAAAGCAATATAGTATATTAGCAAAATAAAATCCAAAGGTTGTACGGTCATGTGTGTGTTTATTATTAAAGGTGGAGTAAGTAGTTTTTGAAAATCTACTTACCCCACCTTTAATAGTTACTTGTGGTCTATACAGATAAACCTATAATGAATTTACATTTCTCTAAAATATGGTATAAGACATGACAACAAGCACATTTTTTTAATTAAATACTACAGAAAATAAAACAATAAAATAAAAAAATAAAAACAAACTCACGTGTCATGAAAACCAGTGCCAAAGTCTTCATCATGATAGTGTGGTTTTAACCTGCAACACAAAATTAGGTTTGCCATGAAAAAATAAAACAAAACATAAAGGTAAGATGCATATGCTCTACTACACAAAATGATTACTAATTTACCTTAAAGGGATAGTTCACCCAAAAATTAAAATCCTTGTTTTGGTGAGTGTTGATGACAGAATTGTAATATTTGGGTGAACTTGCCCTTTACTGCATGTTGCAGGCCTTATTGTGCATGATTGGTCAATAGTAGCTTATCATTAGTTTTATTCAAATTTTTTTTTTAAAAAATGTCTTTGAAACGTTCATTTTCGCTGCTGTTGCCAAACCCTTTTACTTTTTTCTTCCCCTAGAGCCACCTGACTTTATGATCCAATCATCTTCAGAGGAATAAATTCAAGTCCCTCCCCACATTTTCTCATTGATTATCATTTTCCTCTCTGACATAAGTCAGATTGCAGTGACGAAAAATGTATTGTTAATACGAGCTGAAGATTTTCACATTAAAACAAGTGTAATAATACAATTACTATTGGAAAGCAGATCATATATCTCCTGCGTACACAAGAGCAAATTCCCATTATGATTTGCAATCCACTTATGCTCTAAATATAACATGAATCCACTTAATGCCTGAATTATTGTCCTCTGCCAGCTTCACTTCAACAAAATGGGGATAAATCAAATGATCACAATCCTTGCCAATACATCTGATCTGATTAAACATACTGGAGCAACAAATAGCAGCTCTTGAGAACACAAAAGCAGACCTGGATCATCTATCAACAACGGCCTGGAACATCTCAGCAACCAAACGTTCATCACCAACAAAACAGCTCCTAGGAAACACACATCAAGACGCTAAACCCCTTCTTGTAAAAGACGACCTCTGTGCTAGAGGTTTATATGATCTGACAAACGCATATTTACGTCTACACTGTGGAAACATGCTGGAGCACCAATCCAGAGCTTAGCTGGGATTTTCCATTTCGTCTCCGAGAGACCAGAGGGAATGCTGTGCCCATCCCTACCAGCTCGAGATGATGTAACACCCTCCACTTTCAGCTTCCAACCACGGTGGCAGAGAAGGGGAAAAATAATGGGTTCACCAGAGACATGCTGAGACAAAATAAAGTCCAGTATTTCAGCCCTTTGATCAGAGAAGCCTTTGCCAGCGTGAGCGGCGAACAAAGCAGCAGTTAATCTAGAGCTTTTCAGAGAGTCTCCAAAGAGGTTTAATAAATCACCCCTTGTGTCTGTTTTTATACCCTATTGTCTTGCACGTTAATTATCTCATTTCCTTCTTCTTGTAAACACGCAGGCCACATTGTGTCATGGATTCAAATTTATATAGAAGGCCTGCTTCATTATGTTCTCAAGCATGGGTGCCTGATCAATTTGTTTATGTAAATCAAGTCAAATTAGCTTCTGTGTAGAACATGAAATTTGCAAACAGGTGCTAGTCTGATGGTGATTTCACGTGTCTATTAAAGAAATAGTGCACTCATTCTGTCATAATTAACTCATTTAAATAAGACTGAGAATTCGGATCTTAAATGTTGACTATTTGGAAATATACCTCTACTGCAAAACTGTATTACTTTTCTGTCTTTTTTTGTTCTTTTAGTTGCTTGGCAGGTGTGGACTTTCACTGTCAGTCTTTTTTGTGGCGATTCTCAGTCCCCTTCTCTGCAGTTTAGGTAGTTTCTCCATTAGATGGCGACAGTGACAGTCCTTCTTTTTTGTATTGTTAGTTATGCTACATTCCTACGGAGCCCCGGACATGACATGCAGGGAAAAAAAATTAGTAGGCTAAATCAGGCGCATGATTTATAAATTGAGGGAACGAAATAGTAAATTGTAGGCATGTTTTAGTAAATTGAGGGAACAAATTAGTAAATCGTGCGTACTATTTATTTATTTTTTTGTCATGTGCGGGGCTCCGTACATTCCAGATGAGATTGGATGTGGGAATAGCTATCCCAAATTAAATATCCCACTTCAGACCACAGCAAGTTCCAGGCAATTTGACGCAGTGTTGCCAGGTCCGCGGTTTTCCCACGGAATTGTGCTACTTTTCACGGAGCCCTGAGCATGATATGCAAGAAAGAAATAGTAGGCTAAATCGTGTGCATGATTATTAATTCGTTCCCTCGATTTACTAAAATGTGCGCATGATTTACTATTTAGTTGCCGAAATAGTAGGGATTGGGGGGTGGAATATTAGATCATACGCACGATTTAGTAAATCGAGGGAACTAATTAGTAAGTCATGCACACAATTTAGTAAATCAAGGGAACGAATTAGTAAATCCTGTGCACAGTTTAATTTTTTTCTTGCATCTCATGTGAGGGGCTCCGTAACTTTTACACTGTTGCCACGGGTTGAATCAACCTAAAATAATGTGATATTTAGCCCCTGGAATGCAATTTTTACCAAGGGACCCCCCTGAAATGCCATTGGGCTAGTTTTCGGCTAGTTTTGAGGAGCAATTGGGCGGGTTATGTTGTGAAAACCTGGCAACCCTGATCTGATGACACGTTCACATGTTGAACACATGATGTCGTCATGACACAACAAGAGCATATCATGTTTTTGTGTCAATTATAGCAAAAACTGAATAAAAGCAATATAAACTCGCTTTGAAAACAGCTGATGACCTAAACAGCCTAAGTTATTATTACATTAAACTTAATATCAAATGTTAAATTTTGTTTTTACATTTGTGCCTACTGGTAGCAGGACTTGCCGACATCTTGGCAGTGATGTCAATGAAATGACGCGTCTCGCTGAGGTTGTGGTTGATCGATGTACACCGTTCACAGGTCGAATGTCCGACTTTGAGTGGCGTTCAGACATTATTTCCAAGAATGAGGTGGGAAAAATTTAATTCCAAGCTGTTTCGTTAAAGTACTACTTCAACGAAACAATTAAAACAATAGGTGGCAACATTTGACTGTAAGTTGGTTATTATTAGCGAGTCACTGAATCATTCTCAACTGATTCACTCAAAAACAATGATTCATTCAGGTACTTGCTCTGTATGAATTCGTTTGAAACTAGTTTAGTTGGTATGACAAAAATAGACAAAGTAACGGTCAATATTATGTCTCATATGTAAGCTACTCATGTTTCTTATTTAACTGTTGTATAAAATAAATATTACTTGCAATAGTGTTTGTACGGTGGCCGAGAGAGCTCAACGCGCTGCAAATAAAGAAAACATCTTCATCAGTTTGACAACACATATGCGCTGCAAACTCCACAACACTTACAAAAAGAAAAACGCGCTGCAAATAAAGAAAACATCTTCATCAGTTTGACAACACATATGCGCTGCAAACTCCACAACACTTACAAAAAGAAAAACGCGCTGCAAATAAAGAAAACATCTTCATCAGTTTGACAACACATATGCGCTGCAAACTCCACAACACTTACAAAAAGAAAAACGCGCTGCAAATAAAGAAAACATCTTCATCAGTTTGACAACACATATGCGCTGCAAACTCCACAACACTTAGAAAAAGAAAAAACGCGCTTCAAATAAAGAAAACATCTTCATCAGTTTGACAACACATATGCGCTGCAAACTCCACAACACTTACAAAAAGAAAAACGCGCTGCAAATAAAGAAAACATCTTCATCAGTTTGACAACACATGCGCTGCAAACTCCACAACACTTACAAAAAGAAAAACGCGCTGCAAATAAAGAAAACATCTTCATCAGTTTGACAACACATATGCGCTGCAAACTCCACAACACTTACAAAAAAGAAAAACGCGCTGCAAATAAAGAAAACATCTTCATCAGTTTGACAACACATATGCGCTGCAAACTCCACAACACTTACAAAAAGAAAAACGCGCTGCAAATAAAGAAAACATCTTCATCAGTTTGACAACACATATGCGCTGCAAACTCCACAACACTTACAAAAAGAAAAACGCGCTGCAAATAAAGAAAACATCTTCATCAGTTTGACAACACATGCGCTGCAAACTCCACAACACTTACAAATAGTGAAACGCGCTGCAAATAAAGAAAACATCTTCATCAGTTTGACAACACATATGCGCTGCAAACTCCACAACACTTACAAAAAGAAAAACGCGCTGCAAATAAAGAAAACATCTTCATCAGTTTGACAACACATATGCGCTGCAAACTCCACAACACTTACAAATAGTGAAACGCGCTGCAAATAAAGAAAACATCTTCATCAGTTTGACAACACACGCGCTGCAAACTCCACATGTTTTCTTTATTTGCAGCGCGTTTCACTATTTGTAAGTGTTGTGGAGTTTGCAGCGCATGTGTTGTCAAACTGATGAAGATGTTTTCTCATTTGCAGCGCGTTGAGCTCTCTCGGCCACCGTATGTTTGTCTAAACATGATTTCAAGTGTACTTGCTTGAAGTGTTCCACCCACTGATCTATATGAATGACATTCATACAGTAGATCAGTGGTTCTACTGTAAAAATAAGACATTCCTGTTGGGAATGATATATAAAAACTGATTACTGATCATTTTTAACAATCAATTTATTTATTTATTTTTTCATTTTTAAAGTCCTTTTCTCATGAAGATAAAAAAAAAATCACAGGCTACTTTATCAATGTTCATAACTTTCTGTAAAGTCTTCTACATCCAATAAGTGAAACAGATAGTTCTATCTGTACCAAGCAGTGCAAAGATAAATCTGCCAAGAATCTGTCAAGAAAAGCTATTTCAAAGTATTTCACAATCTTCTTAAAGCTCATCATGATACTGTACAAAGAACCGAGAGAAAATGGGAGAGAGTTTCATCTCACTGTTCTTGTTTTAGGCTTGGACAGTCTGGATGTTTTGGCACCCTCCTACCAGAAGAATCACCCAGGGTGCACGGAGATAATAATGAATGTCCTGTGATCTGGTACGATCACGTTGGCTTGCCAGTGTGTGTGTGAGTCATGGGAAAGAATGAGGAATTGTGACCAACCCCACTTCCTCATCTCACATTACAAACCGACCTTCCCTCTTTCAATGTAATGCCTTGTTTTGTTCTTTTTTTGCAGTTGCCATATTTTATTCATTCTAGGAACAATATTGCCTCTCAACCCTTTTTGCTCCTCATATGCAGCATTAAATCCTCATTCAGGAAATGAGAAATTTAAACAAAGATAGCCAAGAAATGCTCTGTGTCTGAGCAAGTCAATACTTTATTCCTGTATTGTGTTTGCATGTAATTTGTCATAGTTTAGTTATTTTAACAAACCCCTCACCAATGAAGTGTTACATTTCGATGATTAACTCACCCTGCACAGTTTATGCTACTCAAATTGTGTGACTTGTTGTGCACTGCAAAAAAAATGTATTTGTCTTGTTTTCCATTACAAATATCCAAACACAAAAGTGTGTTTATGCTTAAAACACATATGGGGTTAGAAAAATGGGTAACACTCTAGTATGGGGAACACATATTCACTATTAACTGTGACTTTTTATTCAATACATTCTTAATTTACTGCTTATTAATAGTAAGGTAGTTTTTGTAGTGTTTAAATTTAGGTATAGGGTAGAATTAAGGGATATAGAATATGATCATGCAGAATAAAGCATTGATATGTGCTTTATAAGTACTAATAAACAGCTGATATGCAAGCTAATAAGCAACTAGTTAAAGGTACAATTTGTGATATTTTTTTTCCGCTAGAGGTCGCTAGAAGCCTATTCAAAACAAAGGCGTAGTTTGATGACGCCAAGTTTTAGAGCGGAAACTTGGGACATGTGGTCTCCATCAAAAAAACAAAAAACAAAAAAAAACAAAAAATAAAAAAAGCATGTGGTCTCCATCTCAACGGACGGTGCAAAAGAATAGGGATTGGAGTCTGGAAGAACTCATGTTCGTGGATGCGATTATTAACGTTACTGTAGTATGAAGCAGAGCAGGACCGAGTGTTGCGGGAGCTGAACGAGGAGCTGGAGCGATTGATCAACACACGCCTCACGAGCAGTGGGACTTTTATTATGACACAGTCGCCGGCGCCGCTTCCGCTTTTCCGGTCATGAGTTTACGGGAGCTGTCCTTGTCGACAGAACCAGCGTCAGATGGTAAACAGTAATTATGTTCCATAAATAAGTAACACAATCCACCATAAAACGTGCAAGAAGTAAATAAGGAACTGCTTGAAGCAAGCTAGTGGTTTGCTGGACGCTAGACACTACTTCCGCATTTGTCCACGGCACTGTTGTCATGTGGTTTCTACGTCAGTAAAGGCGGTAACAAAGGTAACTGACGTCATTGACAGGCGACTGCACTGCCCCGTGTCACTGCTTAGAATGGAAATTTTCTCATGATTTACAAGTAGTTGAAACATTAGAGATATTGTTTGTAATCAGCTGGACAAAATATATAACACTAGCCTAGTGGTTTTTGGATATTTTACTGCAAAAATTTTACATATTGTACCTTTAAAAGTGAGAATTGTTCTTCATACTAAAGTGTTACCGAAAAAAGAACTTATTTCAAAGGGGAAAAAACCCTATTAACTTTTTTTTTTTTTTTTAGTGTGAAGAGGTGTTTTACTGTTCTTAAGTGATCTAACTCTTAAGACTTTGTCCAGCAGGTAGCCACCGAGCAACTACCCAGAACACCCTAGGGCAGAGATGTTGCAACCACATGGAAACCTGCAAAAAATCATCCATAAACACCTTTGGAACCACACAGCAACATCCTGGCAACCCATAGCATCAAGCTGGTGAGTTGAACAGAGTGCAGAAATGGCTCTGTTTGGATGATAGTTTACTAGCAAACCCAAAACACGCACTTAGCATCAGTCCTACACTTCTCTCTCCTAATAACAGTTTGTACATTTAGGTCATGTCTACTACGGGTTTCTTGACCTGTTATTTAGCATTCTGCACATGTATTATGACCGTACTGAGACTCGAACCCACAACCTTCGGGTTTCAAGTCCGACTCTCTAACCATTAGGCCACAATTGCCCTTGTGAAAAAAAGAAAAGAATTTGAGGTTAATTTGGGTTAAAAACATCGCATCTGCCCAATAAATACTGGCATGAGCAGCAAGCTATCCATTTGATTGGCTGGAGATTTGATCAATCTCGAGTTAATGGACACGCCTTCTTCTCTGCACTAATTTGATAATCTAGTAATTATTGCATGCAACAGCTGGTGTAGAGGTGGAGTATGTTCTGTTCTGTGTTGAGGAAAGGAGAGAATTATATTGAAGTAGCAGCTGGCAGGCAGAGCAAGAAACACATTGTTATTTGTTTTGTATTCTTATGTTTTTTTTTTTTTCTAATCCGCAGTAAACATGTTATATACATATACACACTCCTGGGCAAAAAAATAAAAAATAAAAAAATGGGCCAAGCTAAAAATGGCAAAACAGTAAGCTTTTAATTGTCTTAACAACAAATTATTGGTCAGGAAATTAGCAAAATTTAAGCAAACCATGACTTAAAAAGCCACTGCTGTCTCAGAAAACCATCAAAGACAGAATGAAGTATTTGGCAGATTATGGGAAGCTTTGTGTGGAGTGATGAATCACAGTGAAACATGAGTTGCATGGTGATGCTCCAGAGTGGTGTCTTCAAAAATCTGCTGAGACATATAATAATAAATGCATCTCTACCACATTGAAGCATGGAGGAAGCTGGTATTGGTGAGCTGCTTCACTGTGAAAAGTCATTTAATGCTTTGGAGTACAGGAGAATATTGCAGAATGGCTTGCTTCCCACAATGATGTTACTTTTTCAACAAAGACAATGTTGCTGCCCAAACTGCAAAGACCACTGAGAACTGGCCTGAGAACAAGTCCATTAGGCCCATATTTTGGTCTGGTCAGAGTCCAGATTTGAACCCTATAGTGAATATTTGGTCTCAAATTAAACTCAAACTAACTGGGAGACATTTTTCAACTACTCAAGGACTGTTTGAAGCCATTTACATTGAGTGGAACAACACTGACTCTTCTTCCTGTAAAAAGCAGTCTAGAAGTTGGGCAAGGCTATTCCATGCTACTGTAAGTTACTTTATCTACTTTTTCTAATTTCCTGACCAGTGATTTGTGATTAAAATGATTAAGACCATTAAAAGACCACTAAATATTTTACCATTTTTGTACAATTTGACTCTGCATAGGGTGACATTTGACACCATATATAAATAAAGTAAAAAAAAAATATATATATATATATTATATATATATATATATATATATATATATATATATATATATATATATATATATATATATATATATATACAGTGGGTACACTGACGCCCTTAAATTTTTCGCTCTTTGTTATATTGCAGCCATTTGCTAAAATCATTTAAGTTCATTTTTTTTCCTCATTAATGTACACACAGCACCCCATATTTAAAAACACAGCATTTTTGCAGATTTATTAAAAAGAAAAACTGAAATATCACATGGTCCTAAGTATTTAGACCCTTTGCTGTGACAATCATATATTTAACTCAGGTGCTGTCCATTTCTTCTGATCATCCTTGAGATGGTTCTACACCTTCATTTGAGTCCAGCTGTGTTTGATTATACTGATTCGGACTTGATTAGGAAAGCCACACACCTTTCTATATAAGACCTTACAGCTCACAGTGCATGTCAGAGCAAATGAGAATCATGAGGTCAAAGGAACTGCCTGAAGAGCTCAGAGACAGAATTGTGGCAAGGCACAGATCTGGCCAAGGTTACAAATAAATTTCTGCTGCACTTAAGGTTCCTAAGAGCACAGTGGCCTCCATAATCCTTAAATGGAAGACGTTTGGGATGACCAGAACTAGGGATGTCCCGATCACGTTTTTTTGCCCTCGAGTCCGAGTCCGAGTCATTTGATTTTGAGTATCTGCCGATACCGAGTCCCGATCCGATACTTCTATAATAGCCTACATAAAAAAGAATAAAGAGCGAAAAAACAGATCCAGGAACAGTGCTTTTCCGGTTTTTCAGGTATCTAACAGTAATCAAATAGTAATCAAATATAAAATATCACTGCATATTATCTTTACATGTGTAACCTAAATAAAGATTAATCATTATTGAAGTTACAAAAACTATTCAGTCAAGAGCAGTGGGTGATTTCTTTGTTATTTGTTGTTTTATTTAACATTAAAAACAGGCAGCAGAAATAGTTGTTTTCCCTTTAAGACATGCACGATCCAGTACACATACTGTTCCACATGCGCTGTCTTTCTCGACTAATATATGTTCACTTAAGATATAACCGACTATGCTTGCTAGGATACTCGCTAGGATGGGCATGTTGACATGATTTTTGTATGAATGTGGCCGCCGAAGCGCAAGACTTGAAAGAGAACTCAGTATTTGCGCACTGACTGAAATAAGCTGACAAATCTTCTCACAGCGCGTGTGAGTTCTCTTTCGCATCTTGTTCTTGAAGGTTTAAATCAGCAAGGCTTAAATGAGTTAGTTTAAATACAGACAGCAACGTGTGCTGTTCAGGTCTCACCTGCGCTCGCACGCTATCAACACCCGGGTGATGACGGCGTAAATGACTGGACATTAGAGCAGACGACACTCACAGTTAACAGTTTACAAAGAGTGACTGTTTTGTCCACGCTTTCTGATTATCGTTGTAACGTTTTGTGCATCTATCGACTGAAACATACATTATCTGAACTCTGTCTGTTTTCCACGTTGCTATTTTAAACAAACCATATTAACCAATAGATGCGTCGTCATTCGAGATGGACCGCAGTGCAAGTGCGGTCCGTAAGTGGAGAACCGTATGGTTCGATTTTTTTTTTACCGAGAACCGTTGCACCCCTAATACATATATATCCGAGTCCTGATCGGGAGGTAATGTCCGATTCCGATCGAGTCTGAAACCACATGATCGGGCCCGATTTCCGATCACATGATCGGATCTGGACATCCCTAACCAGAACCCTTCCTAGAGCTGGCTGTCCGACCAAACTGAGCTATCGGGGGAGAAGAACCTTGGTGAGAGAGGTAAAGAAGAACCCAAAGATCACTGTGGCTGAGCTCCAGAGATGCAGTCGGGAGATGGGAGAAAGTTGTAGAAAGTTAACCATCACTGCAGGCCTCTACCAGTCGGGGCTTTATGGCAGAGTGGCCCGACGGAAGCCTCTCCTCAGTGCAAGCCCGCATGGAGTTTGCCAAGATGGTGAGAAATAGGATTCTCTGGTCTGATGAGACCAAGATAGAACTTTTTGGCCTTAATTCTAAGCGGTATGTGTGGAGAAAACCAGGCACTGCTCATCAGCTGTCCAATACAGTCCCAACAGTGAAGCATGGTGGTGGCAGCATCATGCTGTGGGGTTGTTTTTCAGCTGCAGGGACAGGACGACGGGTTGCAATCGAGGGAAAGATGAATGCGGCCAAGTACAGGGATATCCTGGATGAAAACCTTCTCCAGAGTGCTCAGGACCTCAGACTGGGCCGAAGGTTTACCTTCTAACAAGACAATGACCCTAAGCACACAGCTAAAATAATGGAGTGGCTTCACAACAACTCCGTGACTGTTCTTGAATGGCCCAGCCAGAGCCCTGACTTAAACCCAATTGAGCATCTCTGGAGAGACCTAAAGATGGCGTTACCATCCAACCTGACAGAACTGGAGAGGATCTGCAAGGAGGAATGGCAGAGGATCCCCGAATCCAGATGTGAAAAACTTGTTGCATCTTTCCCAAAAAGACTCATGGCTGTATTAGATCAAAAGGGTGCTTCTGCTAAATACTGAGCAAAGGGTCTGAATGGCCAGATCTCTTGGCCAGATCTGTGCCTTGCTACAATTCTGTCTCTGAGCTCTTCAGGCAGTTCCTTTGACCTCATGATTCTCATTTGCTCTGACATGCACATATATATATATATATATATATATATATTTATATATATATATATATATATATATATATATATATATATATATAATATTAAAAAAATCCTGGCTCTTCCAAGCTTCATAATGGTAATGAATGGAATGCACTCGAGATTTTGAAGCCAAAAAAAAATGCATCCATCCATCATAAAAGTAATCCACACAGCTTCAGGTGGTTAATAAATGCATTCTGAAGTGAAGTGATGGGTTTTAGTAAGAAAAATATCCATATTTATAACTTTATAAACTATAATATCTGGCTTCCAACAACAGCCGTATGCGAGTCTAGTTCCAGTGGAAGAGTGATCACTGACCCGGCACATTGACGAACGTGGAAGCACAGAGCATAGAGCAAAATAAAACACCAGTCACAAAGTTTAAAACTAGAATGTTTAAAGAGAAATGTCAGGGTGTTTCAATATAAGAGTCAAGTCAAGTCACCTTTATTTATATAGCGCTTTTTACAATGTAGATTGTGTCAAAGCAGCTTTACATTGATATGGTACATTGGTACATTATTTTGGCTGCACAGCAGCTCTTAAAGAATAGTGTCAATGCAGGCAGATCAAAGCACTGTTGAATATCAAATGTCAGGTCAAATGTCAAGTGTCCCCAACTTTTTAATATAGCTCTGATTGTGTTCGTCTGAAAGAAGGTCATATACACGTAGGATGGCTTGAGGATGAGTAAATCATGGGATAATTTTCCTTTTTGGGTGAACTATCTCTTTAAGTCACATTTGTTCTCACCTACTTTTTCCAAAAACCCTTCACCTCCATACAAGAGAACTTGACACAATCACATGGCACACAAAGGATGCACGCCATGTACACAGGAATCCAGACTGCAGCTATATTAGGAACAAAATTCCAACCCTGAGCACAGGCTGTGAACTTTGAAGTATTGTATGATTATACACTCCAGCACAAACACACTGACAGATGCCCTTTAGTAACTCAGACCATGTAAAATGGAGAAGTAAAAACATGTAGTTCAACAGTGTTTTTACAGACAAAACACTCCAGAAAAGTCCTCAATATATAACTAGATTTGTACTGAAGTTCACAGTGCTTTCAAGCTCTTTGCTGTTCAGAGTGACGCAGGAAGGAACGAGACATTCTACTGAAATGAATCACTCTTCCAAAAACCACAATCCCGCCCTTTCTAGTAGTTAATGTAGTGCGTTCATTGTGCTCCCTTCAGCTAACAAACATCTGTTTCCATAAGCAGATCATGCAATAAAGCCAACACGCTGAAAATATGGCCATGAGCATTTAAATGTAACCCTTTCACACTTCTTTTTTCTTCATTTTGTGATGGAAAACTGGAACATCTGATAAAAGCTAAAAGGTTAACCAAACAAAGCGTGTTTTGAGACAGATGGTGGGCTCCAACTTTAAACATCATGTTAGACTTGTTTACTTTGTGAAGTTCTGGATTTCATCCACTTTTCCATATGTACAGCCAGCTCATGATTTAGCCTCCATGTTTCTTATTCAGATGTTCACAAATATAAATTTGCTAAGATGTCTCACTAAACTAAATGAGTCCAATGTAGCAACACTAAAGATGTCCATAGAACTAAAACAATTTTAATAAAAGCACCAAAAGTCAAATAATATTCAATGGTGATTGGATAATATTTAAAAGCTGGTATGTTCAGCAAAGAATTCATGTGCCTGTGATCTTTAAATGTTGCAGTAATCCAGGACACAGCTGTTGTCCAGAGTGAAGCTGCATGACATTCCAGTTTCCAAATTACTGGAGGGCATACAGTGAGGTCCAAAAGTCTGAGACCACCTTGAAAATCTGGATTTTTTGTTTTGTTATTAAAGCCTCCAAATAAATTTAAAAGTTTTTTTTGTTGTTTTTTCAGTCAGATGTTTATGCTTTTACAGAAGCACAAGATGCTCTTTGCATCATTCTCAAATCATGCTGGAGAACATGATCATCATATTTTGCTCATGCAGCTCCACTGTTGCTCTCATTAAAGCAAAAAGGGAGGAACCAAATACCAAATTCATATACATTTTTCAATTTGACTTTTCACTTATATCGTTATGCTTAAAATTAAATTAGTATTAAATTAGAAAAATGCAAAAGCATGTGCAGTTTCAGTAGTGCTACAGGTTTACAGACCCTACTGTTTTATTCAAATAATGTCTGATTATCTATATTTTTTTTTAATCTTGAATTTTTAGGTACTTTTTAGCATCAGTATTATTAGATACATGAACTTTTTCTTTTATTAATGTCAAACAGACTAACAGCTGGAAAGTACGTCAAAGGATAAACAGATTCCACATTAAAAGTATGTCCACAAAAACCTTTAAAAAAGTTTCTGAATGCTTAATTATCATATTTCAATACAATGAACTTGACTAAATCCATCAGCCGTAACATATGTTTCAGTATATAAAACTTAAAATGGTATCCAGAACCGATTACTCACCTTTATCTAGGAGAAAGAAACTGAAACGTTGAAGTTTGAAAAGTGGTTGTGAAGGAACCACCCTTAACACATGTAAAGATCTGAAGACTGACAGAAACCAACACCCTACACAATCCGCTCAACAGGTTGGCTCAGTCCTGAGTGGGTTGAGTTTTGAATGAAAGATCCTTTCTCCGGGAGAGCAGCTCTAATAGTTTTTAGTTTGTTATGCACGCTCAGGCTGAACTGATTCTACACACAATGATGGTGGACACAATGATTCAAACAGGCCCTTACAAAAGAGTTTTATGTATTGATTTTTCAGCTGTGTTACTCAATTTAAATTATATATTTAATTGTGTTGTGTTTTTAAAGTTGAAGGAAATGTTCAGTAGATGCTGGTAATTTTCTGGCAAGACATTATCCATTTTTCTATGGATTATTTACAGTGTACGCTCTTTAAAATAATGTCCCAAAGTGGTGTTTCTGCAGCGATGTCATAGAAGAACCATTTTTGGTTCCCCAAAGAACTTTTCAGTGGACAGTTCTTAAAAGATCCAGGTTTTATTTTTTTCTTAGTGTAAAGAACATTTTAATGATTTAAAGAATTTTTTTCCACCATAAAGAATCTTTCGTGCAAAGGTTCCATTGGTGTTCATGGTTCTTCATGGAACCATAGATGCGATTAAAGAACCTTTATTTTTAAGAGTGTAAAACATTGAGAAACAGGTAAAATAAATATAAAAATAATAGCTATTACTATTATTAACATATCCCCCATGCTTCATTAATGCATTTCAACATTTGATTCGATAAAAGTTATCCAAAAAAGACATTTGAGCTTCATCTTGCACAAGGCCAGCCAGTGTTTGAACATCTCTCAGCCAAAACAACCTCAGGCATAAAATAATTACTTCAAATGCATATTTGCAGGCCCATAGCTGAGAATATTTATTAAAGCGCCACTTGGAGAAATTACAGAAAATCTATAGAATAATTCTACAAATTCAAAATAACAGCAGCTCAGTTTTTTGGGGGCAGGAACTGTGATTAATGAATAAAATAAATAGTTGGAAAATGTTGAAACAATGGAAAAATTACGGAAAAAGGAGATAAAGTACAAGTGAGAAGTTAAGCTATTTAGCCATCTGTAGTTTAGACAGTTTCTTCTACTAGTTTCAGCAGATGAAATCCCTGATCGTTAGATTTTGCTTGCGTCTTCTTCATCCCTATGTCAAAGAGATGAGTGAATTTTAAATAAGTTTTTTCTCAATAATATCAAAATGTACATAATTTTACTGAGATGTAAACGTGTATGTGGCGCTGAGATCAGGTGACCTACTTTCTTTTTGGTTTGCACTGCCCCCCTGTGAAGAAAACAATCTGTTACTCTTTCTGTGAGTATATAATGTCAAACATAAGGTTTTTGTTTGGTAGAAAATGCATGTGTAAAAATTTGGAGCTACTTACAACACAAAACTGTAACCCCTCCTGCTACAAGCAGGCCTGTGAAGACCAAACCCCCGATCCTCAGTGCCTCATAGTCTAAAAAGAGCAGGAGTCAGCAGCTTGCCAAATTTAAGGCTGTTCAATACTGTATAGCTTAAAAATGATGAAAAATGTATTATATTTATTAAGTTTTATTTATTAGGAAATCATTAGCATCCGCCCCAGGATACTTACTGTAAACAAAAGGATCTGCAAAGGCAAAAGAGAGAGAAGAAAAGTTAGAGTGCTCTTGAAAACAGACAAAAATACTGCCAGAAATGTTCTCGTTGCATAAGACTGATATAGTGATATAAGAAACAAACACTTTTGCCTTACTTGCTTCAGCTTGACCGAAGAGTGCCAAGAAGACTGCAGATGAAAATAAGGATTTGTGTCAAATCACACACACATGTACACAAACAAAGAAATAATTGCTGACATTAACAAGCTAATAAAATATCAGACATTTGGGAAACTTTGGACTTGGAAAAAGGTTATACACTGAAAACATTGCAATCCTAGGTTTTTCAACATTTAAACATTTGCTGTATAAAATAAGCAATTTTAAGTTAAAAACAAAATCATAGAATATATAATGTAATGAGAACTTAATACCATAAAAATACTGTATTGTTAATCATAAATTACTAATCCTTCCATCAAATCACTAAATCCAAGTATAAATGTGGATGGAAAGTCTCTTTTGAATGTTTGACCTTCAGGCCCAAGGGCAGAGATCTGTCTGTGACCTTTACCGTGTACATACTGTAAATAGTCATGACTTGCCTGTAAGGAGAACTAGTTCTGTGAGCTGCTTCATTTTTACCTCTCCTGATCAAGGACACACACACACACACAATAAATGAGACATAATTTTTCTTTTAAAATGATTGTCCACCCAAAAACACAAACTTTTAGAGTCATTTACTCTCCCGCGTGTCATTCTAAACTCAATTTAATGATGACTGTGGCTCTAAAATGACCATAAACGAATCATAAAAGTGATCCATACAAATTGTGTAAGTCTAAAGCTGCACCTGCTCTCTGATGCAGCCATGAATTCATAACATTGTCAGATGTCAGACATTGTTTAATATGTGAGCGAATTGTTCTTTTGAGTCTTTTCTATGAATCAGTTGATTCAGATCATATTTGAATCAGACTGATTCAGTCAATTGTCCAGTCAGCCCACTGGAGTGGTAGATTAAAAGTGAATGACGACTTAAATTTAGGTCTGTTTCTTACACAAAGCTTTCATAAGATTTCAGAAGTCGTATGGACTTCATGATGCTTTTTTCAGTCCTTGTTCAGCTTCATTATATTGAAAAGAGAGGCCAACATTTATGGAAAAATAAAGTCATACAGATTTGATCATCATGAGAGTGAGTAAATGACAAAATTACAACTATTAACAACTACTAACACTTAAGATATAGTATTTCAGATTTATTTTGTAATCATTTTTCAGTATACATCACTAACAAAGTCAGCGTCGGCTACTTGCAGCACTTATAATTAGATCTAATATGTTCCTTTCCCATGTGCAGGTCAGCGGTGAGATGCAGACCTATGAGATGAAGAATGTTTTTTAAGAAACTCCAGCTGTAAACGCAGCTGAGAGAAAACAGCGCTTGTGTTTTAAAAGTAAATAGAAATGGCGGGTCAACGCAGTCAGGACGCAGCGCGTTCCAGGACACTGCTGGTGTACCCTTGAACGCCTGGAGGTGTTTTGGAAAATTTGCCCTCCCACCTCCTCTGGTTATGGAATCATCTTGGATCAGTAAATCAGCACTTTCTTGATCTCACTGACCACACATGTGCCCTGACCGATGTCTGGATGGAACATATTTTTTGTTGCATTAATGCATCTTATAGGGTAAAAATGACTGATTATCTTTTAAAATACAATTCCTCTCTGCAATCTTATTAATGTTCAAAAAGGTTTTTTTGGCAGTGATGCAATAAAATAACCATTTTTAGTTTCCTAAAGAACCTTTCATTAAACCATTCTTATAAGAAGAATTTTGTATCTTCCATGGAGGTTCTTCATGGGACCATCAATGCAAATCAAGAACCTTTTTTTTTATTTTTTTTTTTTAGAGGAAATATTTACACAAATTTCTTGTAAAATAGTTCTCGAAATGTCTATATATCTAAAATGCCAACTTCGGCTTTCGACCTGATTCTGAGAGATAATGACTTCTTAGCAATGCCAGAAGTAACAACGTGAGTGAATTGTTCTTTTGAATCTTTTCTATGAATCATTTGACTCAGATCATTTTTGAATCGGACTGATTCAGTTCTCTTATAATCACCTACTGAATTGTCCAGTCAGCCCACTAAAGAACCTTTAAGAGTGTTCCAGGGAATATTTATAAAAATTTCATGTAAAATAATTCTCAAAATGTCCACATATCTAAAATGCAATGGGGTCACCTTCAGCTTTCGACCTGATTCTGAGAAAGAATCTTTATCTAATCATTGTTCATTTTTAGTTTAATTAATAACTTAGAGCATGGATTATATATTTAATCACAAACAGCACTGAATCAAACATTAATGAAGATTTTCTAAAGATCCTCACTGGCCTGCAAGCTAAATCAATAATAGTTGTTCATTGCATCATTCTCATGTCACATTTAGCGCAATCCATTATGACCATCATCTTACCTTAGCAGAGGAACTGATGGCTCTCTGAGCGGTAGATGTTGGATGAGGCTCCTCAGGTAGGCTAAACTCACAACCTTTCTGTCTTTTCTATAACCTTTAAAGATAACTCCTCCTCACTGTATACACATACACAAAGCACAGCATATCAGATTTACCCATTTTGGGTGTGTGCATCACGTCATGGCCACTGTTTAGCCCAAAACATGACCTGTGTGTTGATGAATTACACACAGCTTAAAAGATGGAGGCCAACATGAGTACACCGACAAATCAATGTCCTTTAAACGTTCTTTACTAGAGGTATTACAGCTAATGTCCTTTACCCTACAATCAACAGTAATGGACACCACGGGCAAATAGTGAAAAAAGCCTCAAATTAAATAGAAAAAAATATATATATATATAAAACTATATATATACTTTTTACAATATATGTAATTATATAAAATATATGATTGTGTATATAAAAAACATAAAAAATATCATTTTTAATAATAATTATATAATTAATATACACTACCGCTCAAATGTTTGGGATTGGTAAGATTGTTTTAAGATGGTTTTTAAAAGAAGTTTCGTCTGCTCACCAAGGGTGCATTTACTTAATTAAAAATACAGTAAAAACAGTAATATTGTGAAATATTATTACAATTTAAAATAACTGTTTTATATTTGAAAATGTAATTTATTCTTGTGTTCGCAAAGCTGAATTTTCAGCATCGTTAATCCAGTCTTCAGTGTCACATGATCCTTCAGAAATCATTCTCTGCTCAAGAAACATTTATTGTTTACAATTGTACAAAATATTTGTGTACAATATTTTTTTTATAGAATAGAAAGTTCAAAAGAACAGTGTTTATTTGAAATCTAATTTTTTGTAACATTATTAATGTCTTTACTGTCACTTTTGATTGATTTAATGCATCCTTGCTGAATAAAAGTATTAATTTCTTTAATTTCTTTTGAAAAAAATAAAAATTCTTACTGACCCCAAACTTTTGAACGGTAGTGTATAATATCTAAACATTTTGCAATATATGTAGTTTTATCTAATATAACATTGTGTATTAGGAAATTATATATATATATAATTTATATTATGCACATGCACCGGTGGAACAGTCCTTAAGACACTAACAGTTTACAGGTGGAAGAAACTTAATGTCAGTTCCAATAACTTAGTGCATTAAAGAGACCTTTGTAATGACTTTGAACAACACCAGGAGAAAGTTTCCCAGGGTTCCTGATTACCTGTGTGAACATGCCATTCATTGTCCTGCGAACACTGAGGTCCTGTGATAATATTAGTCCCATGAAAATCGGCATTTTTGTGATTTGGCCAGGATTTTGCAGGGTCGTATATCATTTTTTCAAGGTTTTTGTTTCCTGTGCGCCTTTTTATCCATCTTTTGCGAAGAATGGAGGCTGTGTTGGAGTGTTTTGGTGGTATTTTGGGTGCTGGGGCACCATACAACTATACAATTTGCAGAAAGAGAAAGCTTAAAACCATCAGAAGAGTGAAAGCAAAAAGAATGATTAGATGGAGCTGGATGACATGTACAGCAGCGTGTGGTAAGCAACATTCTTCTGCTTATGACATATATAGCTAGACCTATAACGACATGTACGCAAAGCCTTGACATCATATCCAGGAGATAAGTCAGTAAATTCAAGTTAAATCACAGGCTTCACTTATCCTGTGCAAATGTGCCACACGAAATTCAGATGCGGGGAGGGTAATTTCTAAATCACCCGAGGTCCCCAGATAATACTAATCCTGTGCGAATAGAGCTGAAGACAGATGTCAAATGTCAGTGAAATTTATATTATGCATTCTACTTTGATATATATCATATAATTGTGCATAGCCAAAATTGAGCACATTTGCATAAGTTCACAAGCTTAAATCTCTGGAAATGCATCAAGGCAAGTATCCAAATTAGTAGTTATAAGCAAAGTAATATCACTTTTTAGGGTGTGCGCTTAAAGAATTGTCTTAGTCCCTGCTAAGAACACTTTGAATGACAACAAAAGTATGTAGTCTTCCATCTCATCTCTCTACAGGTTCAGATAAAGCCCAGCAATAGGTGGATTTTTTAGAGTACAATCATGCACAATGAGAACAAAAATCTGCCCTACTGCACCGTTATAGAAGAAATGATATTTCCTAACCACAGTATTTAAGAGTGCACAGTCAGTCAGGGAGGAGCTGCTCTCCAGGGCATCAGCAGCATACGCAGTCATCTAAAAGATTTCACATCCATATAGCATGGAAAAACTCAGTGAATCAACAGCTTACATGTCTCTTTAAAGAAAAAAAAAATCAAATGAATGAAAAAAAAAAAAGTCACAAGAACCAAGACTGGCAAAAATGACAAGAGCTAATACAGTTGAATGTTCTTCATGACTTTTCCTAATCTTTTGAGAACTGACTATAAACTAAATTTGAACATTGTTTCTTCAAACACTGAAAAACAAACCTGTTAGGGGTTTAAGAAACACAAGTAAATGCAATGAATTCTCACATACAACATTTTTTTGATTGATTTATACATTGTAGAAATACACTACACGTCTGCCACTTTTTGATTTCAGTTTGTTTTATTGTATTATTCTAAAATACATTCTCACTGGGGTCGAACTGACCCCAAACAAACATCTCTATACACGATAATCACCTTTATGAAATGTACATGCTGATAAAACAGACAGTAAAAGCCTCAATAATATGTCTACTGGGTTTTGATGAGGTCAGTGGAACATATTTCACAAATCTGAAAAGAAGATAATAGGTTAATTTAGAAATTACTATTTTTTACTTTTACACAAACAACATTGGAGTCTCTCTGAAAAGACTGCATAGTCATTCTCAAGAGAACAGTAAACTTTACAATTAAAACAAAACTAGATAAATATATTTTATAGAGAATTTTTCTCATCTGCATTTCAGATGTCAATAATGTTTACATTTTTAATTGTTATGAGCACATATCATAAAACATTAAATATACATCTGACTGTGAACTAAACCATGATAGAGAGTTGTTGCGAGCTGTAATGTGACCTCTTGTGTGTTTACAAGTGCTGGAGCACATATGCAAATAGCCAAAGCTTCAAAACAGGTTCAAATGCATAATTTCTGAAAGAATCTTTAGAAACTAAACTAAAATGCTCATGCACTGATATCTACAATGGAGAACGTAGCAGAATAGAAGCACAGTCGTTCCAGGGTGCAGCGAACCACCTGTGTCAATATTGACACATCTACTATTGATCTACTCGGTACAATCCAAAAGGCTCAGTTTGTGTCCTGAAAGTGTTGTCATTTAGCCTCTTAAAGCAGTGTAAAATGAATGTAATTCACATTCAATTGAAAACAAAAAATAACCAACTAAAATAAGTGCATATAAGTGTGTAAACAGTAGGTAAGACAATGATATAAAGTACTTGACTGTTCAATAAACAGCAGATCCATGTTTAAATAATCTGATCCTTGCATTTGGAAGATAAACATTAGAAAGGTGGAGTTGCTTGTTGCTTAAAATGGATTACCCAAAAAGAAATATACCTGGATCAGGTTAGGGTTAGAAATAGGAACACAGTTATGATAGTTTAATAAGAATGTTCCACAACCAAAAAAAAAAAAAAAAGGATGTTGAACTAGGAACAAGTCCTATTAGGAAATTAATGCTGTGAATAGAGTAATAAAGACGCCCCCTAGTGGACACGAATGAAACCTGCAGAAAGGCCCTTCTTTTCCAATCTGTAGTATAGAAGATAATTGTACTGTATGTTATAGCCTATATTACATGTAGTATATTATGATATTTGTGATATATTATTACAAACCCTTCAAATCCACATTAGTTTATAAGAAGCATGAAAGAGGTTTCAGTATTGCTTAGTTTGCGTCGATTGAACGTCATCTTGGATTCCACCCACCGACCCTAAAAAAAACACAGAAAAACAGCACCAAAGTTCAGAAACAACCTGTCTGTAACTTAATATCTCTCAGTGTAAGTTAAAAATATATTCAAATCGGTCAAGCATAATGTGCAAATTGCAAAACAATGAGAAACTTACTGAAGCATCGCTGTGCTTTCTCAGATCTTTTCAACAGGACATAAGCTGCAACGATGGTGATAAGGGCAGCTAAAAAACCTCCGATCACGTATCCGATGAGCTTTGCATAGTATGAATCATTCTCTGAGAGACAGAGAGAGAGACATGAAGGCAATTGTCTGTTCACTCACATACACACTTTTAATTGCTAGTAACATACCGTATACATAAAGGTTTCCAATTTTGTCACCGTAACCATTGACCCTGCACAAAAAAACTGTGCCGTTGTCATCTTCTGATGTTCCTGCGACTTCCCAAACAGCTACATCTCCACCGGATTTTTTATAACAGTAAGCTTTCATTGACTGAGGAAAGGAGAAAGCATTTAATATCGTTTAGGGGCTATGGAAGCTCTCCACCACTGCATAAAAAATAAAAAAGGTAATTACAACTTTTATCTCACAATTCTTTTAACTTTTTTGCATTCCTCCGAGAAACTTTGCGTTCGCTCGCAAAACGTTTATGTTCTTTGCATGTGAACGCCAAGTTTCTATCGCAAACATTTTGCGAGTGAACGCAAAGTTTCTCAGAGGAATGCAAACTTTTTTGAGAGGGAACGCAAAGGTTTTGCATTGATTTGCTAGAATTGCATTGACTTATTATTTCTCATCTCATATGTGTTTTCTTCACCATATCCCTTGAGGAGCTTCATACTAAGGGGACATGGTGGTGGGAAAAACATGAGATGGGAAGAAAAATAATAAGTCAATGCTTTTGCATTCACTTGCAAAATGTTCCTTGCAAAACTTTGGGTTCTTAGTGAGTGAACGCTAAGATTTACTAAACAGACCAAATTAGCGCAATTCCAAAACAGTGCCGATGGGAGTGGAAAGTTCTGCGCATGATCTACCGACGATCTGCAAATTAAAGGACACAGACGCAGCCAGATAATTTCCATAAGAGCAGCGCAAATTAGCGTTTGGTCTAAGACATTCTTTTTTGGGGTGGTAAATAATGGCGCAAATACCAGTAAACTGACTAGCGCAAACCTTAGTAAATCACATTGCTTGATTCATTTAAATACTCTCCTCCCATAAATTTTGCGTCTGAAAGGGAAACTCCTAAAAAAATGCATTTGAAATAAGGTTAGCCCCAAAAATAACCACACCTCTTCAGTGCTAACTTTTCAACCCATGAATTTCCATAAATTTGTGACACCCAGGAAGTGAAATAATTTGAACACTTTCTATTGCATTGTGGAAAGTGAAGTAAATAGAGTGGTGCAGGTATGACGTCAGAACCTGGAAGTCTGATTCTCCGCTGTTTCCGAGATTTTCCTTTTTTTTTTTTTTTCTTAAATAAGGTCTGTGGTAAACATAACTCGACTGTACTTTGATGTTTTGTTCTACAACATAAACTGCATACACTCGCACCCCAAGTTACTTATTAGAAACGTAACTCAAATCTTGAAGGAACCAGTGGCTAATTATTCTTCCAGATTCTGACACCATACCTGCACCACTCTATAATCACATTTCTTTTCTTTTTTAGGGCCCGAGCACCGATGGTGTGAGGACCCTATTGGAATTGCTCAGCCAAAATTTTTTTCTTCTCCAAAATGAATCACATTTTTGAGGGCCTAAACGTTCTCAAAAACTCATGAAACTTTGCACACGCGTCAGAAGTGGTGAAAATTTACATCTGATATGGGTTTCAGAATTAGGTGTGGCAAAATGGCTCGATAGCGCCACCTACAAAAAAGCGCCCTTCGTGCTACATTTCACGTACAGTTCTGAAATTCGGTAGACAGATGTAACAGCCCAATACCTTCAAAAAAGCCCCTGGGTGCAAAGTTTGTAAACCCAACAGGAAGTGAGATATTTTGAATTTTCTCTACAAAATTTTGGCAGTTTTTGCCATTTCCACATGTTGTACTTTAACGAACTCCTCCTAGAGCTTTAATCAGATCAACATCATATTTGGTCAGTCTAATCTAAAGGCCTTTGAGACGTTAAATTGCGAAGATCTAGAGTTTTCGCTGAAGGGCGTGTCCATGGCGGCCTGGCAAATTTCGATGTTTCGCAATGAAACAGGAAGTTGTTGTAACTCGGGCATACAATGTCTGATCTGCCCCAAACTTCACATGTTTTATTAGAGTCCTGACCTGAAGACATCTATATGACAATATTCAGTTACAGTCATAGCGCCACCTGGGGGCAACAGAAAATTACATGTTTTACACTGTGATTAACTCCTCCTAGAGATTTAATCAGATCAATTTCATTTTTTGTAAGTCTAATCTAAAGGCCTTTGTGACGTTAAATTGCGAAGATTTACAGTTTTCGTTTAAGGGCGTGTCCGTGGCGGCATGACAAAGTCTGTTGTTCCGCCATGAAAAAGGAAGCCGTTGTAACTCAGGCATACTATGTCCGATCTGCTCCAAATTTCACATGTGTGATAAGAGTCCTGGCCTGAACATATCTATATGCCAATATTCCGTTAGTCATAGCGCCACCTGCTGGCAACAGGAAATGGCATGCTTTACACTGTAATTCCCTCCCAGAACCACAAATTTAATATGCCACAAAGTACCAAACATACTAGAAACACGTTAAATCATGCAACACTTGGCTAAGTGTTAATGTATGCGATAAACGCCATGAAACAGGAAGTTGTTGTAGCTCAGGCATATGATGTCCGATTTGCTCCAAACTTCACGTGTTGGATAACAGTCCGGGTCTGAACACATCTATATCGCAATATTTGGTAATGGTCAAAGCGCCACCTGTTGGCAGCAGGAAGTGTGGCAATTCGAAATGACTTAATGGCATAATTCTCCTGTATTCATTCGCTTACATGCATGTCGACCACTGTTCTCTGTTTTCCTAAGGCCAACGGGTGGCGGTGAGCCCGGGTGCGAGGGCCCTTTCATCGCTGCTTGCAGCTTTAATTTTCTTTTTTTAATTGTACAAATTGTAGTGTCGTTTGCTTTTGTCAAGCTCACTCATTTAACCTTTCATCCCTATTTCAAAGCATCCCAGGATGCACCACATGAATGTGCAGAGCTGTAGGCTAATCTAGGCAAAGAGTGGCTTAAAGTTAGTTTTGATGGTTGATCACAGCATTTGTGTCGTTTCTTAGTTTTGACGACACCATTATTATAAAATGTTGAAAATAGTCAAAGATTTAGTAGGAGTGTCCTAACTTTTGCTATACAGAATATGTACTACAAGAGGTCAGTTCTTCACCTGAGCGGGTAAGTATTTGGTTTTGTCTCCTGGACAAGACACAGAATCATTGACCTTTGAACCCATGATGTAAAATCGGATGTTTTCCGTGTTCAGGCCAATGTAACCACATTCAAAGGTGACAGTTTTCCCGGTCTCCGAGGTCAAATTTTGAGGAAGTACAATGGGTGTCAATGTCAGGCCTAATGCAGAGGAGAGAAGCAACAGATCACAGCATAAGATGGAGGCTGATTTGACTAAGAAATATTCTAGTGACCACACCTACACTCTTAAAAATAAAGGTTCTTTATTGCCATCGATTGTTCCATGAAGAAGCTTTGACATCCATGGAACCTTTCCATTCCACAAAAGGTTCTTTTAAGTGGTTCTTTTAAGAACTGTTCACTAGAGGTTCTTTAGGGAACCAAAATTATTCTTCTACGGCATCACTGTGAAAACCCACTTTTGGAACCGTTGTTTTTAAGAGTGTATACACAAAATAGCCAATAAAGTCAATATAAAAAATCCATATGAAATATTAAATTAAAGGGCAAATGTTATAAAATGTTATAAAATACTCTCATTTTGAGCCATTAAACAATACAATCTTAATACCAACAGCTATTTGTATTGTTCAATTACAGTTTTTCAGCTTTAAAAGTCAAGGGTCTTTAACAATCCAAGCATGCATCTTTCATAATGACAGTCATATGAAAACACACCGTTTGTAAGTGAAGCAAACTGCAGCACTAAGATCAGAAGCCTCATCAGATGGACATCTGTTTGGATCTTCATCCTTCCCATTTCATCAGTTGTCACAGGGCCACGAAAAGCCCTCTCTGCTGGTGCAATCCCTCGAGCGATCGCTCAGTAATGGAGTGGATGAAAGCCGTGCTCGTTCTCAGTAGACACTGCGATGAAACACACCGTAGAGGATGGAGGATGCTGATTTGCAAGGAAATCTTCCAAGAAAGTTTTAGGCTGGGCTGGGACATACCCCTATTCCAACCTTTACAGCAGCGCGTGTCGCTCTCTTTACACTTCCTTGTGTGTTTAGCTCTGATTTCTTTATGCTTTCCCTTCCTCCTGGCATTACTGAACTACTATTTGAGTATAAGGCATTTTACTGCCAAAACAGTGAAGATGTAAATTTACATCAGCCAGATTTTTTCCACCCAGCATTGGTTCAGTGGATGCTAAGCAGTTTTTATGGATGAAAGAGTTATCTTACAAGCATTCAGATTTCATGTGTTGCATTGATTTGCACAAACTTATAATAATAAACAGGAGAATGAAAGAATACGAGTAAGAAATTAAGAATGAAATAAGTGAAAATTAGAGCTGTTAACATACCAGGCACATAATACACATTGAATAAATGCACAGTATAATCTGATATAGCCATGTGAAATAATAATAACAATTAATAATGATAATAACAATTAACATACACAAAGTTATGCAAAATTCTAATCCACGTGATACACAAGATGTTTTTTGTGTCAGAATTAATACACAGATAAAAACACACATTTAATTTGAACATATTAACACATATTTATAAATAAATGTTACATACTCTACCGTTCAAACGTATGGGGTTAAAGATCAGCATATTAGAATGATTTCTGACAGATCATGTGACACTGAAGACTGGAGTAATGATGCTGAAAATTCAGCTTTGATCACAGGAATAAATTACATTTTAAAATATATTCAAATAGAAATCAGTTCATTCAAATTGTAATAATATTTCACAATATTACTATTTTTACTGTATCAAATAAATGCAGCATTGATGAGCAGAAGAGCTTCTTTCAAAAACAATAAAAAATCTTACCGACTCCAAACTTTTAAAAAGCATTGTATAAAAATATAATTTATATATTTAAAAAATGCTGATGCTTTTATGTCAAGTTTCTAAAGCACAAAAGTAACCACAAATTATTACTGTTTTTAATAAAAAATTATGTCTTTATTTCAGTATTTAAAAGGCATATATTAACGGGCAACATTTAGATTTTGTTGAAAAGATTTGAAAAGAAAAAGCAGTCAGATTACTGTATGTCAAAGGTCAGAACTTCTATTGTACATATATTCATATCAGCTACTTTCATGAACATACAAACAGAACAATAAGCATATATATAGAATAAAAGCTAAACTGTTTTGACTTTTATTGTCTATTCAACAGGCTTACTAAATTACTAAAAAATGTTATTCAGAAGGTTATGGTACAAAATCTGAATAACAATATAGCAGCTTAACAAAAATTAGACAAACTTGAATTAAACAGTGCATTACATAGTAAAGAAGCTATTCATATATGTACATCAATGTATGCAACAATACTGACTGCCACAGCAATGACTTTACTCACACTGCTCTCTAAACCAGTCTTTGGTTTGTATCTTATCAATGCTTAACCCATCTTTTAAGACAAAAGAGAAATAAAATAAAATACATGTAAAATACATGAAGTGTGTAGTTTTCATAAAACATTTTCAAATGTCACTGCTTGGCCATTTCAATTTACAAAACCTAGTTAAGTACATATTTAATCATGGCACATTTCACAGAGGCCTGTATTATTCAGTAAAATCCTACTCATAAGTTCATGTATTAAAGATTTGCCCTATATGCCTATTCATATGCATATACTGTACTGTGCCTGTGCTGCTAGTAAACAAAATTGAGATAAATACTGTAGATTGAGATAAAGTCCTTGTCAGATTTAGGATTGTGATCAGATAAATGATATTTTTCTTGCCGTCTGGAGTCCATATTATGTTGTTTGTACACTATTTTATTATTTAAATTAAGATTTTTTTTTTTTTTTTTTTTTATTTATTTAATCTGACTACAGCTGAACATTACCATATATATTTAATTCTTGGTACCAAACACACTGTACAAACCTGCAATAAAGTAGGATGAAAAATATCCTTAAATGTTTTGAATTTTTTACAAAAATATTTATTATTTCATTTATATGTTTTTTTGTGTGTGTGTGTGTGTGTGTGTGTGTGTGTGTGTGTGTGTGTGTGTGTGTGTGTATATATATATATATATATATATATATATATATATATATATATATATATATATATATATATATATATATATATAATATGTATACATATATATATATATATGTATAAATATTATATATATATATATATATATATATATATATATATATATATATATATAAAATCTTAATTATGTCAGATAACACTTAAGCAAAACATGGTCAGGTCAAAGTGTCTGAATAATTTTTGGTTCCAAATATCAATTTTACTGCTATTCCACTGTATGAAGAAATTTTGGGTATAATATGTCACGGTTTACTTTATTTTGCTATCCTCACTTAAATGAACTATAGTGTCCTGCACCAACTAGTAAAAATCTATCAAAAATATCTGAATAATTTTTGGTTTGACTAATATATATATATATATACACACACACACACACACACAAACATATAAATGAAATAATAAATAAAAATTGATGTCCGGCCTAGGAAAATTGACATCTTCCCCCTTCATTCAAATATTATAAAAAAATTAGGATTTTGTAAGCATATTGCATAGTTGTGTTTGGAGTCAACTGTTTTATTTGTGATAACGCAATAAAATTGTGCAGACATAATTTTTGGCCAGGCTGTCATACAAAAAAATTATGAACATGCAAAAACAAGAGAGAACCAGGTTATGAAGAATTGGTTATGTTGTAGTCAATGTTTGTTTTTTGTTTTACTTTGAGCTTGTTGTTTTTCTTTGCATTTTGTTACATTTTAAAACTTGTAGCTGTAGAGTAGCTGTAGTTTGCCTTTTTTGTCAAATAATTTTGTCCCATAGGCTAAATACCTTAACCAAGTTTAGTGTTTTGTTCTCCCCTCATATTTATAATATTTTAAAAAAAAAATTAAATATTTTCCTCATATTTTGATGGTTTATTCAAACTTGTAGGGTCAATAAAAACTATATATATATATATATGATATATGATTACATTTGATTACTGTACCATATCTCATCGTACTATACTTTGGAGACAGATTTTCAAAAAAAGCATATTTTATGGTAATTGCCAACTGATGTGTTCATAAACTCAAAATACAGCATCAGAAATGGTTCTTGACCTCCATGATAGTCAGATATTGCGAAAGATATTTGTCCTTGAGACAGGTTGATCATCACACAACATCTGATCAACATCAGACGTCTGATCTCAGTCACAGATCCGAGCAACAAATCTGACCTCAACGGGCAATATTTCAGTCTCATATAAAATATTTTTCCACTTTAAATGGCTATGGTGTAACCGCTCGTGCCATTTTGTGCACTCCTGGGGAATTCTCATACATCTATGGAGGTAAATGTGAGAGAAAAGTGAGGTCAAGTTTGTTTTTATGACATGTAGATAAGCTGATGAAAGTGTGCCGGTCATCTTGAATCACTCACCCTCATGGCTGTAGAAATCCAGGGCAGAAAGCGTGACACACGGGTGTAGACGCCGGGCTTCTTGGCCATGGCGCAGCCTGTGCCCCAGCTTACCACCCCCAGCAAACGATAGCGGCTGGTCTTAGAAAGGACATCCGCTGCTACAAAAGGACCACCACTGTCCCCCTGACATCATATGAGAGATGATATCGCATATCAGTGCACAATGCCACACAGCCACATGACATTAGTGAAAAATTTTGCCCTCTAGTGGCCATGTGCAGTGCTGCTCAGTCGATCTAGACCAGGGTTGGCCAAACCTGCAGAGTTTAACTTCTCAGCACACCTGCCTGGAAGTTTTTCTAGTATGTCTAGTGAAACCTTGATTAGCTGGTTCAGGTGTGTTTCATTGGGGTTGGAGCTGAACTCTGCAGGACAGTGGCCCTCCAGGTTATCTAGACTGATGATGATGTCATAACTGAGCGGCAAATACCTGGCAGGAGTCGGTTCCTCCCTTCTCATAGCCGGCACAGAACATGGTGGTGGTGACCTGGTTGTCGTAGTAATCAGGACCGTTGCACACAGTATCGCTGATGATGGGCACATTGGCTTCCTGGAGGACGTTGGCTTGAGTGCCTGCGAGAAATAAAGAGATGTGAAGGAGGCTGTCAAAGTGAAACAAAAGCACAAATGTTCTGATCTCTAGAATGCTTAAGTGAATATTCAGTGTTTTCAACCTAATGTCAACCATTGCCTTCAAGTCATGTTAGAATACTTATGGAAAGTAATTTTGCCTTACTTTTTGTAACTATTGAGACACAGGACAAGGACATAAAGTTATAAAAATGTATAACTTATGATCCAGACCTACGGTATTTGTTTCAGGCATGATTCTCAGCTACAATTGGACATTACTGTAGGGCTACAATAATTCAGAAAACTTGAAAGTTTTCCAAAATTGCCAGCGTTTATGTGCATTAATCTCATAAATATGATCATTCTGACATGACAAGGCTGGCATGCTGTCAATTACTAATACGTGACCCTCAGTGTTTATGAACAAACAGGAAATGTGTTTATAGTAAATGGAAGCTTAGCAGCTTAGTAAGTGGGCAGCATCATGAATAAACATTTAATATACTAATATAATAAACTTTTCTAAAAGTATAACCATTGTACTGTAACATTACATGTGCTAAAATTAGAACAATGCAGTGTTATTATCATTCATATTATTTTAAATTAAAAATGAAAAATCTGAAATAAGTTGAATATTTTCATCTATATTTTACCTTATTTATTGTATTATTTCAATTAACAAAGATTTATGTAATAATTCCTTGAAAAAGATGTGCACTTTAGTAATTTATAATGTAGTAGTAGAGTATTTATTATGGAAATAGGACTTTAATCATTACTTTAATTAGCTTGCACAGTATGTCATGTATTTAAATATATTTGTTATTACATTTGTGATGACGAAATTAGAATTAAGTACATTTAAAACATCAAATGACACAGTACAGTTAAAATTCTATTAAAATTATATTTATATGTGTGCTTTAGTATGTTAGTCAACACATCAAAATAAGTGTACTTTAAAGTTTGGCAAAAGATTATTAAATCATAATGATTTGTAATGTACTTTAAAGTAAAACTTTTAATTTGACATTATTGCAAAGTGCACTTTTTCATGAAAGTGTAATCTCTTTAAGCACACTTGAGTAGTCTTTTATTTCATTTAACACATTATCTGCAAGTATAGTTTTACAAAAATATACTTTTAAGATTTGAAGTACACTACACATACTTAGCAATTTTTCACAAAGGATAACAACACTGGAATGATGTGATAGAATCAAACTCCAAAAGTATTTTATAGTATTTTAAGAATTAATTTAAGCACTTTTATGTGCTTGTAAGTACTAAAAAACAAGTAAGGGAAGTTGAAATTTGTGTGTGGTAACAAACAGCAGGTCACACACATGGTTACTTCAAGCACAATAGATCTCACACAGGTCACTGACACAAAGGTCAAAGAGAGACAGACAGACAGAAAGTCTCCAGTTCCAGGTAAAGATTATAAACACTGGAATACAGCAGTACAGTGACCTTTAATTAAAGACACAGAATGAGACATTACTAACCATAATACTCCATGTTACCCCAGCCGGTTACTGTACCTATCTGCCCATCCGCCAAACGCTGGCCGTAGGTAGGAAGACACACTGGCTGGATATAATCTAAAACACCAAAAGAGATGATGTCAATGGTTTTTACACAGTCATTTGCAATTCTATGACAGAACACTAGAGGAAATGAGGAGCAATTTTCAGTTTCTTCCATTTCCTTTGACCTTATGTAGCCCCGCCCCTTTTCAGCGCTGCGCTCATTGTGTTTTGTCTTCCGGTTTGTATTTCCACAACGTGAAGTTAAGATCTTATGAATTTATGAATGAACCACTCATTTTAAAATCTTCCTGGTCTAACTGATATTTGTTATGATAGCCGCTTCAAACATTTCAATGCTCATGATAACTTTCATTATTTCTACAATAAGTTAATCCACTTCACTAGCTAATTACACTTCGACAGAGATGCCATATAAATATACAGAGCTACCACAAAACCTCATGACTAAACAAAGGGCGCCAATGTGAGTGTGCACACCTATGTGAAAAACGGCAGGCTTTTTTTTTTTTTTTTTTAATGCCTCAGGCTCGGGTTTTTTTTTTTTTTTTTTGGCTTGATGTCCCGCCAACTGGTCGACCAATGATATTGCCTTGAGCTGCTGAAGTTACAGTAAAACATGACTTGGTGGTGGTCAAGCACAAAACACTCTTGCAGAGCACACACTGATACCAAGACAATGAAGAGGAAGTAAGTAGATGAGGCAGACCACTACAAACAAACTGTGGTTTGTATGGGTGCTCTGCCAGTTCTTGACCACATGAGAATGTCTATTTTATAAATATGTTTATTTGCACTAGCGTTCACTTGCACTACTGTCATTGTGACTTACAAACCCGATTCCAAAAAAGTTGGGACACTGTACAAATTGTGAATAAAAAAGGAATGCAATGAAATTTCATGCCAAATATTGACTCATTTTCGATTTCTGGAAAGCTACACATTCCAAAAAAGTTGGGACAGGTAGCAATAAGAGGCCGGAAAAGTTAAATGTACATATAAGGAACAGCTGGAGGACCAATTTGCAACTTATTAGGTCAATTGGCAACATGATTGGGTATAAAAAGAGCCTCTCAGAGTGGCAGTGTCTCTCAGAAGTCAAGATGGGCAGAGGATCATCAATTCCCCCAATGCTGCGGCGAAAAATAGTGGAGCAATATCAGAAAGGAGTTTCTCAGAGAAAAATTATCATCATCTACAGTGCATAATATCATCCAAAGATTCAGAGAATCTGGAACAATCTCTGTGCGTAAGGGTCAAGGCCGGAAAACCATACTGGATGCCCGTGATCTTCGGGCCCTTAGACGGCACTGCATCACATACAGGAATGCTACTGTAATGGAAATCACAACATGGGCTCAGGAATACTTCCAAAAAACATTGTTGGTGAACACAATCCACCGTGCCATTCGCTGGTGCCGGCTAAAACTCTATAGGTCAAAAAAGAAGCCATATCTAAACATGATCCAGAAGCGCAGGCGTTTTCTCTGGGCCAAGGCTCATTTAAAATGGACTGTGGCAAAGTGGAAAACTGTTCTGTGGTCAGATGAATCAAAATTTGAAGTTCTTTTTGGAAAACTGGGACACCATGTCATCCAGACTAAAGAGGACAAGGACAAGCCAAGTTGTTTTAGCGCTCAGTTCAGAAGCCTGCATCTCTGATGGTATGGGGTTGCATGAGTGCGTGTGGCATGGGCAGCTTACACATCTGGAAAGGCACCATCAATGCTGAAAGGTATATGCTCCCGTCCAGATGTGGTGTATATCAGGGAAGACCTTGCATTTATCCAACATGACAATGCCAGACCACATACTGCATCAATTACAATATCATGGCTGCGTAGAAGAAGGATCCGGGTACTGAAATGGCCAGCCTGCAGTCCAGATCTTTCACCCATAGAAAACATTTGGTGCATCATAAAGAGGAAGATGCGACGAAGAAGACCTAAGACAGTTGAGCAACTAGAAGCCTGTATTAGACAAGAATGGGACAACATTCCTATTCCTAAACTTGAGCAACTTGTCTCCTCAGTCCCCAGACGATTGCAGACAGTAATAAAAAGAAGAGGGGATGCCACACAGTGGTAAACATGGCCTTGTCACAACTTTATTGAGATGTGTTGATGCCATGAAATTTGAAATCAACTTATTTTTCCCTTAAAATGATACATTTTCTCAGTTTAAACATTTGATGTGTCATCTATGTTGTATTCTGAATAAAATAGTGAAATTTGAAACTTCCACATCATTGCATTCTGTTTTTATTCACAATTTGTACAGAGTGTCCCAACTTTTTTGGAATCGAATTTGTATTTGCTCTACCGTTTCTGACTACCATCTCCTCATGTCATGTATATGCCATTCTGTATTTTTATCTTCTTTAATTTTATTAATATCATAAATATGTTTATTTGCACTACCATTCAGCATGAGCACCATATACTGTCAGGGAATGCATTTGCACGTTGATTCTGCGCATCGCCAGTGTAAATCGATTGGGTATGAACGCGAAAAACGCTAGCGATAAGTGCGCGATAATCATCCCGGTGTGTACGAGTTTTAAAGATGCTGTGCACTTGTTTCTCTGGTGCATAAGGTCTATACTCTTAAAAATATAGATTCTTCATTGGCTTTTTAATTCCACAAAAGGTTCCCTGTAGTGGAAAAGGTTCTTTAGATTTTTTTTTAAATATTGTTCAGTCTAAGAAAAAATGTGTTCTTTTACAGTTTTTCTCAGTCGCTTTGGTACATTTCTCGAATCAAACTCACAATTTGCAAAACAGTAAGTGCATTTCTCAAAACAATTTGTACAAATAGCAAAACACCATGGATAACCTGCAAAAGCCACTCTCTTACTCAAAATCCTTAGTTCATCTCTCAAAAGTAAATATCTGTGTCAATGAACATGTCAGTGCCATCAGAATGACAAGTCCTTGTGTCATTGTGTACGGATAAGACAGTCAAATTGTTTAGTCATGTTCTCAATATAACCGTTTACTCTGGAGGGACGTTCTGATGGAAACTATGGCTAAAGTTTTGATGACAATTATTGTCAATTATAAGTTACATCTTAGTGTATGTGTGAGTGTAATTGCAAGAGAATGGAAAAGATTCAAATTTACTCTCTTACTGTTTGTACTGTATTGTATTGACAGAACATGTCATTGAGTCATTGAGTCATGTCGTTATTGAGTCATGTCATGTCGTCAAGATGGGAGCAATTTACCAATTCAGGACAGATTTAGAAAAAAGTCTAATGGAAATATAGAAAGTATAGAAATATGCTTGACATATTATGATAACTTGTTCAACCATTTTGCATGTAAAGACTTATGCTATGAGCTTGTGCCTAAATGTTGTGGGGGGTGAGACTATTCAACAGAGACCCAATATAATACATTTTGATCAACATGACGTAAGCAACTGATAATGTAGGAAACAACAGAGAATTGTACATAATCATTTGCATGGATGTACCAAAGCATTTGCAACTTGTTCAAAGAAATGAGAAACTGCTTTTTTGATGTGCACAAGTGACACAATGATGTGAGAATTGAACAGGTAGTTTTGAGAATTTCAATTCTGATCTGAGAAATGTACCAAAGCGACTGAGAAAAACTGTAAGAACTGTTTGCTGAAAGGTTCTTTGGGGAACCAAAAATGGTTCTTCTAATGCACCCCCTTTTGGAACCTTTATTATTAAGAGAACAAAATCTTTTCAGAATAAAAGCCAACATATTTCCTAACAACATTCTGGTTAACTATAGAGAAAACTGTTCATATGAGGAAAAGCTTTGTCCTTCTGGAAAAGTCTGCCGGTATTGTCTTTTGTTTCGACTCAAGGCCGTGTGGAAATAGAGGAGCTTTGTTCTCAGGACGAGCAACCTGAGACCAGAGGGAGGTTTTACTATAATGCTGTGTTCACCTAGAAAGGCTTGTAACATACCACTACCTAATGAAAAACACCTCAAAACAAACTCCAATTAAACTGCTGCTAGTAAAGATTAGTTCTTGTTAAACAGAGACATATCTTTTATGAACAAACTATTTTATGAAAAATACCTTTTGTGTTAAAATGCCTTTAACATGACACAAAAATAACAACATCACATTTATTTTAATATTCAAAAGGTTACAACAAAAGTTTCCAGTCATTTTTATGTCCACACCAAGAGCAAAAAGGCAGCCAATCAGAACAAATCAGATGCTTAACGTATATTTGAGCAATTAAATTTCACTGTGTATTTTCTGGGTTACACTTTATTTTGATGCCCCCCTTTAGACATTCTGTTGACTATAAGTAACGATGCACCTACATGCCAAATATCTCTCATTAGAGTATTAGTAGACTGTTAAGGGTAGGGTTTGGGTTAGTAGAATAGGGTGACATGTACTTGCAAAGTTACTTATAGTCAGTACATTGTCTGTTTAGGGAGCATCAAAATAAAGTGTTACCATTTCCTTTTGTTCTGTGTAAAAACTCACCAGTGAACTGCAGAGGTTTTGTCAGCGCCAAGACTGCAATGTCACGACTGTTGTCATCAATGTTGGCGTCGACGAATGGCAGGTAGCTGCTGTGGTAGACAACGGTCTTAACCTCAGCGATCACAACGTTCTTACGGATGGGAGTGTTGTAGATCGATCCCATCAGAACCCGCCAGCGTGACACATGACGATACCTCCTGAGGATACAAGCCTGAGAGTGAGATCTCACATACATACACTAACATTCAAAAGTTTTTGTTTTTGAAATAAATCTCAAAATGTTTAATTGATCAAAAGTGACAGTAAAGACATTTATAAATTTTAGAAAGAATTTTTGTTTAAAATAATTGCTGTTTTTTAACTTTATATTAATCAAACAATCCTGAAAAAAATCTGTCAAGGTTTCGACAAAAAGATGAAACAGTAGATAGATAGATAGATAGATAGATAGATAGATAGATAGATAGATAGATAGATAGATAGATAGATAGATAGATAGATAGATAGATAGATAGATAGATAGATAGATAGATAGATAGATAGATAGATAGATAGATAGATAGATAGATAGACATTGCTACTTGCTACCATTTTTAGCATGGAGTTGGCATTTTTAGCTTGTTTCTAGAAGTTGTTAACATGTTGCTAACATGTTTTAGCATGGTTTTAATCAAGGATAGATAGATAAATATTTCTACAATTTTTAGCACATAACTAGCATGTTTTAACTTGTTTCTAGAAGTTGTCATTTTTAAACACATTGCTAGCATGTTTTATCATGAGTTTAAAGCCAAGCAATCAGATAGATAGATAGATAGATAGATGATAGATGATAGATAGATAGATAGATAGATAGATAGATAGATAGATAGATAGATAGATAGATAGATAGATAGATAGATAGATAGATAGATAGATAGATAGATAGATAGATAGATAGATAGATAGATAGATAGATAGCATGGAGCTAGCATGTTTTAGCTTGTTTCTAGAAGTTTTTAACATGTGTTAACACATTGCTAGCATGTTTTATCATGGTTTTAAAGCCAATCAATTAGATAGACAGACAGACACATAGATCATAGGTAGATAGATAGATAGATAGATAGATAGATAGATAGATAGATAGATAGATAGATAGATAGATAGATAGATAGATAGATAGATAGATAGATAGATAGATAGATAGATAGATAGCATGGAGCTAGCATGTTTTAGCTTGTTTCTAGAAGTTTTTAACATGTGTTAACACATTGCTAGCATGTTTTATCATGGTTTTAAAGCCAATCAATTAGATAGACAGACAGACACATAGATAGATAGATAGATAGATAGATAGATAGATAGATAGATAGATAGATAGATAGATAGATAGATAGATAGATAGATAGATAGATAGATAGATAGATAGATAGATAGATAGATAGATAGATAGATAGATAGATAGTAATAAATAAAAATATGGATGTAAAATGTGTGTGTCACTCACTCAGGAAAGCAGTGTGCAGCACTGACAATCCAGCGATCGGAAATGATGGATCCACCGCACTGGTGAACTCCATCATACTGTAAGCTGACCTGCCACGGCCACGAACCCTGGCGAGCATCGACTCCCCCCACGATCCGCTCTTCAGGCAGCATACGGCGACCACAGTCTACAGCGATAGAGAGTCAACAAATCATGTATTTGCTGTGAAGAAATATTCCACATGCTACAAATTGAGTTGTAACACTTACCCTGACAAATCACCTCTAGTATCTGACCTTTGTCACATTTACTGAAACAGAAATGAAACATCAGAATGTTGTAGAGAGATTAACACTATTGCAATTGGTTCTTAGATTTTAGGAAGTGTTATTTTTTTTTTTTTTTTTTTTTTTTTTTTGCATGATTAAAATGCAATCTATCTGAATCACTGCTAAAGGTGAATTGTGTAAAACTGCAAAATGTTGACTGGCCAGTCATAGCAACATTGGCTCAACCATCAAATTAAGATTTTATATATATATATATATATATATATATATATATATATATATATATATATATATATATATATATATATATATATATATATATATATAAAAGATTTATATATAAGATTTATATATAATCTTAATTATGGATGCAAAATATTTATCTATTTTTTTTTTTTTTTTTGAAGAAGAAGAAGAAGTGTTTTATGCCCACCAAGGCTGCATTTGTTCTCTTTCAAAATGGATAATGGTAAGAATAATTATTAATTGAGCAGAAAGTCATTAAAAATAATGTAACACTGGATAATGTGACACTGACGACTGGAGTAATGATACTGAAAATTCAGGTTTGTATCACAGAAATAAATTACATTTTAAAATATATTCAAATAGAAAACAGTTATTTTGAATTGTAATAATATTTCATCATATTTCTGTTTTTACTGTATTTTTGACCAAATAAATGCAGCCTTTGTGAGCATTAAAGTCAACATTTAAAAACATTATTCGTAATTATTCCAAACTCTTGATCAGTAGTGTAATCGATGCCCAAGAGAGAGGCCGGAAAGCATCTTTCTCCCTTGATGGCCAATCAAAATTAGCTGTGTATTCTAATGCAATACATTTTTGCCAACAACATATTAAAGGTGCTCTAAGCGATCCTGGGCGGAGTAACTTCCTGCTGACGTTCGAAGTGTTGTCAAACAAAACAGAGGCTAGCTAGACCCTCCCTCCTCTTCCTCCTCCCCCTCCCCTCCATGCTTCCTGAAACAGTCATTAACTCGCATTTAAAATCATTCTTGTCGGTTATTGGCTGGAGCATGTTTATTATGTTAAGTCAGTGTTTCTCAAACTTTTTCGGCCATTCCCCACTTTGGAGGTAGGGAAGGTTTCTGAGCCCCACCTGTCCCCAATCGCCCCAACAAAAATTAATAAGCTAGGCTTTAGGTTTAATACATTTAAAATGTATTAATTTATCAACATTAGGCCTACATTTTAAAACATTACATCAAATAACAGCATAAAAAACTTTATTTATTATATATAAATTATAAATTAAATATTATTTGAGGGTTTTATTGTTTCCATGGCAATGCGTCAGGCTTGTCACGTCACACAACGCAGCCACAATAAACACTGTATGACAGATGTAACGCTTTTGTTTCGTTTCGCCTTTTTTTTTTTCAAAATATTCACAAACTTGCTTACCATGTAATCAACTATCTGATATTCCGATTCTCAAATATGTATAAGTGAGTGTGTTTTGTCCTTTAAAAACATTAATAAATGATCTTGATCTATAATGGGAGAAGGAGCACCGCCATGTTTGTTTGCGCAGCTGTTCAGTGAGCCCTGTCAGTCGGATTTATAGCACGTGAATTCATCAATTTCTTCCGAAATCCATGTAAGTAAGTGTCCGGTGATCTGGGAGAAAAATAGAGTAAACTTTAAAGTTACTTATACTATGTGTGTCTGATATGAATAAAACACGTCAGCAAATTATATTTAAAAGAGATGGGCACAAAATGTCCAAATTTCCTCGTTTGTTGCGCCCCACCTGTCATGTCTCTATGCCCCACACTTTGAGAAACGCTGTGTTAAGTGGTCCAGGCTGCACCACTTTGTTTTTATTGCCATTTTCGGAGCTTGTGGCGACTACAGAGACCGCGTTTTTTTTTACAGTGTGTTCAGGGGACAGGCAGCTAGCGGATAGTGAGGAGATGTTTGCTGTATGTGACAAAAAATGTTTTGGCCTAAAAACGCGTGACATCGCTTAGAGCACCTTTAATCACAAATATTTCATTAAATTATAGATGATTTTTTTTTTTTTTTTTTTTTATCAGTGACATTTTACCAGGTTTTGGTAGACTCTAAAATGCAAAATGTATAGCTTGCTAATGACCTCCTTGTTCAAAACAAGGGTTGAAAGAAACTGTTTGAAAGTTTATTTTTGCAATTCAACTTGGTGATGCTCATGGTGCATATCTTTTTTTTTAGGCAATGTCTTACCAAGGATAGAGGGCTGTTTTTATCTTCTTCCCATATGTTAACTCACTATCTTTTACGCAGAAAAAATCTCGGTCACCACCATTGTCAGGAGCACAAGTCACTGAGAAATTTACTGCTCTGAATGAAAAGAAAATCGCAAATTAAGACATAACTAAAACAATGAGGACAATAAATGAATCTAACTTGACCACATGAATGTCTACACATGAGATACAATGAGCCTGGCATGCTTGTTTGTTACCTGATGAAACCCATCTCCTCACAGCTGATGTTGGCGACGAGCTGGTTGACGCTGGATGAGCAGACGTGTTTCCACCTCCGCTGGGTGGGGTCGAACACTCTCAGCCTCTGGTCAGCTGCACTCACCTGTACTGCAGGACATAATGAAGACAGTGAGCATGTTCATACTATTTTAGATAACATTTTCTATGTTGCATGGGAATGTTCAGTAAACAACCAGAATGCATTATGTGTATACTACAATGTAATGTGCTCAACTTGACCTTCCATTTCCAATGTGAAGAAAATGAAACGCATTATAACTGAGATTACAACTGGATGCCACTTTAGGAATTATATATGCAACATACACCGATGAGCCAAAACATTATGACCGCCTGCCTAGTATGCTGTTGGTCCTCTGCGTGCTGCCAAAGCAGCACTGACCTGCCGAAGCACAGACTCTACAAGAGCCCTGAAGGTGTGCTATGGTATTTGGCACCAAGACGTTAGCAGCAGATCCTTCAAGTCCTGTAGGTTGCAAGGTGGAGCTGCCGTGGATCAAACTTGTTGGTCCAGCATATCCCAAAGATGCTAATTTAGATTGAGATCGGGAGAATTTGGAGGCCAGGGCAACACCTTGAACTCTTCATCATGTTCCTCAAACCATTCCTGAACAATGTGTGCAGCGTGCATTATCCTGCTGAAAGAGGCCACTTCTACCGGGGAACTCCATTGTCATGAAGGGGTTTACCTGGTCTGCAACAATGTTTAAGTAGGTGGCACATGTCAAATGTACATCCACATGAATTGCCGGACCCTGGGTTTCCCAGCAGAACACTGCTCTGAACTTCACAGTCCCTCCACCGGCTTGTCGTCGTCCAACAGGTGCATTACTTTCCCAAGAAGCACACAGCGCACACGTACACAGCTGTCAATGTGATGTAAAAGTAAAAGAAAACGGGATTCATCAGACCAAGCGACCTTCTTCCACTTGTCCAAGGTCCAGTTCCAAAGCTTGCGTGTCCATTGTAGTCGCTTTCGACGGTGGACAGGGGGCATCATAGGCACTCTGATTGGTCTGTGGCTACACAGCCCCATACGCAGCAGATTGTGATGTACTGTGTGTTGTGATACATTCCTCCATCATTAAAATTTTGTGTGACTTGTGCCACAGTAGACCTTCTGTTGGCTCGGACCAGACGGGATAGCCTTCGTAGCCCTCGTGCATGGATGAGCCTTGTGCACCCAACACCGGCGGCAGTTTGTGGTGTGTCCATAATCAGACCTCTGATGGTAAATTCACCCCTGCTGACCAGGAGCAACCCACAAACCTTGCTGTTTCAGAGATATTCTGAGCCAGTCAGCTTGCCATAACAATTTGGACCTTGTCAAAGTCACTTGATGGACACGTTGATTACAAGAACTGATTGTTTGCTTACCATCTAATCTACCCAGACCTTAATATGTGGCCTTGTTAGGAGATGATCAACAATACTACACACACCACCATTTAAAGAATTGGGGTCAGTAAGTTGTTGTTGTTGTTTTTTAAGAAATTAATACTTTTGTTCAGTAAAGGAGGCATTAAATAGTGACAGTAAAGACTTTTATAATGTTACAAAAGATTTCTGTTTCAAATAATGTATCGAGTATTAAAGGCTTCCACAAAATATGAAGCATTAAAACTGTTATCAACATTAATAAGAAATGTTTCTTGAGCACCACATCAACATATTAATTAAAAATGAACAATGCTTACCATCAAATAATCCAGTATCTTCTGTTGTTCTAAGATATGTGACTGAAAAGCAAACAAACAAAACAAGTGTAATAAGTTTCTGGAGTGACTGCAGTATCCCGTTGAATCAGCAGTTCCTACACTCTAAAAAATGCTGGGTTAAAAACAACCCAAGTTCGGTTGAAAATGGACAAACCCAGCAATTGGGTTGTTTTAACCCAGCGGTAGGGTTAAATGTTTGCCCAACCTGCTGGGTAGTTTTATTTAACTCAACTATTGTTAAAAAAATTACTGTATTGCTTAATTAAAATGAACCCAAAGTATGTTGGAAATGAACATTTATTAATGTTCAATGAATAATTATTAAACAATAAACATTTATTAAATTGCTTATTAATACATTTATATTAATAAACTATTAAATTTATATTAATAAAAAATTAAATCTTATTAATAAACATTCATCTTTTGTCTATTATTGTTGTCTCTAATTGCATCTGGTTTTTAATTTCCCAACTATTTTGGGTTCATTTTAAGCTAGCCATATAGCAATTTTTAAATAATAGTTGGTTTAAATAAAACTACCCAGCAGGTTGGGCAAACATTTAACCCAACCGCTGGGTTAAAACAACCCAATCGCTGGGTTTGTCCATTTTCAACCCAACTTGGGTTGTTTTTAACCCAGCATTTTTTAGAGGGTAGTCTTACCAAGGGCCCAGATGGCGGCTCCCAGACCCCCCAGTATGATCAAGATCACGGCTACTGCAGCGACCACCCGATACGGACTGAAGATGGTCATCCCTGGACTTCCTGTAGGACGGAAACCAACAACGCTTTCAGTACAGGATAAAGTATGTATTTAATGCAGTAATGTGGGGTTTTGTGAAAATACATGCCTGTGAGCAAACACATAAACCATGACAGCTGATGAAAAGAACAGAACCATGAACAAGATCAATAGTCCAAAGTCATCAATTCCTCTCTGCTAAAGTAAACGTGGGACTGAATCTCAGTGTCATGTTCAGCTCTCTCTCTCTCTCCACACACACACACACACACAGAACAGTGTCAGCATGTTCCTAAACAAAATCCTACAGATGTAACCATGTTGGTGACCAATGCCAAAAAAACCATGCATGCACTGAGCTTTCAAATACTGTTTACAAGCACTACTTTATTCTACTGATCAATACATAACCATTATCCTAGATAAAACACACCGAATATAAATATGACTTTGAAATACATATGACTTATGTATCCTGCTTCTCAGATGTTTATGCTGAGAAATAATCTCTAACAATCCCACGTGTCTCCTTTAGAGTTTCAAAGGAGATCTCAACAATGCCATGCATATACTTTGCTCAGATTTGTCAAGATAGCAAAGTCTGGAATCAAAAGTTAAAGATTTCAATTTGACATCAAACATTTAAATAAACACCATAAATAAAATATGAATAGAATTATATATTAATAGCTCTATACTCTTGATATGACCATCTTATTTTTTTCTCCTAATGAATTCTTTTCTTGACATGAAAGAGTCAAATAACAGTAAAAATAAAAATAATAATTTTTCTTTTAAAAAAAATTTTAATAAATCAAAATTATATTATTTCAGAATTTTTTTATATAATTTTTGTGAAAGACAGAAAGAATGGGTACATTTTTCTTCATTTTCACTTTGATATAATTTACTTTTGCATCTTAATATTGTTCTTGTACATTTTACACATTTTGTTTTCTATTAAAAGCCAATGATATGAAAATACAAAGAGAAAAATCATAATAGGTGGCTTTCCTTCAAATGCTAAATGTGTAAAACACTGTAATTGTGACAAAAACAACATTTTTAAGGAAATAATGTAGATTTAGATCTTGTGAGCTAAAAATATAGCAACCCTGAGCAATAAATCCTCCATTGAGAGTACTGGGAAAGAGATCAGGAATCAAACCTGCATCCCCTGCATTTCAAGCACATGCCTTACTGTACCAATGTGCCATGGCTCCAACCAAAATATTTTTTAATTATTATTTTTACATTTTCTTCTTCCTTTTAGTGTGTATTGTTATGTTGAAAAAGGTCTACAAAGTTACATAAAGTGCAAAGTCCACTCCAAAGGGATTTATTCTCAATATCAGCACTGTTCCTGAAACACCTTGATATAGCCTTGAGTTTTCTTGGGAACGAACACGTCACAATATTCCTCATTTAAATAACTCCCGCTCAAATCTCAAAAAATGGAGACAAGGCCAGGTTGAGTTAATTTAGTAGTGTGTTGAAACTCATGGTTAAGGGATGTGACACTTCCCAAACACGCTTGAAGCAGTTCACAACACAGTCACAACACAGTGGTCAAGCTGACCATTCAGAACACATTGTGCTTTTTGGAAGAAAGGGCTTCATAGAGACAAGAACTAAACAGAGCGTTAATGACTCATACTGTAATAAAGGTGCAGCAACAATGTCATATATGTAAAAAATTATGTGTTAGAAAACATTCAAGCATGAAAACCTATAGCAGAACCCAAAAACAAAACCAAGACTTTGAAAAAGTGCATTATAGGTCCCTTTTAATAAACCAAATAAAGAGGCATGTGTATTTTGTGAACGATGAGATTCAGGTTCTGTGTTTCTACACATGCAGATTCCCTGTGGGCCTGCTCATCACCATCACAAAACGTGATGTCCTGACTGTGAGGAAATTGTGCACGATCTTCAGACAGAAGCCCTGGTGTGATGATTAACAGTAGACCCATGCGACATCAGATCACTGCAGAGACCGTGCTGTCTGATAAGCTCAGAGCAAACAAACACACAAAATAGGTTGCCGCAGATCTGCATCAGAGCCGAACGCACAACCCTTTTGGTCACTACATAGAAAACACTCTGTCAAGACCTGAAGGTGTAAAATTGTCTAAGGAAAAAAAAATATATTGGACTGTTAAGAATGATGTGTAATGTGTTTGCTGGAGATTGATGATTCACACTCTCAGTAGTTCTCTCATGACGTTTCTCACATGATGAGAAAAATTTGGTGAATGGGCAGCTACTTTTCCCTTCATTGAAATGTAATTTCCAAGACCAAGAGCTGACATAAGAATCCTATATTCACTAACATTATTTCTTGAGGAATAATATAGATGCCCAGTCATCATAGTTAAGTAAAATCTAACATGGTCATCACATGTGAAGAGAAAAATGTATTAATCAGTAATGACTAACTGTATTCTATCCCACTCCTTACACAATTACTTTCCAAATAAACGATTTATGAAATTGAAATTGTTTTGTTGAGCTATGTGCTAAAAAGAGATGGCAAGTGATTTAAAAGATGCAGAACTAAAACATCTACACTTTCGTTCAAATGTTTGGGGTCAGTAATGTTTTATTTTTTAAAGAAATTAATATTTTTATTCTTCGAATACACGTTAAATTGATTAAAATTGACAGTAAAGATATTTAAAGTGAATGATAAGAATCCTGAAAACAATGTATTGCTGTTTACACAAGAATATGAAGCAGCACAACTTACAACTGTGATAGTAAAAAAATCAAAAGTTGAGAAAACTTGAATGTTTAAGGCAACAAACTTATTTTTGAGTTTTTTGTAGGAGATTTTTGAGTTTTCTCAACTTTTTGTTGTATAAACTGAATACAACAAGTTGAGAAAACCCAAAAATCTGCTGAAGTTTGTTGCCTTAAACTTTTAAGTTTTCTCAACTTGATTTTTTATAGTGAAGAAATGTGTTCTGAGCAGCAAATCAGCATATTAGAATGATTTCTGAAGGATCATGTGACAATGAAGACTGGAGTAATGATGCTGAAAATTCAGCTTTGCCATCACAGGGATAAATTACACTTCAAATAGAAAGGAGTTATTTTAATATTTCACAATATTACTATTTTACTGTATTTTGATTAAATATATGCAGCCTTGGTGATCATAGGAGACTTCTTTCAAAAACTAAAAAAAAAAAACTAAAAAATGACCACATACTTTTGAATGGTAGTGTATGAAGAAAATTAATCTTCTGCATGAATTAGGCAGTTTAGCACTCTTAAAGGGGTAGTTCACCAAAAATGAAAATTCTATCATCATTTACTCACCCTCAAGTTGTTCCAAACCTGCATTTTTTCTTCTTCTGCTGAACACAAAATAAGATATTTTGAAGAATATGGGTAACCAAAAAGTCGATCGAAAAAAAAAAAAAAAAAAAAAACTGTTTGGTTACTGACATTCTTCAAAATATCACGTTCAGCTGATGAAAGAAACTCATACAGGTTTGGAACAACTTGAGGGTGAGTAAATAATGACATAATTTTCTTGGGTGAACCAATTAGAATCAAGTATTTCAGAGAGCATCTAATAATATGACATTTTTGATGTATCTACATTAGATGTTGGACTGAATCTATATGAGAACTGTTGTAATTTTAGTTGTGAAACATCTTGGTCATTGATACAAGCTGTTAGATAATAAAAAATGCCCATGAAACATATCAGCGTATAAAGAAAAGGCAAAATCTGACCATCCATATCTCACTTTGACTCTCAACTGACCAGTGACGTTTCGTCCGAGCCTAGATTTCAATAGCTACATTCGAGGTCAGAACAAAACTGAAACAGTGCGATGTTTTCCTGTTTGCGGTCTCTCGTTTCATTCCTGAGGATTTCCCCACTGCCTCAGACTGTTTCTACAGCACCTGCCGTGACCCATTTGACCGGAGAACAAGTACTACTTTTGTCTGAGTGGGGGTTTGTATGAGACAGAGCTTCTTCATGGTACACTGCTCTCTCTCTCTCTCTTGCTCAAGACCATCACACCTGGATGATTCAGGTTTCGCGGCCAAATTAAAACATCACAACCCCTTTTAAAGGGTTAGGAATAGAATACAGAAACAAAACTGTTGTGTCAGCTCGAAAATGTCCTAGTAATGAATCCACTATAAAGGAATGTTTTGGCCCAGAACATTCTCTCATTCTGTGGTTTGTCCTACAGTAGACGTCACCTGTGAGATATTAAATATGGGCAGCCAGATCGCAATGAGAATGCTAAACGGTTAATCAAGTGAGCAGCATGTAATACTGGGTTTAAAACAACCCAAGTTGGGTTGAAAATAGACAAACCAAGAGAATGGGTTGTTTTAACCCTGCAGTTGGGTTAACTACATGGTAGTTTTATTTAACCCAAGTATTGTTTAAAAACTACTGTATTGCTTGCTTAAAATGAACCCAACATATATTGGAAATGAAGATTTATTAATATGTTTTATAAATTAACATTTATTAATAAGTTTAATGAAAAATAATTAAACAATAAACATTTAATAAATTGCTTATTAATAAATGTTCACCTTTTGATTATTATTGTTGCCTCTGGTAATTATGTGTCTGATTTTTAATTTATAACCTATCTTGAGTTTATTTTAAGCCAGCCATATTGTCCTTTTTAAACAATAGTTAGGTTAAATAAAACTGACAAACATTTAACCCAACCGCTGGGTTAAAACAACCCAGTCCCTGGGTTTATCCATTTTCAACCCAACTTAGGTTGTTTTTAAACCAGCATTTTTTATATATAAAGGTTCAGTTACGCAAGACTGGATATATTTTCAGTTTACCCTAATTTAACCCTGATTTTTATTTTTTTTATCCATTTATATTTATGTGCTGTATAGCCAAATCACGTCATGTCACGTCTCGACACCTTTTGGCCTTCTGTCAAAGTAATACACGGACCCAAACTGACCAAAACAAATCGAGTACATGACCCATCACCTGCCAGCTCAGTTAATCTTTAACAAACCAGTTGTCTGATGTCAAAAAAAGAGAGAAACAGCTCAGCACTCACCGATCTTCTTCTCTGACATCTTTGTCCAACAGAAAACTGAAAAATAAGCTTGGAATGGATTCCAGTGATTCCTCCTCAAAACGTCGATTAGCTGCTTCTTTCAGACCTGGAAATGTTTAGAAAAGCTTAGAAGACATCATTTACATGCTGTCATGGACAAAAATGGGTTAAGCAAGTTAAATAAACCAAAGTGCAAACTGAGAAAAAGTGCTGTTAGTAAGAACAGTCAGTGCTGTTATTAACAATCACTGTAAAAATGTTTTCAACACAATGCTATAAAAATCAAAATGTACCTTGTACCTTGTGGCAATCATTTCACTTTATTTATTTATTTATTTTCATTAATAATTAAATTCAAACTGAGTGATTCACCACTGCAGACTGTAATCCTAATTTTGTTTCATTTAAGCCAATTAAACTCAAGTTTTAAATCTAAGTGCTGGAATGTTTTTAGTGTTGAAAAACTTACTTTTTTAATTTTTGTCTGTTATGTTTCCAAGTATTCACTTTTATTTTCTCAGCACATGAATCTGTGATCATTTTTTTAAATGTAAATTAAAAATAAAAAAGCAAAGAAACAAACAGCTAATTTTACATACAGTAGCCTATATAATCAGTAAAATCCAATATAACGAATTTTGCCCTGGTGGTCCGTTACATAAGGAGAAAAATATCTCTGGAGATGATGATTATTATCATTTTTGGTTATAAATTAACATTTTAGGAAGATATAAAACGAGTGTCTTTTATTTCTAGTTGTCACTCATAATCGTAAAAAAAAAAAAAAAAAACATAATTTTCAGCTTTACCTCTTTACTGCAGGTCCTTGAATACACTTTTGAATTAGAAACAAAGAGATGAAGCGGTAAATCTGTTGTTTCCTCCAAATATCCGCGCTGACATTTCACTTTCCCCGGAGTCCTTCGCTCTTTTATTGTGTGTTAAATGAAGCTATTCTCCGCCAGTCAGAACAGCTCTTCTTCTCACTCTCTCTGCTCTTTCTGTGCTGTTCGCTGGAGTGGAAACCTCCCTCTTCCGGTCAGTAGAGAGTCTCAGCGGAGCGCAGGTGTGTGTGTGCAGGTGCGCGCGCGCTAGACAGGTGAATCTGTGTGCGCGCATCTCAACTTCAGGAGCAGCTCATCTAACGAAGCACGTCAAGGAAGAATACGACTGCCACTAACATAAAGCAAAACTAATGCAACCATATACTTGATGCCATATCATCCCCTTGGAATTATAAGGTTATGTCTGCATTCTGAGCAGTTTTGAGCTTCAAAGTTTTTGCATTCCATTCGACTTTGTAGATAGAACCTTTTTGTTTTCTAAAGAAAAAACATCATATAATGTAAATAAGCTGTCACAGAATAAGAATATGTGAATAACACAATTTTGACAAAAATGTCAGATAAAACCTTATAATTCCAAGGGGACGATATGGTAAATACTGTATCTTGTTTGATTATAGATCGTCGCACATAAACACTGATCCCTGAAACTGATCAATAAAATGAAATATCTGTCATGACAACTCTGGGAGTGTTTGGCATGGTAATGGGTATGACAATGTTGATTGGTCTTGGAGGAATAGATCTGCTACGCTACTGCTGCAGAGAAAGTACGGGACTTGCTACTGCCAATACACATGACACGCTGCTGCTGCGGCTGTGCAATATAGCGTACGTGAATTACCCATAGCAGATCTATACAGGTGGAGATGGGGAAGGTGGAGAGTTTCTGAAAGCGCGCTTCACAGCTAAGGCAAATGCCAGCGAGTTCATTGGCTACTGATACAGCAGGAACCAATCAGCTTCGCCCTATAGATAACAATGTGATTATGAGCAGATTGTGTTAAATGACCTATAGTATAAGCCTGCGCAATCTAGAGTTTCATGACTGAAGTATATATATATATATATGTGTGTGTGTGTTTGTGTGTATAGATAGATAGATAGATGACATAAAGTTTATTCATGCTTTTTTAATATATAATTTATATATATATATTCTTCATACAGTGGAATTGTTACGAATGGGAGACTCAGGCAGGGGATCCAAGTGCAGCGTTTTATTAGAAGTGAGCGTGGTCGTTCAGGCAGGGTCAAACAGGAACAAACAGGAGCAATAAGGAACAGGCAGAGTCGTAGTCAGGGTACAGGCAAGGATCGAGGCAGGCAGCAATGGGTCGAAAAACAGGAATCAGGCAAAATCAGTCACAGACAGGCAAACAGGATACAAGGAAACGCTCAGAAATGTGACACAAGTGACAACAAGACTTCACGATCAGGTGATGAGTGTGTGAGTCTTTTATAGTCCAGGTAATGCATGGCAGCTGGGTGTGGTGATTAGTGTAGTGATTGGTGGAGTGAGTGCAGGTGATTGGCAGAGAGAATTGTGGGAAGTGTAGTCCGGGGAGTGACAGGAGCAGACGGTGATCGTTACATAACGCCCCCCTTCCGGAAGGCGCGTCCTCGCGACGTAAAAGGCACGAATAGGGAGGGAGGGTGGGTACATTGGAGCTATAGCGGGACCATGGTCTCCAATGCAGGCTCCAGGGTAGCCATGGTGGATCAGGCGCCACGGGTAACCACGGCAGGTCAGGTGGCTCGGGCAACCACGGCCGGTCAGATGGGTCGGGCAGCCATGGCAGGTTAGATGGTTTGGGTAACCACAGTAGGTCAGGTGGCTTGGGTAACCACGGCAGGTTAGGGTCCATAAACGGCCATAATTGTTCAAAGGCCAATGACGGCAGGGGCCGGGCAGGGTCCCCACCCACAAGCTCCCCACCCCTAGGTATACTGCCCCCCCCCAAAAAGTTCTTGGGGAAATCAACGGAGTCATTGGCGGGTTCATGGGCAAGGAGCTCGGGTGGCGCCTGCAGGGCAGATGGCCTGAGCGGTGGTGGCAGGGCCGACCAAGGGTGCTCCGTGGCCGTGTCAGGGAGAGCGGGCAGCTCGGTGACGGCCTCCGTGGCCGTGTCAGGGAGAGCGGGCAGCTCGGTGACGGCCTCCGTGGCCGTGTCAGGGAGAGCGGGCAGCTCGGTGACGGCCTCCGTGGCCGTGTCAGGGAGAGCTAGCAGCTCTGGGATGGGCACAGGCTGTTCTAGATCGGCAGCGAGCCGCTCTGTGACGGCAGCAGGCTCGGGCTGCTCTGGGACGACAGCGGGCTGCTCTGGGACGACAGCGGGCTGCTCGGGCTGGCAGACTGCTCCAAAGTCCATAGAGCTCGAGTTTATCCTCAACGCACGCAGGACAGCCAAAACATAAAAAGTGAGCACAGCCCTCTGGGCCAAGACAGGACTGACCAGGAGAGCAGGCTGCTCTGGAGTGGACTCACTGGCTGGAGCGGCCTCTGGAATGGACTCACTGGCTGGAACGCCCCCTACATCCTTACTCATTGCAGGGGCGGCCATCTTGCCCGAGGGCACTGGCAAGGCAGCCACTTTGTCCATCGCGTCCGGGACGCTTGAGAGCGTTGCAACCGGCGAACTTGAGAGCGTTGCAACCGGCGAACTTGAGAGCGTTGCAACCGGTGAACTTGAGAGCGTTGCAACCGGCGAACTTGAGAGCGAAGCGTCCGGCTGGCTTGAGAGCGAAGCGTCCGGCTGGCTTGAGAGCGAAGCGTCCGGCTGGCTTGAGAGCGAAGCGTCCGGCTGGCTTGAGAGCGAAGCGTCCGGCTGGCTTGAGAACGAAGCGTCCGGCAGGCTTGAGAGCGAAGCGTCCGGCAGGCTTGAGAGCGCAGCGTCCGGCTGGCTTTGATGCGAAGCGTCCGGCTGGCTTGAGAGCGAAGCGGCCGGCTGGCTTGAGAGCGAAGTGGTCGCCGGGCTTGAGTGCGAAGCGACTGACTGGTTGAGGTGCGAAGCGGCCGGCTGGCTGGCGTGCGAAGCGGCCGGCTGGCTTGCGTGCGAAGCGACCTGCTGGCTTGGGTGCGAAGCGACCTGCTGGCTTGGGTGCGAAGCGACCTGCTGGCTTGGGTGCGAAGCGACCTGCTGGCTTGGGTGCGAAGCGACCTGCTGGCTTGGGTGCGAAGCGACCTGCTGGCTTGGGTGCGAAGCGGCCGGTTGGCTTGAGAGCGAAGCGGCCGGCTGGCTTGAGAGCGACGCGGTCGCCGAGCTTGAGTGCGAAGCGACTGACTGGTTGGGGTGCGAAGTGGCCGGCTGGGACTTGGGGATGCCAGCTGCTCGGACTGAAATCAGCGGTGGATCAGCCACACTGGAACGCAATCCTCTCCGCTCCCTGGCTGATCTAGAGATGAGACGTGACTCTGGGCGATCAGCGGAGACGTGGCGTGGCTCTGGGCGATCAACGAAGGCGTGACGTTACTCTGGGCGATCAGCGGAGACGTGGCGTTGCTCTGGGCGATCAGCGGATGCGTGACTTGTGGTTGTGGCCGCCATTTTGTGCGTGTTCTCGGGCATGGCAGCCATTACGGGATTCACCGTGGTGTCGGAATCCTCCGCGACACCCACAGTGAAAGTCGAACCAACTGCGAGCAGGGCAAAGTCCAGGAATTCCATGAACGATCCACGGGGACCATTGGTAAGTAGATAAGTCTTCAATGGTTCATTTAATCCGTAACCAAAGAAGTCTATGAGGGCACAGTCCGGCAGATCAGATAAATAAGCTATATCCAAAAAGTTCTGAATGTGCACCTCGAGGGTACGGGTACCCTGGCGGAGGCTGACCAGTTGTATTGTTGGGTCCATGCTGAGACTGGTAAAAGCTCACCGAAGCTGCTGGATCTGGTGGCGGTGAAGTCTTCTGTTACGAATGGGAGACTCAGGCAGGGGATCCAAGTGCAGCGTTTTATTAGAAGTGAGCGTGGTCGTTCAGGCAGGGTCAAACAGGAACAAACAGAAACAATAAGGAACAGGCAGAGTCGTAGTCAGGGTACAGGCAAGGATCGAGGCAGGCAGCAATGGGTCGAAAAACAGGAATCAGGCAAAATCAATCACAGACAGGTAAACAGGATACAAGGAAACGCTCAGAAATGTGACACAAGTGACAACAAGACTTCACGATCAGGTAATGAGTGTGTGAGTCTTTTATAGTCCAGGTAATGCATGGCAGCTGGGTGTGGTGATTAGTGTAGTGATTGGTGGAGTGAGTGCAGGTGATTGGCAGAGAGAATTGTGGGAAGTGTAGTCCGGGGAGTGACAGGAGCAGACGGTGATCGTTACAGGAATAGCAGTAAAATTGATAATAATTTGGAACCAAAAATTATTCAGACACTTTGACCTGACCATGTTTTGCTTAAGTGTTATCTGACATAATTAAGATTATTTTTTTCTGAAACAGTTTAACTCTGAGATCTGAGAGTGAATAGATACTATATATATATATATATATATATATATATATATATATATATATATATATATATATATATAGTCAAACCAAAATGTATTCAGACACCTTGAACATTTCATTCATTAATACAGTTTATTCACTATAGTTTAAAACAATGGTAAAATATGACAAGAGAATTAAACTGTAGAAAAATTTATCTTAATTATGTCAGATAACACTTAAGCAAAACATGGTCAGGTCAAAGTGTCTGAATAATTTTTGGTTCCAAATTTTTATCAGTTTTACTGGTAGTCCACTGTATGAAGAATGTTTGGGTATAATATGACACAGTGTGACAGTTTAATTTATTTAGCTATCCTCACTTACATACATGAACTATAGTGTCCTGCACCCACTAGTAAAAATATATCACAAATATCAAAAAATGTCTGAATAACTTTTAGTTTGACATATATATATATATTAGATATATATATACTGTAGATATAGATAGATTTAGATGTGCCATATATGCAATAAATATATATGTTCTATGCCAAAACAAAAATGTAACTGGGAACATGCAGGAAGTAATGAATGACATCATAAATGACGACAAAGGAGGAGGAGGATCTAAAACCAGACAAGGGTGATGTCTTCACATTATTATTGCACAGTAAGTACTTGAAGCAGCAAAAATGATTGTGAGTCTCCTTGCAGGCATATGGACCCTGATGTCTTTAATTCTGTCAGGTGAGACTTCAGAAGAGTTCTCTGAGAATATACAAGTTGCTTTAGCAGGCACAGATAGGAATGCTGTTTAGACTTCACTTTGTTTCCAGCCAGCTGTTTCTGATAAGATTTCTTACATGCTTCAGGTGTTCTTGCTGTTGATTGGATTGTGCATGTTCCTGATGACCCAGTCTATGCTCCTCTTGGGTCTTCTGTAGTTCTGCAGTGCACCTATGACTTCCCTGAGGAGTCAGACCAAGGAATACGGCACAAAGTGCTGTCAGAGATGTGGTGTCTGAATCAAAGCCACTGCATCACTCCGAGATACGTGTACCACAGTGCAGGGATATTCCCTGAGCCCTCATACCAGGGCCGCATCAAATACTTTGGGCAGACACGGAGCAAAAACTGCTCTCTGATGATATCTGATTTGAGGTCAGCAGACAGCGGCGTGTACGTGTTCCGGTTCATCACCGACCACCTGAAGGCTAAGCTACCAGGACAGAGAGGGGTGAATCTACAGGTTACACATCAGATACAAAGTAAGAACAGTTATGCCCTGGATGTGCAATATTTCATCTCATGCTGAGAAGTGCACTTAAGTTGTGCTTTTTGATAACGTTTTCAGTCGTTTGACAGTACTGAATGATTTGAAAATCATTTTAGGAGGTAAAATAAAACAGTAACACTTTCCAAATGTCACTATTAACTAGTTGCTTATTAGCATGCATATTACTAGGATACAGACTGTTTTCCACTGTCCACTCATGAAGTAAAAGTAAAACTTCTGTTTTTTAGCAACAGCAAATGTCAGTTGTTCACAAGATGACATTCAAAAACACATTTCCTCAAACAAAAGACACTTCCTCAGAAAAATCTGTCTGGCTTTCATGACCTCGACTCTGGTTTTAAACAGTGACCAGTCAACATGACATTATTTAGCACAGATAAATGAATTTGTCAGCCACATACTGACACTTTTAAATGTGTGAATAATATTGTGGTCTGACTTGCCAGTGCTAGAAGTGTGCTTAGTTATATCAAAATGATATATGAAAAATTTAAATATTAATATCTGGAAGAGTTACATTGTCCTAAATTCCTCACAGCAAGAAGTGCATCTTCATCCACTGTTGGCATTGTGTTTGGAGTTATTGTCATCATTTTCGCAATAGCAGGCATTGTGATGTTCATCAGACACAAGTCCCGGTAAGCAAAGCACTTACTCCATAAATGTCTTGTTTGCCATCATTCCTGGTCTTATAGAAACTAATGAAATATAGCTTTGTCTTTCAGGAGAGAGAGGTCAACGCCACTTTAAACAAGAAACCGACGTCTTATTACCACAAAGGATGAGCAAAACAACTAGTGACTGTAGTCAAAACAGATGGAAACCGATGGTTCTGCTTTTTTCTGTTTCTATGCTACTTTTACATCCTTTTACAGCATTTCTGCATCCATAATGGAGTTTATTATTTATCTATTTATTATATTCTGCACATCAAACAGCTTAAAGTTACATTCATTTTTTGTAGTCTACACTGTGAAAAATGATTGTTGTTTTAACGGTAAAAGACTGTAAAAATGCTGCAGTGAAAAACTGATAATTGGTTAACAGAAAGTTTCTGTACTATATCTGGTGAATAACTGTAATAGATCTAACCGTACATTTAATGTAATTTTACAGTAAAATACTATGAAGTTTACAGTTTTTGGAAGTGAAAAAAAGTCATTGTATAATTTACAGTAAAAAAAAAAAAACGTAAATTGACATTTCCAGAATTCCCTGCTTGACACTTCACATTTGATGTATTTCCATTGAAATAACTATGTTTCTTCTTAGTTTTTCTTAATTTTTTCTAATTAGTTATGTGCATTAGGGTTTTGTGTTACATCTAATGGTGTTAAATGAATTGCATTTTTTTAATGCCATGCGTGTTACAATGATGGTGTTTAGTGTTTGTGTGAATGACACTGTGTGCACCTTCTATATGTTAGTCTTGTCCTTGTCAGCTTGTGGAAAAGCTGCTTGTGATGAACTTTGATTCATCATGTGATTCTCGTCACCACTCTGTTTGATGGTTTTCAGTGTTTTATAAAAGTACATATTAGTTCTTCATTGGTATATTAACATTAATGAAATACAGTACTTTACTGTATATTTAAGTTAAATCTGTAAAAGATAAAATGTTGCTACCATATATTTTTTACAGTGTGCCGTATATAATACTGTGTCTTACATTTTGCATATCACTGCTGTTGCATGTTGCCGACCAACAGTGAACATGATTTCACTAAGCAGAACATGTTCCTGATGGATCAACATCTTTGTTGATCCTGGAACAACATTCCAATCAACCAATCAGATTTGAGGGATACGTTTAGGCTTACAGCTGTAGGGATAAGGGCTTCTATATCATTGTTATTCACTTGTCATTTCCCTTTCATTTAGGGGTAAGTTATGGGCAGTGTTGGGGAAAGTTACTTTTAAAAGTAATGCATTACAATATTGCGTTACTCCCTAAAAAAGTAACTAATTGCGTTACTTTGTTACTTTTTATGAAAAGTAATGCGTTACATTACTTTTGCGTTACTTTTTCTCACTGGGGCTAGGCTTGTTTGTTTTTAATAACAACAAAAAAGTTCTATTTTTGGCAAAAAGGCCCTTTCACACCAAAAGTGAAATGAAAAAGCCTCAGGCTATAGGAAAAGCATATTTACACCTTTACAGTAGAGGGCGCAGCTCAAACAAACCTTTCTAACTAAAGTATTTTTTGCTTATTAGTATGGTTGAATTAGGTATATTGAAGATCAGCAGCAAAGACATTGGTTAATAATTAAGATTAAATACATAAAGTATATTTGTGTAATTTAATATAGTTAATTATTACAGGTTTGCAAAAATTCTGAGATTGCATTTCACTGTTTTTATTCATTTTGAGTAATACTGAATGTTTTCATGCAAGTGAGATGAGTAAATGCATGTTCACATTTAGTCTAAAACTACAACAACCATCATGTTCACACAGCATACAACACCTCTGCACTTTATTTCTCTCAACATGGGGACAGGAGAGCTGTCAGTCAATAAATGTGAAAAAGTAACTTGCGTTACTTATTTGAAAAAGTAACTTAGATATTTTGTTGTAAATTGAAAAAGTAATGCGTTACTTTACTAGTTACTTGAAAAAGTAATCTGATTACGTAACTCAAGTTACTTGTAATGCGTTACCCCCAACACTGGTTATGGGTAAGGTTAGGTTTAGGGGTAGGGATAGGAGGACTATGTTTTTGCACAGGAATGTTGTTCTAGGATCAACAAAAGTGGTTCTTACTTGGCAAAATCATGGTGAACTGGACTAGAGGAACTGATCAACATGTTCTTCACAGAGTCTGAAATAAAAGAAAATGAAGAACAGTTCTAGAAAGTAATGAATTTGAGAAGTCAGTGGATTCTTACATGGTGAATCATAGAAAACTGCCTCTCATATGTTTTCTGGCACATCATTTAATTAACAAAGCACTTGGTACTGTTTATAATATAATAGCATTCAATGAAGGAATAGTTAATCTCACCAGCAAATCATTGACAAATATTCACACAGCCTTTTCTCCTCAAGGGTTATGGTTGTAAGGTGTATGATGTTGTAAGGAGATTCATTTTATTTATCTTGAACAGAAATAGATCTAATACTTAGTATTTTAATTAAATTTTTAGTGATTGAAATAAACTGTGTATTACTGCCAGAATGTTTAAGAAAACAGACTCTGCGTTGGCATTGTAAGAAATAATTTTTTATTTGGAGCTTCCTGTCAGAACCCACCATTACACCATGTCAATTAAATGGGATATTTTTCTGATGAGTTTAATCAAATCTATAGAACAAGAAGGTCCCACTCAAGCATATTTGCCCTACTGCTCAAAAGTATGGGGACAGTAAGATTTAGACATTTATAATGTTACAAAAGATTTCTGTTTCAAATGAACTTTTGATTTAACAAGGGTTTCCGTTTTCAACATCGATAAAAAAAGGAAATGTTTCTTGAGCAGCAAATCAGCATATTAGAATGATTTCTGAATGATCATGTGACACTGAAGACTGGAGTAATGATTATGGAAAATTCAGCTTTGCATCACTGACTTTCAGGCTACATCAAGTGGTCCACGCATTCTCTATAAGTAAATGTAGTTTTAAAAACATCCCTGTGTGGTTTCACAATTTCTTCTATCACTTGTTGTTATGTTTCATCAGCTGACCGCTTTAGATTGCAGACTCTTCCACCCCCTCTCTCGGTTGCTTGGTGAGAACAACATTAGCTCCATCTTTGAGTTTCTTCCCTCCATGTAGAGGTATGTTTGTGACCTTCACCTGGTCCGGACTGTAAATAAAGATGAAAAACACAACATTTCTTGACTTATTATGACAGAGGATTGCCGCAAACCAGCACACATGGACTGTGTAATTGTGTTTAACCTGGGCATGCGAGAATAATGCACCGTAATGTAGTTGATCTTTGCCTTTTCCTCAGCGCTCCGAGCAGCTTCTTTCAGGGGTACGATGGATGGGTGGCTGCTTTCATACATCTCCTCTGGCTCCTCCTCCAGGCACAAAATAAAACATGAGTTTGTACAGTATGACCCAATTCAAATAGGTTACTATCCATTCTTAATATCAAGAATACAATTAGTACATCACAAATCACTGTACATTATAAAAAGTATGATGCCTGTGTTGGTATACTATTTCAGGTTGATTTTCAAAGTTTTTAGTTATAATATGAGATGAAAAGTCAAAATTATGACTTAAAGTCATTTCTACAATCAGTGTCATAATTATGACAAAAAAAGTCAAATTATGACATAAAAAGTCAAATTATGACATACTGTATTTGTCTCATAATTTTGACTTTTTAATCTCATAATTATGACTTAGTATGTCAATTTCGATTTATGTCATAATTTCAAATTTATAATCTCCATAATTTGACTAATGTCATAATTTCAACTTTTTATGTCATAATTATGACTTAGTATATGTCATTATTATGGCTTAGTATGTCATAAATTATTTAATAATTTTGACTTTTTATGTCATAATTTTGACTTTTCTATACCATAATTAAGATTAAACAAAGCGTGATTTTTTTGGCTTTTATATATTTTTGTGCTAATATTTATAAATTTTGCAATTGAAAAATAAGATGAGGTTAACACTTGAGCAAATGTCTTAAGTTTTTAAATGTGTAACCCTAAAAGTCATAATGATGAATTTTGAGATAGGAAATTTAGCTAATGATAATGTCAGTGGTTTCATTTTATGATGATATTTTACAAAAACAACCTTTCACCAGCATGCATACTTTTAGAGTGTAGTATAAATATGTGAATTTAGACAAAGTCCAGACAGGGAATATTTAGGGCACAAGTGTCCAACCCTGCTATCATCCTGCAGACCTGTCTTTGTAATTATCAAGCAACCCTAAACACCTTTAATAGCTGGTTCAGGTTTATTTGATTGGGGTGGGAGCTGAAATCTGCAGGATGGTAGCTCTCCAGGAGCAGGGTTGGACAGTCCTGGCCTATAGGCTGTGTCCCAATTCCCATATTTATACTACAGAGACTGTTAGTGGACAAAGGTTTGAGCAAAGAAAACTTACCGGAATATCTGACATTTTTGTGCTCTTGAGGAGAAAAGTCTCTGAAGTTGATTCACTGAACAGAGTATCGTCCATTGGTAAATCAACTACTGGTGAACACTGTTTTTAAAGAGTACAAAGCTATTTGATTAACAGGATAATTTTGGTTGGATTCAAATCATATAATGACAGAATAAAATATATAAAAAACGTAATTACCTGTTTTTCTTCCTCGAGATTTTCAGTGTCGACACGATGCATGTTTTTACTGCAAAAGAAACGTGAAATGATGCGCGTAAGAACATATGAGAAGATCAGATATTCAACATTTGAGCCTGCAAACACACAATCACCTGATCATGACGACCACGGTCAATGAGATCAGTCCGATAGACACGCCCACTGCAGACGCCAATGCGATCACCTTCAGTCGGCCTGGACAATCAAACCACACCAACTCAATCATGCACATCATTCATCTGATTAACACTGGGGTAAATATTTATGTCCATTTTAGGTTCCTTTCTCATAGCAAAACTGGTTATATATGCATTTTAGTTGAACTTAACTCTTTGACACTAATTATCTTGTAATTGGCTCATGCAAATTGGGTTTACCTTATGCCAATACATTTTTAGTTTATCTATATAAAATCATTGTTTTGGTATAAAATCGTTGTTTCACTGTTTTGAAGTGTTTTTACAGCTAAAAAAAGATATAAAGTCAGAACTGTGTGATATAAACTCGCAACTGCGAGTTATAAAGTCAGAATTGTGAGATATAAACTCGCAGTCAGTCTTTTTTTCCTCAGAGTTGGACTTTATAACTTACGGAAGAGGATTAGGGCCAAGCAATAATAAAAAAATAAAACCATCTCGAGATTAAACTCGTTAAATTTCAAGAAAAAAGTCGAGATAAAATGTTGAGAATAAACTCGTTAAATTACGACATTTTATCTCGACTTTTTTCTCGAAATTTAACAACATTTTTCTCATAATTTAACGAATTTGTTCTCGTAATTTAACGACTTTTTTCTCGTAATTTAACGAGTTTATTCTCAACATTTTATCTCGACTTGTTTCTTGAAATTTAACGAGTTTCTTTCTCGTAATTTAATGAGTTTATTCTCAACATTTTACTTTGACTTTTTTCTCGAAATTTAACGAGTTTTTTCTCGAAATTTAACAACTTTAATCTCGAGATGGTTTAATTTTTTTTATTATTGCTTGGCCCTAATCCTCTTCCGTAATAACTCGCAGTTGTTTATATCTCAAAAATTCTGAGAAAAGAAGTCAGAACTGCAAGATATAAATAAACTCGCAATTGAAAAAAAAAAAAAAGTCAGAATTGCAAGTTTATATCTCGCAATTCTGACTATTTCTCGTAATTGTGAGTTCATATCTCGCAATTCTGAGAAAAGAAGTCAGAATTGCGAGATAAAAAGTCGCAATTATTTTTTTTTTTTATTTATTTGGTGGAAACAAGCTTCCACAAAAACATCAATGTTTAAGAAACTGCACATTAAAACATTACATTTATTAATACTAATAATCATAGGTAGATTTTTGATCTTCAAACAAACACAGTTTGAACACAGTAATATTGTAATGTACTGACCTCGAACTTTCACTGTCAGAACCGGGGAGCTGTGTGCTCCAATGCGGTTGCGGGCCTCGCAGTAGTACTGGCCGCTGGCTCGAGGGCTGACCTCAGCAATGGTGTAGCTGGGACCCGATCGAGTTTCCCAGGCGTCAGCCGTATTGATCCGATGCCAGGTGTAGTTCTCCACCACCGGATTGGCCTGACTGCTGCAGGTCAGCGTCAACGAGCTGCCCGCTTCGATCACAGTGGAAGGCTGAGCCAACACAGAGGTGTTTTTGGGGGCATCTGAGACAGAGAAAGAGAGAGAGAGAAAGGGAGATATTTAAAAAAAAGAAAGAAAGAAATAGATGGAGATCTAAAGACAACAGGAGGATTGAGGTCGCCAGGAAGTGACAGCAAATCTGATAAGAGAAAACTGAAACTACAGCATTTGTGCATTGCATACAGGCCTCACTATTAAAAGGGGTGGATGATTATGATTTCATTTTTTAACTTTATTTAATGTGTAATGTTGCTGTTTGAGCATAAACAACATCTGCAAAGTTATGATGCTCAAAGTTCAATGCAAAGGGAGATATTTTCTTTTACAGAAATCACTTTTTAAGGACTACAACAAATAGCTGGTAGGGACTACAGCGAGCTTCTTCCCAGGTTAGTGACATCACTAACCCTAAAATTTACATAAACCCCGCCCCCGGGAACACGCAACAAAGGGGGTGAGGCCATGTTGGGCTGCTTTAGAGAAGAGGAAGAGTGTTGTTACCATGCTGTCATTTTACGCCAGACTGCTTCACAAACGAGGGTCAATTCAACTCTGGATTTGCACAAAAGATGAACATGATGGCACATGCTAGTCGATGAGTTGTATCAACTCCACAGCAGCTACATAAATTTATCCACTAACCGTTCATTCTAAAAGTTGTAACTTCTTCCTGAGTCTCTCCATCAGTGTCGACTCCGGTTTGAACAATGTAAGGCTGATCACAGTTACTGACAATCGTCATTTTGGCTGCGTGAGATTCTCCAGCTTTGTTGTTGTTGAGCAACCGAAGTGTGAGCTGTTAAAACTTTGCCTTTTTTTTTTGAAAGCAGGGCGGGAGCAGCAGCTCATTTGCATTTAAAGCTACACACACAAAAACTTTGTTTTTGCTCACACCCACATGCAAACTTGACAAGCTATAATAAATGATCTGTGGGGTATTTTAAGCTGAAACTTCACACACATGTTCTTGGGACACCAGAGACTTATATTACATTGTGTAAGAGGGGCATTATAGATCCCCTTTAATATTTATCTATACAAATCCAATAAAATAAGTAGTTCACACAGGTATATATAAACTTTATAATATAAGATTATAAGTATAAACTTACAAAGCACTGAAAGAGAAATAGTGGCTGATGTCTCCATGCCTAACACGTTCCATGCGGTGCAGTAGTACTGTCCAGTATGATGGGAACGCACGCTGAGGAAAGTGAGATTTTGCGCAGTGCCTTTGGTCCAGGGCTGCCCACCGTTCACTTTGTACCAGAAGTATTTCTCCACAGGAGGGTTGGCGTTACTGCTGCAGGTCAGATTGACAGCAAACCCTTCCATAATGTCTCCTTTAGGACTGATGAGGATTCTTGTGTTCTTTGGGGAGTCTGGAAACATGCATAATATATTATGCAATACATAAAAGCACTGTTGTTGATTTCAAATAGACTACTGTTCAAATGTTTGGGTAAAATTTTTTGTAATCGGCTTATGTTTTATCATTCGGCAAGTGATCATTCAAAATATTGAAAAGCAGTAGCACACCTGTCCTACATAAACTGCACAATCCGAGGTATCAGTCATGCCTGTGCATAAATAATGTGGGATGAGTCACGTACCACAGTTTAATACTAACCCCTGACCCTAAGTATGACCAATGGTAGTAGTGATGTTTGACTTAGCAAGTGAAAACAGGAAATAAATACTCCTTTCATGGCTGAGCATCATGTGGCTTCCCGATTTGCCCTAAATTTGTACACTGGATTTGAACTTTGATCTATTGGAGGTTGGCAGACAATGTGTGACAATGTGACATAATGTCCTGCCAAAATTAAAGTTATTACACAAGAAGCAGCAACTGGATAAAACTCACAAAGACATCAGCTCAGCAACATTGGAAACATGTGTCTAATTAGGGAAAGTGAAAAGTTGAAATGTCTGGTGACATTTCCAAAAAAAAAAAAAGGCGGTCATTTTGACCTATTCACTGATAAACTGCACATACTGCAGTTAAAAAGCTGCAATATGTAGAAATGCATGCAAACAAACTAGTAATGCATAAATAAATAATAGATACATAAAAATAGAGGTAACATACAGGTAACATTCAGTAAAAGCAGTCTGGACCGGTCTGTGCCGAGCGGGTTACGGGCCACACAGAAGTACTCTCCATGGTCCCTGTAGTCCAAACTCCACAATCTCAGCTCAGGTTTAAAGCTGTCTGGCAAGCTGCCACTCTCTCCTTCCTTAAACCAGGCAAAACTTTCTGCTGGCGGAGCTCCATCACTACTGCAGGTCAAAGTCACCGAATCGCCCTCTCTGACTGCCTCTCGAGGGGTGATCTGCACCGTGGTGTAGCGAGGAGCATCTAAGAGACACAGAAAGATGAAATAGACTGCTGACAGCAGAATTCAACTGCACACTCTCAGAAAGCTGCTTTAATCACTGTATGTACTAGTTTTGTGCATTTAAAACAGAAAATGCACAGTTTCCTTGAGGAGCTATTTTTCTTAAAGGGATAGTTCACCCAAAAATTAAAATTTTATCAAAATTTACTTACCCTCAAGTTGTTTCTGTTGAACACAAAAGAAGATATTTTTAAGAAAGTTGGTAACCAGACAGGTTACGGTAACCATTGACTTCCACAGTATTTTTTCCCCCACTATGGAAGTCAATGGTTACCTTCAACTGTTTGGTTACTAACATTCTTAAAAATATCTTCTTTTATGTGCAGCAGAAGACAGAAACTCTTACAGGTTTGGAACAACTGGAGGGTGAGTAAATGATGACAGAATTTTCATTTTTTAAATAATACATACATACAGACAATCAGTTAATTTAGTATTAATTTAATATTTACAAAATATGCATTAAGACCCATCAGCCTGTGCCAACTAGAGTTTCATGACAAAACTATGTTTATACACACAAACACACACACACACAGAACTTTTGTCCATAAGCACAATAAAAATATTATACTCACATCCAAGAGCCAGGGTGACTCCCGGTGACTGAACATTTTGAGGGGGTATTGGGCGGCAGGTGTAGGTACCTGCATGCTGGCTGTCAAAGTTATAGATGGTTGACAGCTTGCTGGACTGTCCTAAGTTGATCCCATTCCGATAAAGTGCAAAGTTCCTGCCAGGTGCGGCACAGCCTCGTGCCACACAGCTCAGGAAGACCGTCTCTCCGGCAGCAAACATGTTGCCAATTCTCGGTGGATGTACATGAACATGAAGCTCTGGAACCAGGACAACATTTCACTACATTTGGTCCAGACTAGTACATGTTAAACTATTTTAGGAGCAGGTGGATGGGTTTTCTCCACAGTAATATGCAAATACACAACATGAGTAAAAAAACAGTTTAATTTCTCGAATTTTTTTAATAAACAATTCTAGGGAGTTTCCAGGCCATTGCTATGTAGTTGCTAGGGCGTTTCTAGGGGCTTGTGTATATAATTGTCTATAAAATATTCCCCCCGCCTGCTGACAGCCATTGGTCGAATATATAAGTAGTCCCAACCCAAAAATATTATTGCCTTACACTACCATTCAAATGTTTGAGTTCAGTAAGACATTTTTCAAAAGAGGTCTCTTAGGCTACATTTATTTGAGAAAAATATAGTAAAAACAGCAATATTGTGAAATAATATTAGGATTTAAAATAACTGTTTTCTATTGTAATATATTTTAAAATGTAATTTATTTATGTGATGCAAAGCTGAATTTTCAGCATCATTACACATGATCCTTCAGAAATCATTCTAATATGCTGATTTGCTGCTCAAGAAACATTTCTTATTGTCATAAGTTGAGTTAGTGCTACTTAATATTTTTGTGAAAACAGCAATAATTTTTTTCAGGATCCTTTGATGAATAGAAAGTTCAAAAGAACAACATTTTTTGAAATAGAAATCTTTTATAACATTACAAATGTCTTTACTGTCACTTTTGATTAATTTAATGCATCCTTGCTGAATAAAAGTATTGTAAATCCTACTGCCCCAAACGTTTGAACAGTACTGTATAGTTGTATCTACCTATTAAACTGGGTATTACAATATTTTAACATAAAAAAAAATACACTTATGGGGCCTTACCTGTGACAGAGAGTGTGATTGCATCAGGAGACGTCCATCGCTCCTGTTGGTTTTCGGTCTCAAATCTGAAATGGTACATTCCTGCATCGCTCAGCTTCACGTTTGAGATCTGCAAACTGCATCTTTTGTGGCCCCCCATGTATTTGACCCTGTCCCTGTACGAGAGGCTCAACAGATTCCCGTCAGTATGATAGGCGATTTCCCGCCAGCCATCCACGGAGATGTGGAACCACATGAAGCGCGTGGAGCTGTAGGGCGAGGGGTAATCGTAGCGGCACGGCAGTGTTACCGTGGTCCCAGCCCAAACGCAGATGTCCGTCCTGGAGAAATACACCAGCCATTTACTGGTCCCGACTCCTATAAAGCAACAGAAGAGTAATCAGAGGCCGGCATTGACCTCAGTAAGATGTGCGCTGTTGACACCAGGGATAAAAACAGGAAAAAACACAGATCAATACATTATAAATAACCTGTGCACCAAGGGCACTCAGGTAACATAAGAGCACAGATTAGACTCAGTGCATCTGCATTAAGCAATCACATTCATATCTCAAAAAAAAAACAAGATACCTGTCCAAAATTACCTGACAGAAGAAGTGTAGAGTAAATGAAGGTCAGAATTATGCGAACCCACATCTCAGCCCTGTGTGTAAAAGCAGGAAAGACTATAAGTAACTTCAAAAATAATCAAGAAATTAGTACCTGTTTCTGATGTAACAGTACCTGGTTCTGATGTTCAGCAAATGCTCCCAGCCGTCTGTGGACACATGAATGCACATTTGTTGAAGTGGGAGATCCGAGTGGCACGGCGTAGGACGCTGAGTGGGAGAAAGCAGAAGTTGAAGGATGTGATAGGCTGGCCATCCCCTGTCTCACCTCCCATCTCTCTCTCTGAGCCTCAGTCTCTGTCTCCAGTGAAACTCTACTCCACCTTCAGCAAGGTGCACAGGGCAATAACCACAAGTTGCTGACATCCACATCCCTCCTGCTCACACACACAAAAAACATGTTTAGGGGAAGCACTTCTTTTAATAACACATTTACTTTGATGCATTTCTTAATCAAATTAACTTATTTAAAAGGGCAATCCTTTCCTATCTTAAAGGCAAGGAATGGTTTCTTAGGCTTATAATTTTTCAGAAAGTTGCTTACAGTTTTATGACACATGGCTATGACACAGGGAACATATGTACTGTAATTTTTGCAGCAAATTATTAATGATTTGTACAATTTCAAAGTCGAAGAATCTTTTTATAGGAGGTGTCACGAAAATGTAACATTTGAAGTATTGCATTTCTAGTAAAATCACAAAGTTATTTTGGTAACATTTTACAATAAGTTTTTATTTGTTAACATTAGTTAACTACATTAGTTAACAAGACATAGGAGATCACCTCAGCGTGGTACTGTGATAGGTTGCCACCTGTCCAATCAGTCCATTCATGAAATGTCCTCACCACTAAATATTCCACCGTCAACTGTTAGTGGTATCATAACAAAGTGGAAGCAATTGAGAACAACAGCAACTCAGCCATGAAGTAAGTGGTAGGCCTCGTAAAATCACAGAGTGGGGTCAGCGAATGCTGAGGCTCACAGTGCGCAGAAGTCGCCAACTTTCTGCAGAGTCAATAGCTACAGACCTCCAAACTTCGTGTGGCCTTCAGATTAGCTCAAGAACAGTGCGTAGAGAGCTTCATTGAATGGGTTTCCATGGCTGAGCAGCTGCATCCAAACCTTACATCACCAGCAATGCAAAGTGTCGGATGCAGTGGAGTAAAGCATGCCGACACTGGACTCTAGAGCAGTGGAGACGTGTTCTCTGGAGTGACCAATCATGCTTCTCTGTCTGGCAATCCGATGGACGAGTCTGGGTTTGGTGGTTGTCAGGAGAACGGTACTTGCCTAACTGCATTGTGCCAAGTGTAAAGTTTGGTGGAGGGGGATTATGGTGTGGGGTTGATTTTCAGGGGTTGGGCTTTGCCTCTTAGTCCAGTGAAAGGAACTCTTAATGCTTCAGCAAACCAAGACATTTTGGACAATTTCATGCTCCCAACTTTGTGGGAACAGTTTGGGGATGGCCCCTTCCTGTTCCAACATGACTGCGCAGCAGTGCACAAAGCAAGCTCCATAAAGACATGGATGAGAGAGTTTGGTGTGGAGGAACTTGATTGACCTCAACCCGATAGAACAGCTTTGGGATGAATTAGAGCGGAGACTGTGAGCCAGGCCTTCTCCCCAACATCAGTGCCTGACCTCACAAATGCTCTTCTAGAAGAATGGTCAAAAATTCCCATAAACTCACTCCTAAACCTTGTGGAAAGCCTTTCCAGAAAAGTTTTTATAGCAGCAAAGGGTGGGCCAACTCCATATTAAACTCTACGGATTAAGAATGGGATGTCATTAAAGTTAATATGCACATAAAGGCAGACGTCCCAAAACTTTTGGCAATATAGTGTATGTTTATATTAGTTAAGGCACTGTGACCTAACATGAACATTTTATTAACTAAAATTAAAAAAGTGTAATAAATGTTGTAAAAATATATTGCTCATTGTTAGTTTATGCATTAAATACCTTTAAGAAACGAGACCTTACTGTGTTTCTTAAGTGTTACTGTTATCTTTATGAAAACTAACCATGGATTTTACCACAGCAGTTGTAGTGTAAAACCAACCACAGCCCTTTACTAAAATTAACTAGTTTACTACAGGAATCGTAGTAACCACAAGTAAGACTGTCTTTTATGGAAATTTACTATGGTTTAGTACAGGAACAAGCGTTTAACTGTGGTATTTAATGTAAAATGATAGTAATCACAAGTAAAACTAACATTTATGGTGTCATAAATGTTAGTTTTATCATAGCAACCTCAAGAAAATACTCTAGCCTCAGGCTGGCATCAAGATGTTTATGTGTTTACATAAAAGTAGGTCATAGTGACCTCTTGTGGCATGAAGAATGAGATGCAGTAGAAAATTATATCAAAATTTCTAAAAGAGTAACATTAATTTAGTGAAGCCAGAATGTACTGAGCTTTCAGTTTTACATTAGCTCAATATCAGTTATTCAGAGTAAGGCAAAAGCTTTTAGACATCTTATTTGAACCTGAAGTGTATATCATCTGATTGCTGACAACATTTTACATAAATGTAAACAAACCACTGACAGCTTAAATAAATTAATGTGACTGTAAATCTTTCTGGTGACACTGGTGTATCACTGACATGTCTGCAACACCAAATAATATGCACAATGTTTTTCTAATAACTTTCTGAGATTTAGGCCTATAGGCCTATGTTGACATTCTCTTAAAGGATTAGTTCACTTTCAAATTAAATTTTCCTGATAATTTACTCACCCCCATGTCATCCAAGATGTTCATGTCTTTCTTTCTTCAGTCGAAAAGAAATTAAGGTTTTTGATGAAAACATTCCAGGATTTTTCTCCTTATAGTGGACTTCAATGGAGCCCAAACGGTTGAAGGTCAAAATTACAGTTTCAGTGCAGCTTCAAAACGTTCTGAATGATCCCAGACGAGGAATAAGAGTCTTATCTAGAGAAACCATCGGCCATTTTTAAAAAAAAATCAAACAAACAAAAAAAAAACAAATCAAAACAAGTTTTAACCATAAATTCTCATCTTGAACTAGCTCACTTCTTCTTCTCTATTAGAATTCCGGCAGTGTAGATGCTGCTAAGTGTATTACTGCCCTCCACAGGTCAAAGATTGAACTAATTATTGTATACTTGAACTAGCATATTGAATATGACAATTTAGTTCAAACTTTGACCTGAGGAGGGCAGTAATACACTTAGCAGTGTCTACACTGCCAGAATTCTAATAGAGAAGAAGAAGAAGAAGAGAGCTAGTTCAAGATGAGCATTTATGGTTAAAATGTATAAATAAAAAAATACAAATAAAAAAAAATAGAAAATAAGCAATGGTTTCTCTAGATAAGACCCTTATTTCTCATCTGGGATCGCTGTAAACTGTAATTTTGACCTTCATCCATTTGGGCTCCATTGAAGTCCAAATCCTGGAATGTTTTCATCAAAAACCTCAATTTCTTTTCGACTGAAGAAATAAAAACATGAACATCTTGGATGACATGGAGGTGAGTAAAGTATCAGGGAATTTTAATTTGAAAGTGAACTAATCATTTAACTACATTCGCAGAAACGTGACAGAGGCAAAAAGCAAGGCGATTCATTACTAAAAACAATTGCAATAAAGGCTAAGAGTGAAATGTTTTTTCACAGATGTAGGAAATGATAATTCTTCCCTTAAATTAGGCCATTTTTTAGTCTCTGTCTCCAGTAAACAAAAACAGAAACCTCTAGGGGAAGTTGAGAAGAAAGAAATTCAAGAAATACTTCGTTGAATACAGTGGTTTCAGCTGCCATATGACATGGTTAAATATGTCATAACCTCATAGAGAAGCACAGAAAGATTTTTACTAGGGACTTTTTGGATTTTAGGCACTCGAACGTTTCAACATTGTTTCATTAGTATAAAAATAAACAAATCTGTATGTTGGTTGGTGCACACTGCACAGGTTATTTTATTTTGTGTATTGCTTTGTGTTTTTCATGTTTTAAGTTTAGCTCATGAATATAAATTCAACCTATTACACTTGCTTTAACCATTAATGGTTCTGTATCCTAATTAATATTCATAAGTCGGTCATTCAAACAGGTATGTTCGACGGTGTTCTGGTGTTGTACCGAATTTTGACTTGCAAAAGTCTTAGCATGCTTTCACAACGCCGGTGTTCAGATCAGATATGATCATAAATAATTAAAAATGTGTTCCTTCAGGAGGCGCACTGGGGCTCAGAATAGGCTAACTAATTCTACTCCATTGAGCGCCAGTCCCAGGATGTTTTTTTGCGTAGAGACAATTGACTTAAAAAATGTTTTTTAATACATTAATAACAAGGATTGGGATTTGGCATATAAATGGAAATCTGCCCCAGCGTTTGCTATAAAAAAAAAAAAAAAACAACAAAAAAAACAATCCAGTCATCACAAACGACTGAGATTGGTTCTTCCTGACGGCGCAGAGAAAAGTAACAGTTGCAACGTGACAACTCTTCCTGTTTCAGCAGTGCTGTGAATGACAAAAACACGAATAATGACACTGAGAAACAGTAATAGACACTGAATTGAAAATGGTTCAAATATGAAAATAATTATTTCCCGAACAAAAAAGAAAATAACATGGTCGCCAATCTCCGCCCATTTGGGTCACGCTAAATGCGATTCCACCCTTTTAAAATTCTACGTCTACAAAACTAATGAACCTGCTACATGTGACAACATGAGGATTTGAAAGTTTCGCTGTCGGATGGACTGCTATGATCCACTTACATTTCTTTTTCAGCAGAACGTCTTCCCTCTTTAAGGTAAAGATAAGGTTTATGTCAATACTTCAATTGGAGTTCAGTCATACAGTTTGTTATTAAACCATAAGAAAATATAACGCGTACATTAAAGTTAAAAACTGACTGGAATAAACCATTATAACTGTTAATATGCAGACTGTTTGTAACAGTGCAAAAGTGGCGTTGAGAAGGTTGGTTATTGTTTTTGTACATTTACCCTGACAGACAAATGAAAGTGTTGTACTGTTTCAGGTTTTTCATTTGCATCATGTTGCTTCATGTTCTGCTCCTCCTTCATGCATCAGGAGGAGCTTCTTCCTCCATCTCTTGTTATGATGATCAGGGAAAACCTGTTGACTGGTTTGTATATATTTAAATGGCTTAGAAACCCATAACATGCATCATCTTGAATCACAGTTGTAGTCTACTGGCACAATTTATCTTTGTCCATTGTAGTGGATATATCTTTTATTCATTCTTTTTCATAATACACATGCCACAGTTTTAAGTCCTAGTACTGCGTATCTTAAAGAGGAAATCCTAGGCTTTTATGTGACATCAAATGTTGATAGTTGACATGGCATGTCAAGCAGTGTTCTGTTTAGCCTGTTCAAAAGGGCATTTATAATGTTACAAAAAATCTGACTGCAGACGGCATTCTACTAAGTATAAGTAACTTTGCAGCATTTAAACTAACTCTCAAGAGTATTAGTAGACTGTAGATAGACTGTTAGGTTTGGGTTCGATTTAATATAATAAGCTGACATGGAGTTTTAAAGTTACATATAGTTAGTAGAATGTCTAAAGTGGACCTTTAAAATAAAGTTTTACCATAAATTCTGTCCTTTGAATTTTCTCTTAATCAAAGAATCCTGAAAAAGCTATGGTGATTTTGATCAAATAAATGAGAGACTTCAAAAAACATTTTTAAAAATATCACCAGTCCAAAACTTTTGAATGTAAGTGTACTTCATCCAAAACTACTTAAAATGCCTTAATACATTCAATTATTGTCTAATTATTATGTAGGCAGTTTCACTGGCCTCGTATTAATTAAACAACATATTCACTACCTAACTATTTAAGTTAACAAAAATGGTTAATTAATGTAATAATATTTATATTAATAAAATAAAACTATATTTTTTATAGAAAGTTAATTTATAAGCAGAGAGAGGTTTTTTTATTTACATATATACATAAATCTATTTTATGTAAAATGTCATCATCAATGTGATTGGGTCAAATTTTCCTCTTTCTCTCTTTGCAGGTTTTACTTGTACAAACTCCCACATCAGCATCATGAGCCTGTGCAGGAGGGGCTGAAGTATCTTTTCATGGATGGAGAGAGTGAGGGATGGATAGATGGGAAGACGTTAGTTAATGACAGTCAAAGTGCTGTTGGTCGAACAGTTGGGCCTTTATATGAGGTACAGATCACCCTACAATTATGCATTTATAATAGCACAACATGACTTTATCATAAAATTTAAATTTGCTAAATTTAAAAAAAAAAAAAAAAAAAAAAAAAAAAAAATGAAATGTCCAGTGTTTTGCTTAAACCAACTTGTTCTGCTTTCCAGAACATACTTTTTCATTATCAGTAATTTTCTGGCTGATTTTAGAGAAGCTTACTCAGCTTATCAGATTCTGTAGTCTGCACATTTTGCCTGTTTTGCAGAAGCATTAAAACACTGCATTGGCATTAACATTCCAAGGTTTAATTATAAATGTATTTAAAATCGATTTCTATTTAGTTATACCATCATTAAAAACATTTTAAAGTGGCATACATGTTGTTTAATCTCATATGTACACACGTGCAAACAAACATGCGCAAGAAACTCAAACGTGTATTTATGGCTTTATGTGCACATAACTGTTTCATAATAAGAGGAAGTCATGCTTTAGATCACATGGTCCTCACAAGGGGTTTTTATTCAGTATCTAATAAGGTCATGTTTATTATGAAGAAGATTTGAGCTTTAACTTTCTTTCAGGGTGGTGATGTTGGATACGTCTTGTATAATGACCAGCCACCACAACAGAAGCATTTTGAAGATGCAAGCAGTACTTGTGGCCACACCAAAGGTGCAGTTTTACTGCAGTTAACTGCTTAAAAAGCTATTAATGTCACACAAACACACATTTATGTTGTAGATCATGTTGATATATACTCTATTTCTTTGTTCCAGGAGTTGTTGTCTTTGATAAGCAGCAGGGCTTCTGGTTGGTCCACAGCACACCTCATTTCCCCCCTCCTAAATCAGAGGGCACGTTTTCATATCCCAGTTCTGGCATAAATAATGGACAGAACTTCATCTGTGTCACATATCCTTTTGACCGCTTTCAGACCATAGGTACGTCTCCAATGCATTTAAAGAGGGCTTATTATGTTTGTTCTTTTACATTTTCAGCTTTTTTAGTTTGTGATTTTGCTGTTTGAGCATTAAAAAGGTCTGGAAAGTTACAAAGTCATTTCAAAGGGTGTCATTCTCTATATCAGTGCACACTGTTTCTGAACTCCCTGAAATGCCTCCATTGTAGTCCTGAGTTTTCTTTCGGGAATGAACACGTCGCAATATTCCTCGTTTAAATAATTCCCTCTCAAGGCATATAGAAAAAAAGAGCAATCAGAGCACAATGTGCTTTTCGGAAGGAGGGGCTTCTTAGAGACAGGTACTAAACAGAGTGTTACTGACAGACTGGGAAGAGAGGTGCTGCAACAATGTCAAATATGTGAAAAATAATTTGTTATTTGAACATTCAAGCATGAAAACCTATTGTAGTGACCCCCAAAAATGCAAAAGGGCATAATATGGCCTCTTTATCAAAATTGTAATGGTTTAAAATAGACTATTTATGCACTTTTTGCACATATTTTGAACAGATAACAACATATTTTGCATATTACATATTAAGTATTTGAGTCTAAACACACATTAAAGGGATAGTCCACCCAAAAAATAAACTCAACCTCATGTTATTCCAAACCAATATGACTTTATTTCTTCTGTGGAACATGTAATGAAAGTCATTAGGAACTGAAACTGGTTACCAGCATTCTTCATTTAATTTATTTTTTGTGGGTGGGGGACTTTAATGCCACAGTATATGACTGCAAGTATGAATGAGGTGTGTTAAAATTCGCAAGAATAGTATGATCTTTATGCATTTTTTTAAATGTTCATGTGCTTGTTTTATAGTGAGTCTGATGTTAGAAACGCTGCTTGAAATTCTTCTCAACTAACCTTTTCATGTGCAATTTCTGAAGACAAAACATTTATGGGATGCAGTTGCCATAGTGACTATTAGAGTAATCCTCCTGACACAGTAACCATAGTGACAACACCTCTCACTGTGTTGCTCTTTAGGTCCATTCAGTCTTGTTTTTGTAGATCACAGTATTATCACTTTCTAATAATAGTAATAAAGCAATAAGCCAGTGTTTCCCAACCCTGTTCCTGGAGGCATATCAACAGTACACATTTACACAACTATTCCTAACCAAACACACCACATTCAGTGCATTAGCTTGTTATTGCACACTCCAAGGCTTGACATGGATGGGTCAGATAAGGGAGAGATCCAAAATGTGTGGTGTAGATGTGCCGCAGGAACAAGGTTGAGAAAATAATCCAGTCAAGGTTGTACATTTTGGACATATGTGGCCTCAAGTGGCTTATTTCCTCCATAAATCAGGGAACAATATGGCAATAGAGACCAGCCCACAGTTAGACAGATGAACTATATTGGCAGTAATATCAAAGTCCTTTTAAGACAAGTCATTTCACTCGGCGGCCATCTTTGAAACGCCTCTCGGGCATCATGCAATCTCTTTGAATGGGGAAACATCAAATTCTCCAAAACTGTTCGCCAACCTTACGATTAAATTTCATATTTGAAATCTAACAACAACCGGGTCATAAATTTAGTTTCTAAACGCTCGAATCAAGACAAAAAAAACTGTATTTTTCAGGCTGGATCAAGCTAATGCGCATGCGCAGACCTAAATGCGCGTCTCTTCGGAGGCGCGCGTCTGACTGTTTCTATAGAAACCGGTGATTCTATTCGGCCGCTGAAGTGACGCGATGACTTTACCAGTCGGCGATTGGCTCTTATTTAGAAGGCGGGACTTATTCCGCCATATTGCGCGTTACACCTTCTCCCATTCAAAACAATACGAGTGACACGTCTTGTGTTATTTTTCTAGTCTTTGGTAATATACACATGTATAATTTTTTTTACATACATTTTTAAATTGATTTTATTATCCTATGTGGTTTGTCTCTCTTGTGGTAATGTAAAATATTTTCTTATTATGTATTTTATTTCCCTGTAATAAATGTTCCCTAGGTGAGCAGTTAAAAATCAATCAGCCTCACATATATGACTGCAACATCCCTGGTTCTCTGGCCGCTGCTGTTCCTGCTATGGCTCAGCTCTGTAAACACACACTGGGCAGATGGGACAACACTTCCTCCTCCCCATCCAATCGCAGTACATCACTCCTCTCACTGGCTGGAACGGAGTTCATTAGCTTCGCAAAAGGTGCATCATTTGCCAATGGTAAGACTCGTTTTTAATACTGATCTAATGGTGTAAGTGACATTTAATGCCAGCCAGTCAAATGTGTGTCGATCAAGAGTTCAACATTTAGCTCTGTTTGTTAAACAAATTTGTTCTGGTTATGTTGAGGATGTTCTTGCATTAAGTTGCAGTTTTAAAAAAAATAGTTATTATATGCAAATATGTACTAGATTGACATCCTTGACTGTTGTGATGCAAATTGCTGATTTACAGAATTTTGTTCCGTAAAAATGAGTTAAAATAAGTTCAACTTATACACATTGCTTTGAGTAAACCGCGCTGATAAAATATGGCAGTGACTTACTTTGAAAGTTATCGCTTGTAAATTAAAGGCACAATATGTAAGATTTTTGGATTAAAATATCCAAAAACCACTAGAACAATGTTAAATATTTTGTTGACTTGTTTACTTGCATTATCCCAAATGTTTCCAAGAATTTTCAAATCCAGAAAAATAAGCAATTTTAACCAGGACACGGACCTTGTTCATACGTTGCCTATCAATGACATAACACCCGCGTTACCATCAGTTTCCGGTTTTATTTTGTAGAAACCATGGAAACACCAAAGACACTTTAATATATCATGTGTTTTATTAGACAGGTGAACAGCTTTCTGGATACATTCATCGACAGAAAACTAATCAACTCAACGCAATCTTATTGTTTAAATCTCATTTTCTTGATTTATCACGAGTACCATGTTTTAACATGCCTAATGCCGATCTAGCTTCCTGCAGTGTGCAGTGTGTCGTGTGAACTTCCAGTACAGCATTAACTACTTTCAACACACAAATGTATTTAATATGCTGACACAGCGCTGCGTTACCACACATACTCATGACTGGAAGAAGCGGAAGTGCTCATCTGCTGCACAATAAATGTTCCTCTGCTCTCGAGCCGTGTTGTGTCACTCTTGTCTGTGGCCTTGTTCCACTCCGCTTTCAGCCACACCCTGCTTCATAATACAGTAATGTTAATAAATCTGTAATACATTAGCTCATCCATGAATATTTCTATCAGAGCCCCCATCAGATTCTTTTCCCATGGCTATAGACAACACCTTTCGCATTTTATTCTGCAAAATCAAACCTTCATCAAGCTACGCCTTTGTTTTCAATAAGTGATCTCTAGTGGCAAAATATTACGTATTGTTCCTTTTAACAAATAATTACAAAGAAATGGCAAGTAACAGAAGTAGAAAGGCTGAAAGAGTAAAACAAACTCCAGCAATCTTTTTCTACAGTGTATGCATATTCTAAAAAATAAGAAGTAATCGTTGCCTTTTCATTGTTTCATTCATAACCAGACCTGTATCACTCTTGGGTGGCGCCTACGCTGCAGTCCGACCTGCTGGTTCAGTTCTGGCGTCGCTCCACTGGCCTCCTGCCCTCTGACTGCTCTCCAAGCTGGAAAGTTCTCAACATAGATCTCATTTCCCCAAGCCAGAGCATCACGTTCAAGGCTACAGAGGATCACTCGAAGTGGGCGGTCAGTACCGGCAGCAGCCGCACTAGAAGTGGGACATCGGGCGGCTGGGTCTGCGTAGGAGACATCAACCGTGACGAGGCGGAGGAAAAGAGAGGTGGGGGTACAGTGTGCCGCCAAGATGCTGTGGTATGGAAGGCCTATCGCTCGGCTGCCTTGCAGTGCGAGGCCTGTAGTGGAGAAGTCCAGACGTGCGAAAAAGCCGCACGGTATCGCTAATGCAGCTGGGCGCAGCAGAACGAACATCAAAATCAGGGTAATGCAGAACGACTGCAGGTGTAGGTGTGAAAGAGGTATGAGGTTTTTCAATTGCATGTAGCAATATGCAGGGTAATTAATTTAAATGCAAAAGGACTGTAAATTTGTTATGATTAAATCCTTAAATGTATGTCTCAGAACTTTAGCTAAATCAGCTACAAATTTTATTTTAATACGGTACAATTTTATGTGTTTTTAAACTGTGTATATATAAATATTTGCTTGGGCTATGATCAAATCTATTTTTTTTTAAATACATAAGAAGAAACATAGGGTATTAGATGGTCAAGTGTTTCATTTCTTCAGCATTAAAACTAAAATGCAAAAATAATTTCAAACTTCTGTTGTTACAACAAACTAACTCTCACCATTGGTTGAGGCAATGGGACAATTTTCTGTTTGATGTCTTTAGTGGCACAGAATTCTACACATCACCTCGAGAATCCAGAAGTGCTTTATGAGAATTTTGTTGCTGTATTATATTGAAGAAAATAAAAGCACAATATGAGACTTCAACTACATTTTCACTGCTTTAGTTTTTCACAATTATAATAAAATATTTTGTATAACTAAGGGTGGTCAGAGTACCCCGTAGTGAGCCCAAAAAGAGGCCTGAATTAATAAAGAAAACCAATTATACCTTTTAACTGTTTTAGAAAGAAGTCTCTTATGTTGCATTTATTTAATCAAAAATACAGTAAAAACAGTAATATTGTGAAATATTATTACAATTTAAAATAACTCTTTTCTATTTGAATATATTTTAAAATGTAATTTATTTTTGTGATGTCAAAGCTGAATTTTCAGCATCATTATTCCAGTCTTCAGTGTCACATGATTCTTATTGTGAATGTGGAAAACATTTGTGCTGCTTAATATTTTTGTGGAAATGGTGATATTTTTATTCAGCTTATAAAGTTCAGAATTTATTTGAAATAGAAATCTTATAATTAAAACATTATAAATGATTTTACTGTCCTTCTATATTACAATTTAATGAATACTTGCGGAAATAAAAGAATAAAAAAAAACTTTTGAAGGTTAGTGTGTTTGTCTGTAGTATTATTAAGGTTTCAATTGTGTTGTTAGGATTTTCAAAGATTACCATTCTGCCCTAAAAAGTGATCAAGCAGACCAAACCTTAAGTCGTAGAGACTTGAAACTTTTGAGGGATGGTAGTACTCACCCCTGTCTATAACGTCACAAACCCCAATCGGCCTGACGGTGGCGCTACAGCGATCAAAAGTACGAAGTTGGGAATAACTCCACATTCACGACGGGATACCAAAACATTTTTATCTCAAGTTTTTTTTTATCTCTGATTTAGATGGTTACAGGATTGCTAAGTAAAACAAAAACCTTTTATGCATGTGCTTAAAGACCTTAAAGCGATTGAACCCTGTTAATTACTGCTTGCAGCTATATTTTTATTAATAATAATAATAATATACAATTTCATTGTCCCTTTTTTTTTATTATTATTATTATTATTATATTAAATATATATTTTATAACTGCAGAAGATGGAGCAGGAGACTCATAAAACGATAATTTCTCTGACTGCAAACACAGCTCTTTCTCTAATGATAAATCTAACAGGTCATGTAAAGGTTCATGTAAAGAAAATTAAAACAGATGTGTTAAAAACAACACAACTTGTGTTATATCTTAACACACCTGTGTGTCTAGTTAAGGACAACACATTTTGTGTTACTTTTAACTCAACCATGTGTTATTCCTGCTCATTTTCTACACACTAATGTGTTATATTTACACAATTTGTGTCAATTACGTACACAAAATGTGTCATAAAAAATAACACAAAAATGTGTTATTAATTAACATCTTTTTCAAGTGTGACATATTTTATAGTCAGTTTATAAAAGTGACTTTTATAGAGACTGCTCTCACAATTTGTGCTTGTGAGAGCAGTCTCTGTAAAATTATTTTTAACAGTCCTTATCCAGTGTTGCTGAAACGACATACAACATCTAGTTCTAATTGGTTTTCACATGTAAATGTAATGACATTTTGAATTCATTAATCAGGTCTGAAAGCTGTCAGTTGTATCAAAATTAAAGTTTATTACAAGAATAGGAGGTATGTAGTGCATAAACGTGTCAGAATACAGATCTGACGGTACAGGACTGAAGCTGCAACATGCTTTTCACTGCGCAACACACTGGAACAACATTCACACAAGAGCACCTGATAATAAGGCACTTAACAAACAAACAAACAAACAAACAAAAAAGGCTATGATTGGAAATGAATACTAGCTTACGACTTACTCGTTGGATACTTCCCACCATTTTGTTGAAAGAGCAATTAGATTCAGTTGCCATTTTTCCAAAATAAGCTCTCAAACAGGAAAATGCTACATTGCTGTCATCATCACATTGTATGTTTAATTTAGCAGACACTTATTGTCTTGTAAAATTAAAAACTCTATACTAGAGTGCAGCAGTAGTAAGTGTAGTATGGTAGTATGCTATTCCGAACATAACCAAAGTCTGAAAATTAATGGAGACCCCTCTTCCTTACTGCGAGCTTTCGCATGCCTCCGTTCCCACAGAGACGTCAACGGCATACGAGTCAGAGAGCGCAAGGTTCATCAGGGTACAAACAACAGTGTTGGTTTTTTTTCTATTCTTGATGATCATAGCGTTATGCATTTTTCAGTACAAAAATAATGTTGCAGGCACAGCTTTGTTGCATTTTTTTAAAGGAATCGATTTGGTTTCATAGTACAGCCAGAACTGGAGACCTGCAATTCAACACACTATTGGCTCTGTCCCAAAACCTAGTGAGCTGCCTACATAGACAGCACTTTAAGGCATTACAGGTGCTCCCCACGCAAAACTTGTTTTAAATTGTGCACTCTAAAAAATGCTGGGTTGTTTCAACCCAAATTTGAGTCAAACTGACCCAAATTTGAGTTGAAACAACCCAGCATTTTTTAGTGTAGGCTGCATGATTATGCCACCTTCTAAGTGTACGTTTACACAAAAACCATGTACTAAAAATGGAATGGCATTTTTCCTTTTGCATTTTTTTTGCAGACAGACGAAGCCGTTGTCAAAATCATCCCCGTTCACACGGATCGCGAAAACAACTACACTCTAAAAAATGCTGGGTTAAATATGGACAAACCCAGGGATTGGGTTGTTTTCACCCAGCCATTTTTTTTCAACCAATTTTGTATTTATTTTTTAGCCAGCAATATAATAATATAGTAAAAGGCATGTTTTTGCTCACCCCCAAATAGGGGCAAATTTGAGGGGTATTTTAAGCTGAAACTTGACCAGACCAGAGACTTATATTACATCTTGTGAAAGAGGGCATAATAGGTGCACTTTAACTCAACCTGCTGGGTTTGTCCATATTTAACCCAGATTGGGTTGTTTGTAACCCAGCATTTTTTTTAGAGTGTAATGCTGTATTCTGCTGCTAGGCCAGTAGTTGGCGATGTCACTTTGTAAAGAAACACTTTGTGGCTATAGGGCCCTATCATGCACCCGGTGCAATGTGGCACCAGGCGCAACGCAAGTGTTTTTTGCTAGTTTCAGCCCGATGCAGTTATCATTTTCACGTCCTGCGCCATGTTGTTTAAATGGCAAACACATTTGCGCCCATTTGTGCGCCCATGGGCGTGCTGGTCTGAAAACGAGGTGTGTTCAGGTGCGTTGTTGGCATGTTTTGATCCAACTGAAAACGACAGCACCATTGACCAATTGAAACCTGGTCTAAAGTCAATGGCGCAATATTTGTTTTGTTATTCAAAGAGCGCTTTAGTAATATGCGCCTATATACGGGCGCACGATGCGCGTACACTCTGCTTATTACAAACACAGGGATGCACAGCAGCATACAAACATGCCAAATATTAAAAATAAAAGGATTACAATGTAACAGATTATTGTGTGCATAATGATAAAAATTCTTTGGAGGAATCCAGCTTTTCTGTTGATGGTCTGCTCGCGCGCTTTAACCTCAGTTTTTACGCTTGCAAATTCCACCATGGTAATAGCGAATCCGCCATAGCGTGAGTGCAACTGGCTTTTAAAGGGAATGGGGGATGAGACTCTGATTGGTTTATTGCACTTTACGCCCAAAACACACCCATGACTCATTAAGAGACTAGCGACAACACTTTTAGACCATGCACCGGGCGCGCCGACCATTTTTCTCGTCGTTAAACTAGCTAAAGTGGATTCAGACATGCCCTAAGTGTACATGCGCCGTGCGCTCTAGACCATGCGCTTACATTGTTAAAATAGGGCCCACAGACTACATGTAATACACATGCACATGACGTCACTGTTTTCACAAATTTGTGTTTTTATAGTTTACACGGAGATGATAATGGTATAATTTTAAATAATTTTCACTTTGAAACCCATTTTTTAAAACGCGTGTGTTTTTAGGCCCCCAAAACGCTTATGTAAATGAATGGCCAAATCGCATAAAAGGTTTTACGTTTTTAGTTGAAAATGTTGTGGTGTAAACTGCCCATAATGTACAATCTGAGAATGTGGAAGCGATTACAAAAATTTTTCGCTCAATACTGAAAAATAGTTAAATACAATTAAAATGGACTATTTTACCCAATATTTTTGTGCTACTGTAATTACACTAATGTTCAAATGTTGGGGATCAATAAGAGTTCTTAATGTTTTTGAAAGAAGTCTCTTATGCTCACAAAGGCTGAATTTATTTGCAAAAATACAGTAAAAACAGTGATAATTTTAAATTTTATTACAATTTAAAATTTCAATTGTAATATACAGTATTTTAAAGCATAATTTGTTCCTGTGATGACTCCAGTCTTCAGTGTCACATGATACTTCAGAAATCATTCTAATATGATGATTTGTTCCTCAAGAGACATTTCTTCTTCTTATTATTATTATTATTATTAATGTTAATTATTAATATTAATGTTGAAAACCGTTGTTCTGCTTCATATTTTTGTGGAAAACAAGCTTCTTTTATTGAAGGATTCTTTAATGAATAGAAATTTCAAATGAACTGCATGTATTTGAAATGGAAATCTTTTGTTACAATGTTAAAGTTTTTACTGTCACTTTTTTAATCAGTTTAACGTGTCCTTGTTGAATAAAAGTAACTTTTTTAGAAAAAATCTTACTGACCCCAGACTTTTGAACAGTAATGTATTATTATTATTATTGCTAGATTATTGTGCTGTTTACTTAGGAACAAGCTATTACCAAACTGTATTGCAATCAATTGTTAAGTCTCCCATGCTCATTGCTGCCAATGTAGACTGTTGCAAATCGGTCATTACGAGGATTCGTTTCAGTTAGTATGCTGCCTTAGATAGTTTTACACAAAATTTTGACTAGGTTTTGGAACAGAGCCTCAATATTACCATAATTATAATTAATTCTGTTTAAATATTTAAAGAGAAAGCGCACAGTAAGCATATCAGTTTGCATACTTGGTGAGGACATTCAAGAGCGGCAGTGTTTTTTGCGACTCATCCTTAGGTAGGTGGGTGTTTTTCAGTAGCTTTTTGCCCACACAGAACAGCTCAGTGTTTGAAATGTTTAGTCAGGTTTAAGTACCTTCTGTAAGTGTTTGTTTTATTATGTTGGGATCTTTTAGCTGCTCTCTCAGTTTGATGTTCATTAATAATGGGGTTTCTTGACTAATATACTGTAACCAATGGGCTTTAGAGGTAGACGAGGGGGAGAACTGAAAATGCTGGCATCAGCAAAAGGTACATGATTCTGTCTTGAAATTCATTATGGATTTATGAAATGCAAAAATAGTGCAATGTTTAGCAATAACTACTATCTTAGAGCCATTTCAACCAAGCTTTCACTCGAATTACTTCTAAAAGGACTTGAGAAAACTATTTTTGAGTCATTTCTACACAGTTACGTCACAGAGCTCTGAATGAAATATTTTGTGTCTTTTCTTTTGAAAGTACTGGGACATGAATATCCTGTTTTTCTGTTAAAATAGTGTCCGGACTAGTCTTCTGCCCTTGGCTTTGATTCGTGGGAAGGTTGCGCTGGTTTCGTTGCCAAGAGACGGAGACCCTGTTGGTGTGTTTCCTCCTCTTCTCCTTAACAGGAAGTCCACGCTAGCTGAAGACATGGCATAGAAGGCGTTTCCTGTGGGAGGTATTATTAACTCTGTGGAGGAAGAAATGAAAGACAAAGAAATAAAAAATAAATAATTTTGTAAAAAAAAAAAAAAAAAATATATATATATATATATATATATATATATATATATATATATATATATATATATATATATATATATATATATATATTTTTTATATTAAATAATTTAGATTAAACAATATCAAATTAAAATACAATTATTTATATATATATATATATACACTACCATTCAAAAGTTTGGTGGTCAGTAAGACTTTTAAAAATGTTTTTGAAAGAAGTCTCTTATGCTCACCAACGCTGCATTTATTTGATCCAAAATTAAAATAACTGTTTTCTATTTGAATATATTCTAAAACATAATTTATTCCTTTGATGTCAATGCTGAATTTTCAGCATCATTACTGCAGTCTTTAGTGTCACATGATCCTTCATAAATCATTCTAATATGATTTATATAATTTATATGATATACATTCGGTCACATTTAATGTGTATCATTAGTACAGTACTGTAACATTGAAGAGTAGTGTATATATTAATTTATATTTAATTTAAATATTTAATTTGATTGACAGTTGACTTTATTTAATATAATGTTCATAATGTCACTGTCAAATCATTATGCCTAGAATAATGTGTACTCATTTTAGGATGTGATTCGAAAAAAAAACAGCACCGTATGACATGAAAAATCACCTTTCCCCTCCGGCAGCAGTTGGATCAGCTCGTATTTGGAGGCTTCTTGAATGTTCTGGTTGTGCTTCTCTAATGCAGAACTGATTACAGTGGGTGTTTTATCATTACTAGTGACCTGAGGCAGCACAGAAAAGAAAGTATACATTAGAACAAAGAGCGACAGCATCCATATTAAACAGGAGCTGACATGAGATGCCAAAGATGGTCTGATGTAACACTGGACTGCTGCTGTGAAATACAGCAGTTCAGAGTCCAAAAGTGTGGGTACATTTTTTAATTTTTCACTTTCATTTGACTTTTGTTTGTTAGACTACCAGAATGCTTCTGTATAAGTTGCCGTCGTGTAAATCCATCCGTATCCTGACGATTCTCATATCAGGTCCCGCCTCTGTTTTTTTATTGGTGGGGTTGTTGCCACACGAGACAGACCGGCGATGTGATTTGACAGCTGTAGTGGGTGTGGTCAGGACAGAGGGCGTGGCATCATTGGGCGGTGGTGACGACTCAACATCCAGACAGGAAACAGATGGGGATTTCACATGCTGAAACAGAGTTAAAAAAAAATGATGACAATTTCCTTAGGAATAGTTTACCTTAAAATAAAAATGAACTCATCATTTGCTCACCCTCATGTCATTCCAAATATAATAATTTGCAAAATTAGTGTCTCTTTTCTATTAATTTAAAGAATACAGTAGAGTGACCACAAGCTTTCAAACTAAAAAAAAAGAACAAACTAGATTTTTGCAAGTGTTTGTGGGCTTTACCAGGGTGTTGCTAAGTCTTAAAATGCCCCTATTATGCTTTTTTGGATATTACCTTTCATGCATAGCTGTTTGTGAATGTGTAAGATCAAAGTGCGCGATAAATGGAGTCACTGAACAGCCAAAACGAGTTGCCTAGTCTTACTTCAAACTCAAACCTATGTAGGTTTGTAACAAATTTGCATAATACCAGCCTATGGTCTTCATTGGCTGCCTGCAAACAACGTCTACTTTGACCCGCCCTCAAACACTTTTACACCGCGTTCCAAATTATTATGCAAGTGACACATCAGTAAGATTTCAGAACAATAAACATTCAGATTTTAGTTTTTCCGAAGAAAATGTTTGTTTGTTTATTTATCCATGTCTTTTTAGATAACTGGTATCAACCTCAGACAAAATAATTTGCCAGATCTATGGAAACCCTACTTAGAGGTTGTTCCACATTATTAAGCAAGTCACAGTTCTCATGCAATATGGGGAGGAAGAAAGATCTTTCTGAAGATGAAAAGCATGAAATGGTGCAATGTTGTGCAAAAGGCATGAAAACAACTAATATTGTGTGAAAACTGAATGGAGATTATCGAATTATAATGAGATTTGTGAGTGATTTAGAGCACAGCAGAACTCGGTCAGATAAAGGCTTATTAATGAAAGTTCCTGTCAAAAAAATGTATTGTAATAAAAGGGCAGCTATAAAAAGCCAGTGTTGAGCAGCAAACAGGTATGTGAAGCTGCTGGTGTCTCTGGAGTCTCAAGAAGCTCTCCATGCAGGCTGGCAGTTGTGCGTAAAGATGCATTTTAGACACCACTAACCAAACCTCACAAAGAGAAACATTTACAGTGGGTTTAGAAATACATGAAGACATTTTTAAATAGTTTTATTCACTGACTAATGCTGTACTACAATAGATGGTCTAAATGAATGGATTTCTGGATGGTTGGTGAATGGCTCCACGTTCCAACAAGACTGCGACGTCAGCAAGGAGCTGGTGGGTGATGATTTGGGCTGGAATACTAGGAAGTGAGATGGAAGGTCCCCATGACTTTTGCAAGATATGTGGAGTTCATAACTGGCCATTTTCAGCTATGGTATAAAAAGGAGGATAGTGCCTTCTGAAATATAATTCACTATCCCATGCTGCAAAAAACACCACAGCAGTAAAACTGTTTGAAAATGTATTTCTAAACCCACTGTAAATGTTTCTCTTTGTGAGGTTTGGTTAGTGGTGTCTAAAATGCATCTTTACGCACAACTGCCAGCCTGCATGGAGAGCTTCTTGAGACTCCAGAGACACCAGCAGCTTCACATACCTGTTTGCTGCTCAACACTGGCTTTTTATAGCTGCCCTTTTAATACAATTAATTTTTTGACAGGAACTTTCCTTAATAAGCCTTTATCTGACCGAGTTTTGCTGTGCTCTAAATCACTCACAAATCTCATTATAATTCGATAATCTCCATTCAGTTTCACACAATATTAGTTGTTTTCATGCCTTTTGCACAACATTGCACCATTTCATGCTTTTCATCTTCAGAAAGATCTTTCTTCCTCCCCATATTGCATGAGAACTGTGACTTGCTTAATAATGTGGAACAACCTCTAAGTAGGGTTTCCATAGATCTGGCAAATTATTTTGTCTGAGACTGATACCAGTTATCTAAAAAGACATGGATAAATAAACAAACATTTTCTTAGAAAAACTAAAATCTGAATGTTTATTCTACTGAAATCTTACTGATATGTCACTTGCGTGTCACTTTTGCCATGATTTGGCAAATCGAGGGAACTAAATAGTAAATCGTGCAAATGATTTGGTAAAAATTCCTGCATGTCATGTGCCGGGGCTCCATATTTATCAGAAATATTTCCCACATTTTAGAATAAAAGTCATCAAATTGATGAAATAACACTAATGAAAGCTTGTTAGCTCAAAATGTACAAAATAAAATTTTTCAGAAGAAAAAAGTAACAAATCATCTAAGCATAACCCTTCAGATTAAAAGGTTTTTGGCGAACGCTTTCTGATGTCAAAAGCTAGAACATTGGTCTTAAAAGGTGAGTATGAGATATAAAAAAGAGCCATATTAAAAAAATATATATTTGATCTACACAACCAGTCAAAAAGTAAAACACGCCTTAAGATTGTTTATCAACGGAGCCCCATACGTGACATGCAGGAAAAAAATAGTAGGCTAAATCGTGTGCTTGCTTTACTAAGTTGTTCCCTCGATTTACTAAATTGTGCACACAATTTACTATTTTGTTCCCTCGATTTGCTAAATCGTGCGCATGATTTGGCAAATCAAGGGAACTAAATAGTAAATCGTGTGAACGATTTGGTAAAAATTCCTGCATGTCATGTGCCGGGGCTCCATATTTATCAGAAATATTTCCCACATTTTAGAATAAAAGTCATCAAATTGATGCAATAACACTAATGAAAGCTTGTTAGCTCAAAAATGACAAAATAAAAATTTCAGAAGAAAAAAGTAACAAAAATCATCTAAGCATAACCCTTCAGATTAAAAGGTTTTTGGATCATGAGAAACATAAATTCAGTCAAAAGTGTGAATTTTCACAACAATCATGTAACGTGCACAGAATAAAAGTTTATCCTGGATCAATTTTAAAATGCTATAAAGAGCCTCTGTGGGCTCTCAAATAATAAATATCTCAAAGTTGCTGATAACACTTTGGAAGCCGGGCTTTTAAAGCCCCATTACTGCGAAGTAATCAAAATAAAACTCTTTATTTGCACTTACCTTGCAAAGCTTGGAGAGCAGGTGATTGACGGGAGACGGGAAGTCAAATAAGCCATCAGCATCCATTGTTGTATTTGCCACAGCTGAGAGAGAGCTGTAACGGGAGAACAAAACGATCTTGTCACAAACTGTATTCTGTCAGGAGGCTCTTTGCCATGTGCTGCTTATGACATTGATTCTTTCAGAATAGACTCTAATGTATAAATACAAAACTCAAAATCAGCAGTAGCTTTGAAGTCACACGCTAACTGCAGACTATAAGTGTGTCTTTGTCCTGCTTTAAAACTTCATTTCATTCAACTCAGGCAGCATCAAGGTGCTTAAAAGCTCATGAAAGAAACATCTGTGTGTGCATGTCAGGGACTGAGCTTGATCCTCAGAATAGCCTACAGGAAGATTGTCATTTGAATAGTTAGAAAGAAAAAATGAGCCCAGGAGTTACTTTGCAAAATAAGAGAAATGCATATCATACCGCAGAATATAGTAGTGTTTACAAAAAATGACCTAAAAAAATTGTTGCATATACTGAATGTTCAGCAGAGTAAAAACAATGCTGAATGCAAATAATAATATGCAACTACCGTAAAGATAATTGTGTAGAGTAACCTACATTTTTCCCATTTCTTTGGCAATGTCTTTTTATCCAATCAAACTCTACTGTATTTTTATGCAAATGCATTTGTCAGAAGCTAACAGATGCTAACATTGACAGGTTTGTTGTCCCCATAGGAAATGAATGGGTTTTTTTAAGCAGTGTTTTTTAAAAAAAAAAAAAAAATGCTGTACAATTTGATATACATTTGGTTAGATATTTTTTTTTTTTTTTTTTTATTATTATTACTGTTTTTTTTTTCCTTTTAAAAATTCTACATATGACTAAATAAGACAAAGGTTCATGGCAGATAGATATATAAATGGTAAATTTTCATCAAGTGATTTTATTGATAATGTGTCTATATATAATATATATAATTTTATATATATATATATATATATATATATATATATATATATACACACACACACACAAACACATTATCAATATTATTGTTATTATTATAATTTCAAATTTTTTATTTCAAATTATTTTTCAAAAAGTTCTAAATATGACTGAATAAGACAAAGTTTCATGCCAGGTAATAAATATAAATAAAAACAAATCTGGTAAATTTTCACTTGATGTGCAAAATGAATAATAATTATTAATAATAAATATATATATATATATATATATGTGTGTGTGTTATAATTTATTTGTATATATAAAATAAAAATAAACACAAATTAATTTTTCAATAATTATTATTCATTTTGCACATCCAGTGAAAATTTGCCATATTTATTTTTATTTATATTTATTACCTGGCATGAAACTTATTCAGTCATATTTAGAATTTTTTGAAAATGTAATAATAATAATAATAACAATAATATTTTATATATATATATATATATATATATATATATATATATATATATATATATATATATATATAATTTTTATAATTATTATATATTATATAATCATATATATAATATTAATAAATATAATAATAAATATAATATTATTATATATAGATAGATAGATAGATAGATAGATAGAACATTATTTTATAATTATTATATATTGCAATATTATATGATTAATAAATATAATATTATATATCTATATATATATATATATATGGTTGTTAATGTAGGAAATTTGTTGACTGAACATGATGTTCTTACTCTGGACACTGTGTGATTATCACTGTAGGGTTCAGGCCACGCCCAGGACTCGGCTCGCCTGGTGCTTCAATCTGATTGGACAGCTTGTAGCTATTTAAAAAAAACACATGGACAACTTATCATATAGCCAATCGATGTGTATCTGAAACATTCAGCATAGAGTTACAATAGTATCACTGACCTTTCCTCTTCACGTAGAGCGGGTACACTGTGATACCACTGAACAAACGTCTCATCCGTTCTAAAAATGCTGTTTTTACACGAGGACTGAAGGAGGCGAATTTGAGCAATGACTTCAAACTCCTAAAATCAAGAGAATGTGATGTTAATACCTTTTAAACTTTTGAATGAATGACAGTCAAGTATATAATCTCCATAAACTCACCCGTCGTCTTTTATCGAAGTTAATGAAGCCATTCTGTAAGAGACAGTAAATTTAGGTTTACATTATGACCTGCTTTGGCTGATGCGACTTTTAGTTTTGTTTTGACACATCTCGATTCTGTCATGAGTTTTGAGATATCTTGCGAAACCACAGCTATTTTTATACTTCACAGCTGGATGTGCTGCTAATACAGTTTAATTTATATTTTCATGATGGGCTGGAAACTATACATCACCTCCAGTCTGTCTTTGACTGCAGTGTCCAGCATGGTGAGATCTCTGAGGAAGATGCCCAGGTATGGCACAGTGCCCTGAGCGCATGACTGGAAAAAAAATACAGCATTCAGGATCGGATTTGTTTCGGTATACATTAAAGATTATAAACAGTACGTCACACAGTGATAATATTACACACATATGCACAGTTTGCATTATATATACATTACCAAAGTTTAGAGTTAAGATTTTTTTTTTATGTTATTTTCTCTCTTGCTCACCAAGGCTGCATGTATTTGATCAAATTATATATTATATTATAAATATATTAACATATTTTATAATGTAATTTATTCCTGTGATCAAAGCTGAATTTTCAGCATCATTACTCCAGTATTCAGTGTCACATGATCCTTCATACATTTGTTGTCAAGAAACATTTATTATCAATGTTGTAAACAGTTGTGCTGCTGCTTATTTTTATGGAAACTTTGATACATTTTTTAGGATTCTTTAATCGAATAGAATGTTCAAAAGAACAGCATTTATTTGAAATGGAAATCTTTAATAGAAATGGACCCCAAGTTTACTTTGTCGTGATAAGCTTTTGTTATTACCCTGTATTAATACACACTATATAATGGAAGCTTGTTTCTGCCATGAAATAAAAAAAAGGTAACTACGACTTTTTATCTCACAATTCTGACTTTTTTCTCGCAATGGCGAGTTTATATCTCACAATTCTGACCTTTTTTTCTCAGAATTGCGTGATAAAGTCAGAATTGTGTGATATAAAGTCAGAATTGCATGATATAAAGTCAGAATTATGAGTTATAAAGTCAGAATTGCGTGATAAAGTCAGAATTGTGTGATATAAAGTCAGAATTATGAGTTATAAAAAATTGTGAAATATAAACTCGCAATTGCATGTTATAATGTCTAATTGTAAGGGGGAAAAAATGACGTTTTTTTTTCTCAGAATTGTGAGTTTATATCTTAATACCTGTTAAAGTATATAGTATGTAAGCTCGTTTCCGCCACTAAAAAAAAAAAAAAGGTAATTGTGACTTTTTAATTTCACAATTCTGACTTTTTTCTTTTTAAAGAGATTTAAAGTCAGAATTGTGAGATTAAAAAGTCACAATTACCTTTTTTTTTTTTTTAGTGGCGGAAACGAGCTTCCATACTATATACTTTAACAGTTCTTAAAACATAACAATTATATATAACAAATATGAAAATGAGCCAAACATATATAATGGACCCTCTTTTTATTAGTATTTTTGTATTATTTTTACTATTATTATATTTATCATCATTATCTTTATCATTATTCTTATGTCTATTTTTCCCTTCTGTTATGTGAAGTGGAAAGTTGTTCTGTGGGGATGGGATTCTTTGTAGCTATAACCAAAATTACAAAATAATAATAAAAAGAAATAGAAATCTTTTGTAACATTCTAAATGTCTTTAAAGTCACTTTTGATCAATTTAATGAATCTTTCTTCGCTATATAAAACTATTAATTTTACTGATTCCAAACGTGTGTATATACTGTATATATATATGTAAGGATGCTTACCCCTGTAAATCTCCTGTTGTTGATTTTAGTGTCATGGTTTGCAAATTTGGAAGTCCCCTCCTGTAGAATGAAAGTGAAACTTGTTGTTGTGCATGTGTTTTTGAGGCATAAATAATTCAATGAATCTGATTCAGTTGGGTTCCTATGTATGCAAAATGTCTCTGCATGATGCATTTAAATCAGGCATGTTGTTGAATGACACAAGTTTACAGTGTGAGGTTGTGTTTTTGCATGACTGAATCTGAGATTACTCCTTCTATTCATGCCATCAGTTCCTCCCTTCAGGCCATGCTCAATTGATGCAGTTCTCTGGGGCGATGTAGCACAGAACATCGATTGGCCTGATATTTCCCCATTAATGAATCGACATGCTCTCTAATAACATTAGCGCGAACGCCGTTTGAATTGGCTGCTTTGTGTGGTGGTGTGACTGACCTCTTTGAGTAGCTCACGGCTCTGGGAGTAGTTGTCTTTCTCTGAGAAGATGTCAGAAAGTTCCTTGTATCTCCCCACAGCTTCCCTGTCAGCACAGAGGAACAGACTTTAGGTTATTTTGCGCTGCTATTGTGAAGAAGCATGCAACATTCTCATGCACCATGCATCATGTCATACATTTCAATGCAAACTGCAATTATAACTGTAACCATGTTTTTACAGATTAAAGGAATACTCCAGATTAAATACATTTGCATCAAGTAATCACAGACCTGTCTGTCTCCTGCCAGGTCTTTCTCAGTCTGTGGATTGGGTTACTCTGCAGTGCTGACAGAATGGCGTACAGCGAGGAGAAGTTTTTCCTGGTTCTGCAGGCCTGTTTGGGAAACAAACCACACACTCATGTGAGTCATTTATCCTGGCTGATGACATCATCTGTGTCTGTGTCTGAGTTTAGTTAAACTGCTCTGACTTCTGCAACACTGATCCATTTCTCCAGCAGTCTTGCCCTCTGTTGGCTCTTCAGACTCGTGTTCCACAAGCACGAGGCTGTGACGGCGTTAGTTAAGCGATTAAACTGCTTGATAGTGGCTCTGACCGACCAGCACGCTCCTTCCTGGCCCTTCTTATCTCTCTGAGACCATAGAGACCCCAAACAGTGATAGGGCACCAGCTTCAGAAATAAATCCTTAAGGAAAAACAAAAGGAGTTCATTTAAGGACATTACAGAAGTTCAAAGCCCTCAAAAAGTGGGGTAAGCTGTGGCACATTATACTTTCATTTTCAAACTAATCACTGTTTTTTCCCACAAATTTTGAGTGGTATGATCAGACTCACTGTCTCAATCCTGGTCAGCTGTTCTGCGATCACACTGGATGGAAACCCCAGGATGCTGGTGGCATCAAACTCCGAGGGATCAGGAGGAGATGTCACGCCTTTGGTAGGATCTGTACAAGATCGATACAGGAATATGAAAAAGTGGACAATAGGTACTGCTGTATCTGTCTAACCTGCTGTCAGAGTTCAAAATTAATGCTTGCTAAGAGGCAAATGTGCTTCTAGCTGTTTGACCCCAAACAGAGTAAAATAAAAAGTTTGGGGTCAAAGATTTTTGTTTAAAGAAATTAATATTTTTATTCAGCGAATATGCATTAAATTGATCACAAAAGACAATGACATTTATAATGGTACAAAAGTTTCAAATAAATGCTGTTCTTTTGAACTTTCATCAAAGAATCCTGAAAAAATGTATCAAATGTTAGTTTCCACAAAAATATAATCAACATGTTAGAATGATTTCTGAAGGATCATGTGACACAGAAAATTCAGCTTTACCATCACAGGAATAAATTACATTTTTCATCATATTAAAATAGAAAACAGTTCATTTTAAAATGTAATAATATTTCACAATGTCACATTTTCTTCTGTATTATTAATCAAATAAATGCAGAAAATATTAATCTTAGCAGCCTACACTTTTGGCAAATGTTTTAAGAGCTTACAAAATGCACTGTTTAAAACTGCAAAGTTCCGACCAATTAATTTCCATGACATTTTCTTTCCTATAGACCTTATTTTCCAGAGAAACATGCGCGCCGCCATCTTTAGAATAGTCTTTGAACTTCCGTTTTCGCGGTAGCCCTGTATATTTCTATGGCATCGCAGTCAAAGAATAATTAGCTGGTGAAGTGGATTTACGTGTTGTAGAGTTAACAAAAGTTCTCATGAGCATTGTAATGTTTAAAGCGGGGGTCTTAACAAATGTCAGTAGAACGGGAAGATTTTAAAATGAGCAGTTCATTCGTAAATACATAAGATTGCTGTGGAAATACAAGCCGTAAGTCAAAAGACAACGAGCACAGCGCTGAAAAGGGGCGGGGCTACATAAGGTCTATATGGACAGGAATAAAGCTTTTAAAAAAAAAAATTTTATTGGACAATTTCTATCCAGTAAAGAATATTAGCTTGAAACTGACTAAAGAAATAGCCCTGAATTTGTAGGATTGTTTTAATTTCCACGACAATTTTAAAATGATTTCCAGGTTTTGAACCTTGATTACAAAAATTATAATTTATTGTGGCATAAGTCAATCAAATCTAAAAATGAAATACTAAGAAAAAGCTCATAGTTGACGTCAACTAACAGCTGTTACTTTACAATTTTGCATTTTTCCCCTCCTCATTTTAAATCTCCAGAACTTCATGTAGTTATACATTTCTGCCAGCAAAATGAAAATATGAGGTACAAATGTTCTTGTGAGAGGTAGCAACAGGTGGTTTTACAGAGTGACTGGCAAGCTTGTGATGCTGCAAGTCACACAATAACCTGCACTGTCTGTCACAAACGTACAAAAAAAAAAAAACTCTGAAGGATTGCCTTTGTCAAAGAGACAAATATCCTGACCTGAGAGTGAGCCAGACAGCAGTGTTTTCTCACTCAGCTCCTCTGCGATCCTCAGCAGTCTGCCTTTGATTTCCGCCCCTGAGGTGTCTGTTGGAAGAAGGGGGGCAATCCGCAGCAGGCAGGTGGGATCGCTCAGAGAGCGGAAATCCTCAGGATAGTCACTCAGCCATGTGCTGAACACCGTACACACCGCCCTGAACACAGCAAATGTGGATAAATACTGTAACTTTATTATCACTATACAGTTTAAATGGCATAAGTGGCTATAATTCATTTCTGTTTATAGCTTCATGTGTTCAGTAGTACATACTTATTGAACATCTGATGAGTGTTACTTTTGCTCTCACCAGGAGGATTTCCCAACCTAGAAAATAGTTCATATGGAAATTAAAAATTAATGTACAGTCAAGAAAGGATCATGCAACTGATCTTAAAGGTACAGTTCACCCAAAAATGAAAATGTTGTCATTATTTACTCACTCTCAAGTGGTTCCAAATCTGTATGAGTTTCTTTCTTCTGTTGAGATATTTTAAAGAATGTGGGTAACCAGACAGTTAGTACAGTCCATAGTACTATGAAAGTCAATGGGTGCCATCAACTGTCTGGTTACCAACACTCTTTAAAAAATCTTCTTTCGTGTTCAACAGAAACTCATACAGGTTTGGAACAACATGAGGGTGTGTAAATGATGACAAAATATTCATTTTTGGTTGAACTAAGCCTTTAATGTTATGTTTACTTTATGTATTGCTGAATTTGATATCACCAATGGTCATGCAAATGTATCATCAGTATTTGATATATGAAAGACAATGACTTTATAGCTATTACTCCAACTTTATAGGCGCTGTACCTGTCAGTCAGGATGTCCAGCACTCTCTGTGTGGAGGTGAAGGTGCGATAAGTGGAGAGGAAGATGGAGATGAAGGAGGAGTCACCCATGGAGAAGGAATGAAGGAGATGGAGGACCAGCTTTTCCTCTGTCCCTGCTTTGACGTGCTGAGAACGGGACGCTGTGGACTGGGAAGAGAGGGGTAAAGACGTCAGAACAGAACTTCTGGAACGCACAGCATTGAGCCTTACTCAGGAAGATGGGACTTACTCGTGGGACGGTGGGGGAATCATGCCCTTGTTTCACCACCACAGTGTAGATGATACCGTCTTCCTTCATTTCAGAAACAGTGGACTGAACCAGAGGGAGATCAGAGTAAGTAAGCAGTCATTTTGATGATATTTTTGACTACCGGTACACTTATTACAAGATCTTGGGGTTAAGAGCCTTGCTCTGGGTCAGACTGATAAAAACTCATTGCTTTCTCCTTGCAAGAAATATTTGTCTTGTATAGCCAAAATTGAGATTAAAGGCATAAAGTCTGCTCTAGTAGGCAGTTTATTTTGGCCAAGACCTGTCCACTTTACTGACATGAAAAGTGGTCAGTCACAATTTTAGTTTTTGCTTGCCTTTTAGGGGCATTTTAAGTGAATACCAAATGTTAATATCCTGGTGTGTGTAGACTTTGATTTTCTGTTCATCCAAAAGTAATGAATAATCATTATTGCACAGACATACACTATCAGTCAAATGTTTAGGCTTGGTAAGATTTTTATTGTTTTGGAAATAAGTTTCTTATACTCATATTGTGAAATATTATTATGATTTAAAATAGCCGTTTTCTATTTTAATACATTTTAAAATATAATTTATTCCTGTGATCAAAGCTGAATTTAATATGCTGATTTGCTGCTCAAGAAACATTTCTTATTATTAGCAATGTTGAAAACAGTTGTACTGCTTCATAATTTTTCTTTTCAGGATTCTTTGATGAATAGAAAGTTAAAGGTGCCATCAAATGAAAAATGTAATTTACCTCGGCATAGTTGAATAACAAGAGTTCAGTACATGGAAATGACATACAGTGAGTCTCAAACTCCATTGTTTCCTCCTTCATATGTAAATCTCATTTGTTTAAAAGACCTCTGAAGAACAGGCGAATATCAACATAACACAGACTGTTACGTAACAGTCGGGATCATTAATATGTACGACCGCAATATTTGCATATGTCAGCTCATGTTCAAGGCATTACACAAGGGCAGCCAGTATTAACATCTGGATCTGTGCACAGCTGAATCATCAGACTAGGAAAGCAAGCAAGGATAATAGCGATAATAACTGACATGATCCATGATATCATGATATTTTTAGTGATATTTGTAAATTGTCTTTCTAAATGTTTCATTAGCATGTTGCTAATGTACTGTTAAATGTGAGTAAAGTTACCATAGTTTATTACTGTATTCACAGAGACAAGAGCCGCTATTTTCATTTTTAAACACTTGCAGTCTGTATAATTCTTAAATTCATGTAGCATTAGCCCGTTAGCCACGGAGCACTATCAAACTCATTCAGAATCAAATGTAAACATCCAAATAAATACTATACTCACAGGAATCGATGCATGCATGATGAACACTTTGTAAAGATCCATTTTGAGGGTTATATTAGCTGTGTGAACTTTGTAAATGCACTGTATTATAGTCGAGAGCTCGGGGGGCAGGGAGAGCGCGATTTAAAGGGGCCACACGCTTAATCAGTGCATATGTAATAACGGCTCAAAATAGGCAGTTAAAAAAAATTATTTAAAAAAAAATCTATGGGGTATTTTGAGCTGAAACTTCACAGACACATTCAGGGGACACCTTAGACTTATATTACATCTTTTGAAAAGGGGTTCTAGGGAACCTTTAAAAAACAGCATTTTTAAATAGATTTTTTACTGTCACTTTTGAACAAGTTAATGCATCTTTGCTAAATAAAAGTATTCATTTATTTTTTAAAATGCCTTAGGCTATGTTCAGACTGCAAGCAAAAATGTCAGCATGTTGCGCGCCGTCTTGTTATTGTTCTTTTGCTCATGCGGGTCAGTTCAGGACCGTAATCAGTTCACACTCAAACACCCTAAACTTTAAAACGATAGTGAAACTAAGTGGAATATACAGTTTTACAGCTCAAATGAAATATTTTACTCACCATTTTTCAAAAAATTTTATGTTTTGTGTGCAATATGCATCAGAAGGTAAAGTGAACATACTGTGGATGGTCCTTAGGCATACTATCTGAGGCTGAGACTATACCGTCATTGGATTTTTATTTTTTCTACTACTACACCACATGCATAATGCTTGAAGAGAATTACTTTATGCTGACACGGACACAGAAAGAAAGCATTTCTGTTGGCAGAAAACAATCTAGTCTTACCAGGTCGAGTGGACAGTACCATGTAGTCTTCATTGGGGATGGATCCCCCTAATAGATCACAGACAGAAAATGTAAGTGCATTGTGCATCATGTATTTTGAAAGTAAACTGCCTAGACTGGAAATAAAAACATGTAGCAAAATTAAAGAGTTCAACCAAAAATTACATTTCTGTCATTAATTACTCACCCTCATGTCATTCCAAACCCGTAAGACCTTCATTCATCTTCAGAACACAATTTAAGATATTTTGATGAAATCCGAGAGGTATCTGAACCACACATAGGGAGCAACGTCATTGCACATTTCAAGGCCCAGAAATAGCGAAGACATCGTTAAAATAGTCCATATGACTACAGTGGTTCAACCTTAATGTTATGAAGCGACAAGAATACTTTCGAGAAAGTTTCGAAGAACGCTGCTCATGCGTAGAGCGTCGACCAATAATGAGTCACGTTCTGACTTAGAACCCAGAAGCACTGCACTGTGTCTACAATGTCAACAGCGTAGGAAAATGGCAGGGAAGAGAAGAAATTGCTGAATAAAGTAGTTATTTTTGTTTTGTTTTTGTGCACAAAAAGTATTCTCGTCACTTTGTAACATTTAAAGTTGAACCATTGTACACCGTGTGCAGAATTATTAGGCAAGTTGATTTTCTGATCATATTTTTTTCCAAGCACATTTTACCAATTCCAGTCCACATCAATCTTAATAAATACTATTAATATTGTTTTTAATCATTTATAAGTGATATATAATTGTTCATGAAGGCTGGAAATGAAAAATGCCTTATATTCAGGTGTGAAGAATTATTAGGCAGGTTTTCTTTTACAGGCAAAATGAGCTAAAAAAGAGATTTAACTCAGACTGAAAAGTAAAAAAATGATTAAATACTAATGCAATACTAGAAATTTGCAAAGTTAAAGCATGACCACTGGACAGCAAAATGCTCATTTGGTCAGCGGGGTCATACAAAAACAGGTGGAAAAGAAAAGAAACATGTTAACTGCAAAATAATTAAGAATTAAGGTGAAGAATTAAGTGTGAAACCATCAGGAACCCTTTAGCCTCCAGCGCCACCATTTTCCAGAACTGCAACCTACCTGGAGTCTTCAGAAGTGTGAGGTGTCAGGATCTCAGAGACTTAGGTTAGGTGAAGAATCCTAAAAAATGACCCTCTCTTAATAAGAATCACAAGCTGAAGTGTTATAAAGTACATGAAGACTGGGTTTTTATAGGCCTTATAGACAGACAGCTAGAGAGTGACTCCTGAAGGACCAGCATCACATCCTCTTGTACCACTGTTTGAAGAATTTATCTTCTAGAATCTGGCAGTAAGATGTGGGAGTTCACTTTTAGTCCATCTCTTATCCTGAAATGTCCGTCTTGCAGAGATGGACTAAAAATGATCTTCCAAAACTTACTGCGAGATTGAGTATTTCGTCCTTCTCAAGAGTATTTAATAATTTTTGACTTTTCAGTCTGAGTTAAATCTCTTTTTTGGCTCATTTTGCCTGTAAAAGAAAACCTGCCTAATAATTCTGCACACCGGAATATAAGGCATTTTTCATTTCCGGCCTTCATGAACAATTATATATCACTTATAAATGATTAAAAACAATGCTAATAGGAGTTATTAAGATTGATGTGGATTGGAATTGGTAAAATGTGCTTGGAAAAAAATATGATCAGAAAATCAACTTGCCTAATAATTCTGCACACAGTGTAGTCACATGGACTATTTTAACAATGTCTTGGCTACATTTATGGACCTTGAAATGTGCAATGACAATGTGTGGTTCAGATACCTCTCGGATTTCACCGAAGATGAACAAAGGTCTTACGGGTTTGAAACGACATAACGGTGAGTACTTAATGACAGAAATTTCTTTTTTGGGTGAACTAACCTTTTAATAATTGAGATTAAACAATTACATAAATTACAAGTGTGAAAACTGTTTTCCAGCAGGTTTCCTGAACACTCCCCATATCTCTCATTGGTTGGAAAAACATATTGCCCCACCCCAAACTTACGCCATTGGTTGAGCTGGTCAGGATGCACTCATCCTCATCTCAAAAAAGTTATTCAGCTGTGCTATTGGCTACAGCCAAAGCTCCACTTTCTATCCTAACAAGGGCTGCATTTAAAGCAAGGTGAGCGTGTACAATGGCAGATGTGTCAGGTTTGACATTTAAACCCTAAACGCTCTAAGGCACCACATTTACATGTTATCTCTAACAAAAACGTAATGTATGAGTGAAATCACTTCATGCAAACTTCTGCCTCAACATACAGCTCTTAAACTGACGTATTCGAATGCTTTTGATCTATTCAACTCATCTGACAGAGATTTTCCGACATGAAAAATGCAACAGCCAAAAACAAACCCAGTGACAAGGTTATGAGTAAGTGTCTGAAACGTCCACATGCCTTCCAGAAGACTGACACACATTAATACCTTTCTAAGATCAATGTCCAATTTGAACACAAATTTAAGATACTTTTACTGAAAAAGCAGCTATTTTGTCTGTGCAAATGCTAATTTGCTTCAAAGCACACAAGATACTAGAAGAAAAGCCATAACACTAAACAAACCAAATGTTCAAACATTACCGCAGTTGCAGTTCACTTGCTCAAAATCATTCAGTGTTTTGTATGCCGCAAATTGAAAAACAACAAGGAAAAATGCTACCTTCAACTCAGCGAGTCCAGACAGGCAGAGATTTGCCAACTTCCTGGAAAACCTTAGAGTTTGCCGGAAAACTGAATCTCCTTCAGGCCTTTTCATCTGTTCGATTTAATCTGTTTTTCTTGCTGCTGCTCTTAGAGAGGTGTTGATTTCATTCGGTGAGATTCTTAGTCTATCTGTCTTCCCCACTCAAATCTCACTCTCTCTGTTATGGAGCCGTTCAAACACACCTGAGCTTGTCGCTAGGCCAACCCCCTCTACACACAAATACACACAGAGCACACGTCACAAGGGCACTCCTGTTACAGACTCGCACCACAATATCTCCCTTCCTCCTCCATTCATTTATGGGTGAATCGCACAAAACATCTGGGCCATATTTCACCCCAAAATCAAAATGTGTATTTTCCTTAACTTAAAGGGATAATTCACCCAAAAATGTTGTCATCATTTTGTTCCAAACCTGTATGAGTTTCTTTCTTGCTGAACACAAAAGAAGATATTTTGAAGAATGTTGGTAACTAGAAAGTTGACGGCACCAATTGACTTCCATGGTATTTTTTTTCCTACTATGGAAGCCAATGGATGCCGTCAACTCTCTAGATACCAACATTCTTTAAAATATTTTCTTTTGTGTTCAACAGAACAAAGAAACTCATACAGGTTTGGAACAACTTGAGGGTGAGTAAATGATGACAAATTCATTTTTGGGTGAACTATCCCTTTAAGGATATTTTAGGACCATTAAGTATGTTTGCATTGTGATATTATTGTTTTGTTGACATTATATGATATTATTTCCTTTATGGAAAGCAAAAGTAGATATTTTAGATAATATTCACACTGTTTTCTTCCATACAGTGAAGTTGATGGAGACCAGCGGTGGTCAAGGCCAAAAAGCACCATAAAAGCATAATAAGAGTCCATGTAAATCATGCACTATATTCCAAGTCTCACATCCATTGTATGGAAAAGAGCGAGTAAATAGAAAAAAAAGAAAGAAAAAAGCAAAAAAAAAAAAAAAAATTATACATATATGATTATGAAAATAATGTCAATGCAAAAAGTCTAAAAATAAATAAATAAAAAGAGCCTTCCTTTTCTTTATGCAAATACAAGTTCTTATTTTGATTTTGGGGGGAAATAAATATCAAAAATATTTTTAAAATGATATATTTTGTCATATTTTTATTTATACTATTTTAAAAATATTTTTAATATTTATTTTTCCCCCAAAATACAAATAAGTACTTATATTTGCATTAAGAAAAGAAAGTCTCTTTATGTTTTTGCATTGACATTATTTACACAACAAAAGGAAATTACATGATATAAATAATGTTTTATATTTTTTCTTATAATATTTTTATTTATAATACATTATTTATATCATGTAATGTCCTTTTGTCATGCAAATAATGTCAATGCAAAAAAAAAAAAAAACGAAATGGGCCTAAAAAGAGACTTCCTTTTCTTAATGCAAATATAAGTACTTATTTTGATTTTAGGGGAAAATATCACTTTAACAGTTCTCATAAGCTTTAAACATGTAGACAAATGCTGATAAACCTGTTTGGCAAAGTTTAAAGCAATGAATGAAGCGGGAGTAAATAAATACACACGACTGTATTGGCTTCAGATTTCAAGAATGGCAACCTTTGCGTCAAATCTATTGCTCAACAAGTTTGTATGTAAAACAGCCATCATTTTATGCTTGATCTTAAAAGAGATCTTCTTTAAAAAGCAATGCATGAAATGACAAATGCCTGCTAATAAAACACAGGGCAACACCTGTTTATCTAGAAGGGATACTCGAGCAAAAGCACATATTGACATAAAGATGGTGACATGCTGTGCAGGTGTAAGGGCTTTGGTTACACTTTATGCAGTCCTGAGAGGGATGTGTGTTAACCTCGCTGATTACAACCTATTTGCAACATTTGTAGTGTTGTTTATATGTAATGAAACAGATGACTTCCATGTTTCAGAAAGTAAAAATAGCTGACACTGTGAGCCACTGCCACAGGTGAACCACAGACATAAATTTATATAAGCCTAAGCCGAACTGAACTTGGCTGAAACAAATCCCTTGATATCTGCCTTTCTTTCTGGGTAATCTAGTTTTTTTTGTTTTTTTCCTTTTTTCTGCAATTGTTGTGTATTTGTGTGTGACTGAAGAGGTGCTTAATACATACGCACTTGAAGATTCATCTCATTCTAAAATAAACATAATAAAGACAAGATTTTTTTACATTTTCTAAAGAAAGAGTGATGCTAACCCATGCAAAGCTTCCTCCCTGCCACAATGTTAATGGCGTTATGTGTGGTTGCCAGGGTGTTGCTATGCAGTTAGGGTTTTATGAGTGGTTTTACTTTGCAGTTTCTAGGTGTTGCTCTGAAGTTTGTAGCATAGCAACACCTTGGCAACCATCCAGAATATATAGCAATCTGCATAGCAACATGTTAGAAACCATTAAAAATCTGTGTGGTTGCTAAGGCATTGCTATGCAGTTTCTAAGGTTTTTCAAATAGTTTTAATGTGTTGCTATGCAGTTGCTAGAGTGTTCTGTGTGGTTTCCAGCATGTTGCTATGGGGATTGCTATGCATTTTGGGTGGCAGCCAAGATGCTGCTTTGCAGTTTGTAGCATAGCAACACCTTGGCAACTACCCAGAATGTATAGCAATCTTCAAAGCAACATGCTAGAAACCATCCAGAATCTGGGTGATTGTCAAGACATTGCTATGCAGGTTTCTAGGATGTTTTAAATAGTTTAAGTGTGTTCTAAGACATTTTAACAGATTTTGCCATTACTAGGACGTTGTTTTGGGGGGTTTTCTTGTTGCACATTTCTAAACTGTTTCTAATAGTGCTGTCAAATCGATTAATCATGATTAATCACATGTAACATAAAAGTTTGTGTGTGTGTGTGTGTGTGTGTGTGTGTGTGTGTGTGTATGTGTATATATATATATATATATATATATATATATATATATATATATATATATATATATATATATATATATATATATATATATATATATATATTTATATGTGTGTGTATATATATATATATATATATTTTACAAACTTTGTTAGATGTAGACAGTAGGGCTGCAAGATCGTTTTAGCATTGATATCACGATGTGCATACATTTTGCATACATGCAAAATTATGTCAAAATGCCTCTGTGAGTATCCTCATAAACATAGTGCCTTATGGCTTACGTGAACATAAATAATTAAAAAAAAAGAAAACGGACGCATATTGTTATATTGGATCTGTGCATTCTGTCTTAAAGTGACAGCAGCCAAATATTCCTGCTGTTGACTGTGTCATGAATGTTAATCAATCAACAAAAGACAAAGAGAAAATCTCTTTTGTAGCTTTAACAAGGATTAATTAGATTTAATTTATACTTTGAAGACTATGCAGTTTTCTTTTACATTTGATTATTCAATTTCTGTACCTGAATCCTGTTAGAATTACCTGAAATACATAAAGCACTATTTATTTTTCTACTTTGTTCCAATGTATTCATCAATGTTTGTAAGTGGTTTATTATTTTCTATGCACTCACTCCCCTACAAAATCACCCCAGTCTCTGTAGAATGATTAATTCTTTTCAAATAGAGCTATTCAAGTCATCTGGTGAAATTGTTTTCATATCGCAATATATATATATATATATATATATAGCAGAAAACCAAATATCGCAATGTCAGTTTTTTCCAATACAGTGCAGCCCTATTTGACAGCACTAGTTTAGAATAGAAGCATAATTTTAGTTATTATCATTTATGTTTGTAACACAAATGGAATAAGCTGCATGTCAAATTTATTTACTTTTACTTTAAAGGTTTAGAAGTTTTGGAACATCTGTAATCCCGAATTATGAGCAATGATAGTAGTGATACTTGCCTTAGAAAATACTGCCAACTTAACTATCGACAATATGCATTGTTATGCTGAGTCCATCTTGATGCAACACACAGTGCAAAACTTCTTCATTTTGATACTATTTACCAATCCTCTCTGAGTCAGGTTTGGAATTAACCCTTTTACAGTTAACCACATTTACAGTAGCTGTTAATATCATCCTGCGAAATCCACTTGGGTACATTTGGAAACTTTGAGGTTTGCCTTTAGGTTAAACCAGCTGTGAGTTTCCATGTCTTCTCTCAGCCAACAGGAAGTGCATAATAACTATGGACAAACACAGGAAACAGGACATGCTGTCATGTCATGCTGCCCTTCCTCCCCCCACACGTTACTCTCTCAGTCAAACGCTTTTAGTCTCTGTATTCACAAGCGTTAGCCTCAGGGGAGGGTGAACAAAAAAAAAATTCTATAGAATTTCCCAAGACAATATCAGCTGCTCTGTGTTTACTATCCTCTCTGCTCCTTAGCAGGGGAGATTGAGGCCAATTGTAACAGAAGGCAATTGTAAACAAACACATTATTTTGAATAACAAACAGGTAAGCCACATTCACACAGTAGCAGAATATGATTGTCAGTACTATATTTGAGTCCTTAAAACGGTTACGTTCACACACACAGTACAGTTATTTACAGAAGTGACAAATGCATTCTAAAACTGAACTCGCACGTACATTTTCAGGACTTAGGGGCCGTTCACACAGAACGCGTCTTTGCGTCTAAAAACGCGAGACGCGGCGCTCAGGAGTGGTTTTAAAAAAAAAGCGCAGCGTAGAACGCGAGTGTCTCGAGACGCGCTTTTGAGACGTGAGGCAATAACGACAACAACGGAAATAATAAAAATAGGTAAACAGCAGAATTGACATATATAAGTTTTGACATGGAAAAAAAGAAAATAAGATAATAATGAACGCCTCCTCCGCCGTGTTGCCGTCATATAAAACAGTTGTCATGCCAACTTGCTACTGTAAACAGAAGCTTGCAACGTTCGCCCCGCCTCCGAGTTCTTCTGATTGGTCCACTGTTTTCGAACTGACATTGATGAGCGGCGCTGCGTGTAAAAGTTGAAATTATTTTAACTTGACACGGCGTCTTAAAAACGCGGCGCTCATGTGAGAGGCGCTGCAAAAGACGCGAGACGCGAGCGTAACGGTCATGCACGTCCGTCAAGCGCGTGTTTACATAGAAAAACAATGGGAAAGTAGCGCATTGGAATAGAAAAACGCGTTCTGTGTGAACGGCCCCTTACAACTGCATTCTCAGAAAACCCGCAGTGTGTGAACAGAACCGGCCTGGACAAATATGGCCCTGTTTACACCTGGTATGAAGATGCATTTTACTCAGTCAGATCACAAGTGGACGATGCTAAATACAGGTGTAAACGGTAAACTTGTCCACTTTCGACCACTTCCAGAGGTAGTCGAAAACGCATTCGACCGGATTGCTTTTGTATTGCTCATGTGGTCGAATGTGTCCGAACAGCCACAAACATCCGCCTACTGACCTAATGCGTAAATATTATGGGAAGCGAGCTAGCCAGACTTTAGTGGGTAACTTAAACTGTCGGCTGAGGACCCAACTTTGGTTTGAAGACGAAAAACATACCAAGCACAACGTTCTCTAACCATTCCCGATTTCTAATACGCGCTCACCGCGTTCGGCGCAATCAGATCAGAAATGAAACCTGATGCTCTCCGTTTGTTTTTCCATCATCTCTGGTCGCATTCATAAATTGCGCAAGCTTATTTTGTCCATTAGATCGAAAGATCTGAACAAACCCATACATTTACCCACCCATAGACCCTCCCCTCGAAGAGGAGGTTGAAAGTCGACAAGAGACAATAAAATACCAGGTGTAAACGGGTATGTGTCTCCCTCGTCCACTTGTGATCCGATCAACCATTAGATCCGTCGATATTCTCCACTGGAGCTGCTGGATTCTACGAAGATTTGATGAAGATTTGACGGATGAACTCGCAGCTCAATTGGACTCTTCTTGTATAAAAGTGATAATACTTTTCTGTTTTATGGACGTCGTCATCTTGGATATTACTTCGGTCACTGTCGCTAGAGAATATGGGCTTGACTCCTGTTGCACATTCATACAGACAGTATTCGAGACTCTAGTTGCTGTTTGAAGGGGACTTTTCGAAATGCGTTTGCCAATCCCAAAAGCTTGCAGTGTGAATCAAGCCTTAGTCAGATTATGATTTGGAAATAATATATAAATACAGGTTTTAAAGGTGCAGAAACTCTGTTGATATTTGAATTCACCAAAACAAACACACCCCTACCAAAAAGGATCACACCCCTATCTTGATAGCTCCACCCCCAAATTCACAAACATGCTATGCAGCACAGGCACCTCCCCCCTAATGAGTGGACACGCCCCTTACTGCTGATTGGCTACCAGTGTGTTTTGGTGCTCGGTCCGATCCACTTTCAACAGCGTTTCTCAGAAATCACTTACTGTACCTTTAATCATGACTGAGAGGTCGGGGTCAATTATTATATTTATGAAATAAATATGACTTTTGATTCATTGCAATGTGCTTAAAACCTTATTTCATTCAAATATCTAGTTAAAAACTGATCTTGACTTATTAGCTAGTCAGTACATCTTAGTTAAAAGGATTTAGTTTTCAAATAATTATAATGTTGGTGCTGCTTAAAGGGATAGTTCACCCAAAAATGAAAACTCTGTCATCATTTACTCACCCTCATGTTGTTGCAAACCTGAATGAGTTTCTTTCTTCTGTTGAACACAAAAGAAGATATTTGAAAGAATGTTGGTAACCAGACAGTTGACGGTAGCCATTGACTTCCATAGTATTTTTTTTTTCCTACTATGGAAGTCAATGGCTACTGTCAGCTGTTTGATTACCAATTTTTGGGTGAACGATCCCGTTAAAGACTTTTGTTTTAAAAACGTATTATTCCTGACAACTAAAATAATGCCTTATAAAGGTAAAAAAAAAAAGAAAGAATATTAATTAGTATAAAGCAATCAGGGCCATCCTTATGACGGGTATATTTGGGGTAGTCTGTAAGTTATGAAGGAAAATGTTAAAAAATAAAATGCCCCCGTTTTCCCCTGCTAATACGACAACCTCACACACATTAAAAACCTTATATGTCCCTGCCGGCTGCGTTCTCACTGAAACACATCGTAAATACATCACAGGGGAGCTATTTACAGAGATCTATTGTTTCTGGCTCCTCCATGAATACCTTGTCTCGCTCTCTCTTTTATCTCCCCTCTTCTTGTGTTCTCATCTATTACTGCATCGACCAACTTTTCCTCTTTCTCCGCTAATCGAAATCACACCGTGACCGCCTCGGAGCACTCGCCACTGACAATCACAATGCAGCTTAATGGAAATCAGTCAATCATTCCTGCCCTGTTGTTGAGAGGTTTGGTCGATGCAGTGCTGGTATTTTCCCGCAGCCGTTTCTGCGTGACACACGGTGCTGCATGTGGCCCACGGTGCACCGTTCTGGGGACATAATGAGCGCTCTGTAGACAAACTGGGTCAGATGAGGTTGTTTTTAGCTAAACAATTATCTAGCCTTCCTAGCTTTCCACCCTCCCTCCCTCTCTCTGTCTCTCTGTTTTTACGTTACACCCAGATACACACACAAGGAAGTTGCACGGTGATGACTGCAAACACATTTTGACCTACACATATGCATCCTGCCACAGTCATTAAAGAATCAAGAGAGGGCCGGATTTAGTTTCATCCTGTTGAGTCTTCTCTGGCCTTGCTTTTGTGTCATCCGAGCAAGTCCCTACAAAAGAGCCAGTGTGTTTCATAGTGGACTTTTGCATTATTTACCAAAGAGCTGTGAGCTGGTCATGTGACCTTAACAGGAGGGAAGTTACTACAGTAAACGGTCTGTATGAGCCAGCGGGGCTTCTGTTTTTAGACCGGGGAACCCAAGTATTGAATGAGTCTAACCTTGGTGTAGCAATTTCTAGTCAATACTCAGGATGTTGTGACAAGAAAGAAGACCAGGGCCTTGACCAGCATAGACACGGACACATGCTCAATATTCAGATTAGCGGTTGATCAATATGGGGTTTTCAATGACAGATTCTTGACTTGCTCAATTTGGCTCTTCCCAATATAAGTCAATACTACAATTATATACGTTTATTCAGTTAGATGAACGAAAAAGCACTGCTTTTTTTCTACTCTGACAAAAATGCTACATGCCGTGGCATTTGTTTATTTGAGATTATATATATATATATATATAATATAAAAAAAATAGTAATTTAAAAAATAATGTATGCACTGTGTAAAGAATGCTTTAAGCAACATGGTTAATTTATATATACTGTCAAACCAAAATGTATTCAGACACCTTGAACATTTCATTCATTATTACAGTTTATTTACTATAGTTTTAAAAACATGGTAATAAAATATGACAAGATCTCAGAGTAACACTTAAGCAAAACATGGTCAGGTCAAAGTGTCTGAATAATTTTTGGTCCCAAATTTTTATCAATTTTACTTCTAGTCCACTGTATGAAAAATTTGGGGGTATAATATGTCACAGTTTACTTTTTTCATTTCTTTTTTTTTTTTTTTTGCTATCTTCACTTACATAAATGAACCATAGTGTCCTGCACCCACTAGTAAATTTAAAAATAATATATACATGTACGGAAGAGGACTAAGGCCAAGCAATAATAAAAAAATAAAACCATCTCGAGATTAAAGTTAAATTTCGAGAAAAAAGTTGAGATAAAATGTTGAGAATAAACTCGTTAAATTACGAGAAAAAACTCATTAAATTTCGAGAAAAAAGTCGAGATAAAATGTAGAGAATAAAGTCATTAAATTACGAGAAAAAAGTTGTTAAATTACGAGAACAAATTCGTTAAATTATGAGAAAAATGTGAAATTTCAAGAAAAAAGTCGCAATAAAATGTTGAGAATAAAGTCATTAAATTATGAGAATAAAATTAAATTACGAGAAAAAAAGTCTAGATAAAATGTTGAGAATAAAGTCATTAAATTATGAGAATGAAGTCATTAAATTACGAGAAAAAAGTCATTAAATTATGAGAACAAATTCGTAATTTAACGAATTTGTTCTCGTAATTTAATGGATTTTTTCTCATAATTTAATGAGTTTTTTCTCAACATTTTATCTCGACTTTTTTCTCGTAATTTAACGACTTTTTTCTCTGAATTTAATGAGTTTATTCTCAACATTTTATTTCAACTTTTTTCTCGAAATTTAACAACTTTAATCACGAGATGGTTTTATTTTTTTATTATTGCTTGGCCCTAATCCTCTTCCGTATATATATATATATATATATATTATATATATATATATATATATATATATATATATATATATATATATATATATATTCTGTGTTTATATATTTGTTATTTATTATTATTTAATTATGTAGTTATTTATTAATAATAATAATGAATAAAAAAAGCACGGTTTACTTTGTTTATATATCATTTATGTATTTATTTATATTATATGTGATGTTTTTATTATATATAAATATAATGTAAAAATAAATGTAAATATATATATATATATATATATATATATATATATATATATATATATATATATATATATATATATATATATATATATATTATATATATATATATATATATATATAAATAAATTAAACGGGTCATGAACTGCAAATATATTTATTTAGTTATTTATTTTACATTTTCTGATGTTCTCTAAGGTCCACTTATAATGTTATCAAGATTTTTACATCAAAAACATCCTAATTTAGAAGTAATAAGCTATTTCCTATCCTGTTTTTAACCGTCTCTTTCAACCGTCTCTTTTGATGGGCGTGCTGCATTCAAGACTCTGAGGTAAACGCCCACCTCTATGATTGGCTAACAGTTTTGCACATTAAAATAAGTAAGAACTCTGAGTTACCACAGTTATATTCGACAAAGGATGACTTACAGTGTTTCGTGTAAATGTAAGTATGAATGAATGTACCATCGTTTGTCATTCTTAAAGGCTATTCATAGATGAAAATAAAAAACGTATTCATTTGCAGTGTCCTGTTTTAAATATTATATTAGATCTTGCTCACTGAAACTTTTCTTCAGGACTACAGTGAATGGCTTCAAAACAATAACAAAAGCAGCGTTCTCTACGTGCTTTCTTCCGTATCCGATAATCCATCACATTAACCCCATAAATGCAGAAGCAAAGGAAAGAACAGCAAATTAAAATTATTCAGCTGACTGCGGCGCTACAGTATAAATACTCAACAGACAAAGCAATAGTGACACATGATAAAAACACTTACTCACACTTGTGTGTTGCAACGGTACTGTCGGATCCAGTGTAGTTGGCACTGCATTATCTTTTAGTTTCAGTCTCTCTGAGTCGAACTGTGTCTTGTTTAAAAACTAATTCGCAGTAAAATGAAACGAACAGTGTCTTACTGATGCGGAACTTAATAAAGTTCATCTACACTTTCTTAATGTTAGGATCTCAAGGATGGCCATGCAAAGACCTTTCCACTTCAAAACATTGCAATCCTCAGAGGCATCTCTATCATGTTGATGCTGGAATATTCCTGTGTTTGTGTCAGACTCGTATTTTCTACTACATGATTTGCGCAAACCGGTGGGCGGGGGTAAAGAGGCAATTATGTAGAAGTAGGCGTTGATCTTCTACTGCAGAGGTGGTCCTTCGTCACACTGTGACATAATAATGTGACAAAATCCAAAACGAGTCGTTTTCTGAGCTTGGTTTCAATAAAAGCTGTTACAAAAAGCTGGTACAATGACATCTTATATAACAAAAGATCATGGAAAATTTGATTTACTCAATAAAGAGTATAATAAGTGGCTCATTTGAAAGCTCTTTTGATTTTAAGGAACACTTGATATGAATGTAAACTACTTGACGTAATCTCAAACCCGTCTGCAGCAGCTGACGGTATATAAACACAGCATGAGAGAATACCAGGTGGGGTCACAATCAGCAGTGCACGAGGGCTTTTGCCTCAGGCTGATAAGAAACTCACCACCCCGTAGTACTTCTAAAACAAAACAGTTCAGGCTAAAACAAACACAAAGCAGGTCAATCGGAGAGCAACAGATGAGCGTATATTTGAATTTGATGAACTTTCAGCCTGGCCTCTTTATATCACCACAGTTAGTTATGTAATAGATCCCCCTCAAACTAACATTTGCAGCGTGTTACCGTCTACTTCAGTCAAACCAAAAGCAGCTTTTCTTAGAACCAAACAACTGTCGCTTCAGTTTCCTTATGATTATATGTCTCAAGAGGACGAGGCCTTCAGCACTTCAAGTGAAAGGGTCACAACTCAGCTGAATATCCTGTTTCATGTTTTAATCCACAAGTGAAAGCTGATCTAACACTAACACATTCAGTAAGACAAAACGTGTATGATAAATGTGTGCCCTAAGCAAAGAAACCCAATGAGGAAGACCTGGTCCAAGAAATATTTCTTCTCACTTTTGTAGTAATTATGTTGTTGTTGGGTAGTACTCATGTGCTGTAACCAAGGTTAAAAATTAACCAGAAATTTAAAATGCAAAAATGAAGGTGGCAAAAATAGCCCCTTTGTGTAAATGTGGGTGTAAAAAATACCAGTTATTTAGATATAGACCATTTTGATGTTTGCAAACAGTGATGACGTGTTTTGTGGGCGGAGCCTACCTGGTGTCAGAAAATAACAGTTCTGCAGTAGCAGTCTGAGAGATCCACAGAATAAAAGTATAAAAAAGGTCATTTTGAGTTTATATCTCACACTTTTTGAGTTTTTTTTTCTTGCAATTCTGAGAAGAAAAATCAGAATTGCGAGATATAAACTCGTTATTCTGTCTTTTTTTCTTCAGAACTGCAAGTTTATATCCCGCAATTTAGACTTTTGTTCGGTCATGTTTTCAATTCAAGATGGCGCAATTTCATAAAAATAAGCAGTTTGCCTCGCTGGATATTACTGACAGTCACTGAATATTTCAATCATAAAACAGTTGTCAAATATTAAATGATCACTCGCCACCTACTCTTTCACTTCTATAAAACAATACACACTGGAATGCGCACTTCGTCTTCTGTGATAAGCCTAGCTTTCTTTGATATGATTGATTCTGACAGTGACTGACAGTGAAAATGTAACTTTTAAAACATTTTTTGTCATCCTAACAAAAAAAATACGTGCATAATGGCAGAGAAGCATCAATAATATCAACCATTTGTCCATTTCTAATTATTGGGGGCACTTATCCCCTTCAGTGTGTATGGTGGTTACGGCCCTGCAGAGTACCTCAGGGATGACGTGTTTGGCAAGCATTTTAAGACTTCCGGTTCCATCGCCATAAAGTCTATGTTTTTTTTAATGGCTTTTTGCTAAATCGCCTGAAATAAGGTCTGCATTTCTCATGAAAATGTGGATAAGTATTCATAACAGCGCAGATCATAATCAGCGAGCGTGTTTTTTAATAAAGTTTGAGGAAGCTTGGTGGTGGTGACGTTGATTCGCGACCATGGTGTGCTGTAGTCCGTTTATAGCCGGTTAGCTTTTTATATCTGACGACTTTATTTAAGCTTCAAAATGTATAAATGTTGTATTAACTTGTAAAGATTATCTTGATGGACAAAATGTGTAAGAGTCATAACCCTTTGTTAAACACAGAGCTTATTTTTTGCGATTTTCCAAAAGTCCATGGGAAAAATGCATAGGTTTTCGATCGAGGGAACCCGTGCGCCGCTAACTTCCGGGTTGGCCTACAAAAACACGTCATCTCTGACGTACTCTATTCAGACGCAGCGATAGTTTAAAAAAATGAAAAACATTGCCTACCTTATACCTTTAATATTTTAGTGGAATTTGTAATACATTTTTACAGTTGATGACTAAAAAGTTCATTATTTAAAATATATTCTAAATGTTTTAACCTTCACATCCTTGCTGAATAAAAGTATTAATTTCTTAACTTTTTTTTATTTTCATTTTTTATTTATAAGCACATTTGCCTCTTAGTAAGCATTGATTTTACATTCTCACTGTAGGCTATAGACACAGCACTACATTTTGTCCATTTTTACACTCTAAAAAGTAATTCAGGGGACCTGTTACCACAACTCAAATAAATGCATGATTTCAAGTTAAAAATTCTAATTTATTGTTTTAATTAAACCTTTTAAGTTGCAAACATTATTTTGTTGAGTTCTGTTGACATAATAATGTTGATCATTACATCAACTTAATATTGTCTGTAATTCCAACTCAAATGTATGCGTTAATTGGCTTTTTTTTTCTTTTTTTTTTAAATTGGGTTGTAGTAACTTAATTAAATTGTCTTGATAACTTTATAAATTAGTCAGTGGACTTCTAGTTCCCAGCATGCTTTGCATTAGGACTGGATAAGGAGAATAAATGTTGAAATTAAGTGTTCATTTATTTGCTTTTAGTGAAAGGAAAGACATGTTATAGTGTTTAATGCAGTTATGTTTGACATTTAAAAGACTTTCTGTAATGTCGGAGTTTTGTGGTTACTATTGTGCTGAAGAGTAGATACGTGAAGGTAAACATTGACTCTATAAGCAATGACTGTGCTAATGCCAATGACAAGTAATATCTTGTTCATTAAATAAACATGTTAAATAAGTTACATTTAGCATGTGCTATGATGCTGATTTGAACTGAAATAGATAAGATTAACTGGTTCCAGGGCTACAACTCTGGAAGTTAGAGCAACTTAATTTTTCTGAGTAATCAACTTTCAAGCAAAAAAATTGTGTTTCTGCTACAAATTATTAAGTTCCTCCAACTCAGTGTAGCTTGTTGGTTGAACATAATTTCACTCTAAGTTGTCATAACTCAAAAAAATTAATGCAAACTGTTGCGTTAATATTTGTTGTTGTTGATCCAACATTATTTTTAGTGTATATTGATCTCCTACAGATCCTACCAAAGGTGTGACCTCTCCTCCTGATCCCTCATTAAATTAATATATTAAGGAGTGAATCATGACATCAATTGTCATCTTACCTGTGTGTGATCTGCCTCCCTGTGTTCGTTCTCCTTCCACGGCTGATCCGGAGGTCCGTCGACCTCTGGCTGTAGGGGTCGATAGCCAATGAGGGGCACTTCTCTCGGACCCACTCCTGGCAGCTCGACTCCAGATGTTTTCATACTACGGGGGAGCATGATGGTGCCGCTGGCCCAAAAACAAAACCCGAGGTCATTTGGAGAGGAACAAGCAGCTCAACAGGGAGTCATTTGCCCTGGTAGATCATTTGTTTTCATCATTTACATTTCCCTCTGCCAAGAGACAACTTCAAATTTGAATTCAGGCCCCTCCCTTGCCTTGTCTCCTTTCCCTCACTGGTATTTATATTAGCCTGCAGATAGAGATCTCTTTCAGGAAGAGAAGGATGGAAAGAGCGCAGCTCAAAACTCAGTGCCATTGTCACAAGCGGCAATAAACAAAAATCTTTAAGATCTTTTAAACAAGTGCAAGTTCATAAACATGACACATTTTTAAATGAGTAACTGCTCTTCTGAATGCACCCATTCACTAGTCAGGGATAAACATGTATTAGTGTGCAAAACAAGACTGAATTAGGTCAAACCTAACAGGAAAATAAAGCTTTCTTTCATCTGACCCCAACCATGCGTAAAGCACTCAGCTTAACTGCGTTATTTTCTGTTTACTGAATCTAAGAGGGAAGTAGCCTACCTAAGGACAACATTCACATAATGTCATTTAATGTCACCACTGTCAAAGTACGTCTCGCACAGGACTTTTCTCACGTGAACTTACAGTTCGCAGCATACCCCATACAGGACAGTACATCCTCTCACAAACATTCGTAAGCACAAACCACCTCTGCGCGATCACAACCAGACCGAAGCGCAAAAATACCTGTTAGGAGATTAATATCACGTCCATCCGCCCCTGCGTGTAGATTCCTCGGAAGTCAGAGTTTCTGTCCCTCCATATCTCTCCCCTCCTGCTTCACCCGTCAACGCTTATCGGCCCGATGAAGGCGGTGAGCTGAGCGTGTTGGTGAGGTCTGCTCTGGTGACGCGCGAGCGGCGCGTTGGGCGCAGTTCCTGCTGTTAGTCCAGCGCGTGTGGTCATTGGCTGGACGCACCGATGAGGAGCGGTACCCGGTAAATTCAGAGCAGCCGGCAACAACGCAGTGTCTACACACCGGACGCGTCGCGATATAACTTGTTTGGTATAAAGGTGTCTACACTGGAAACTTCCGAAGCAACGCATACATCCAGTTTCTTTCTTTCTTTTTTTTTTTTTTTTTTTTTTGACGCGCTGCATACTTACTCCACTTCATGTTCTTATTCTAACCAAATATTTTATTTTATTTTATTTTGCTGCTACTCTAAATAGCTTCCCTCGTTAATCTGAAATAAATGTTATGTTAAAAAATAAAATTATTATTATTTTGCAATTACTTATTTTATTATTATTATTACTATTATTATTATTATTGTTATTTATTTATTTATTTATTTTTCTGCTTCGCTCCCGTCACTTTATATCCCTCATTCATCTGAAATAAATAATTTTTAAAATATCATTTGTTTTTGCAATTACTTTGATTTTATTATTTCATTTTATGTTGCACTGCTACTTTATCCACTTTTTTTCTCTCAAGTACTATTCTATTTGAATAAATAAAAAAAAAAAAAAAAAAAAAAAAAAAAAATATATATATATATATATATATATATATATATATATATATATATATATATATATATATATATATATATATATATATATATATATATATATATTATTGTAATTTATTTATTTTATTTATTTAATAAAACTCAACCATTTTTATTTTTAAATATTTGGGTTTTTTTTTGCAATATTTTTTATTTTTTTATTTTGTTTTATTTTGCTGCTACTCCAGCCACTTTATTTCCTCATTAATCTGAAATAAAATAATTTTATTTTTAATGTTATTTATTTTATTTTATTTTATATTATTATTTTTTTATTTATATTTTGCTGCTTCACTCCAGTCACTTTATATCCCTCATTCATCTGAAATAAAATAATTGTATTTTTAAAATATAATTTGTTATTTTTTTGCAATTTTATTTTATTATTTCAATTTATGTTGCACTGCTACTCTATCCACTTCTTTCCTCTCAACCATTTGAATAAAAATATTATATCTTTAAAAAAATATAATATTTTTAATTATCATTTTATTTTTCTGCTCGAAAGCCACTTTATTTCCCCCATTCATTTGAAATAAAAGTTTTATTTTTTTAAATATCCTTTGTGATTTTGCAATTATTTAATTTTTCTGTAGCTATTCCTGTAACTATCTAATAACTAATTGTCTCATTTGCCTATAATTATTACACAATTATGGTTCTATGACCTAATACTGAGCGACTAAATAGACTGTATATTTCATTTAGTATTTTCATAATTAATTTGCCATACAGTAGGATATTATGCAATCTGGACAAGAGTGATTCAAAAATGAGAAAAAAAATAAATAAATAAATGAAAATGCTATACACACATATAAATTTTAACCTAATATCTTGATTTTGAAGCTATGTGTCAACTACCCAACCCGATTATAAATATTAGCTTCATTTATGAAGAATATGTCAATAAGAAGTCCCATTTAGCTGTCTCTGTGTGTGTATGTGTGTGTGTGTGTGTGTACCCTCACACATTGTCAAGGTTGTATTTTATTGCCTGATGTTGTTTCACGGCCTGAATTTTAAGTGGCCGGCGGTGTTGAAGTTTTTGATGTAAATGATTTATGCTTTTGAATGGCTGGACAGTTCCTAGCAGGGTGATTATTTAAAGCTAATCCTTGAGCAGAGTGCCAGCTGTGGATTCCACTCTGACCTTGCAATATTTTTATGGCAGGGCCTTGAAGACAAGAAGATCTTTAACAACAAAAATAAGAACAAAAAATAGCATGCAACTGTGCAATGGAAAATAATCCATTTCTTTAGCCGCCAAATAAACATGATATAACAGTCTATTATCATTTATTTCCAGTTATAGCGCTCCACATATGGCATAAATTAGCAGCCCAAGGGGATTTGGAAAAACTAGAATTACCTAATGTGTTTGTTTAAGCACTGCTTACATGTTTTGTTTATTCTAACAATAAATGTCTGGCAAAAAGGTACTAAACTATGCGTTTGCGAATATGCTCATAATTTTCCATTTTAAAACAAAGCTACTGTATGCACAAGAAACATGTTGTGACCCTCAGTTTGTCAGGACACTATCCATCTGTTCTGGAGTTAGAAGCTGTGCGTGTTATGCAAGACCTCAGCATCTCACGGTGGTATCTGTTTTTATTAAAAGGTTGTTATGGTGAATAAAAGCATTGGTAATGTGAGCCATGCATTCAATTTGTTGGAGTGGACTAATTAAAATAGTGGTTTGGTGCTTATGAATAATTTATCACTCCTATCAAGCTCTTTAGACCTGCTCTCTAAATGACATGGCAACTTGTTATACAAAATGTGTTACCCACAACACTTTCATGTTTGATCACTAAGTTAGAAAGAATCTAAAAGCTACTAAATACAGACTGTTTTGAGTTTGCTGTAATTTGGCACAGGAATGAAGCCAGTCTCTCTATCTTGCATCTTTGCATCTTTTGTGTTTGCGCCCTCTGCTGGACTCTCAGAGAACTGCTTTACAAAAGACACGCCAGAGGCCATTTTGAACATTCCTGCACTACTATCATCACAATAAGAGTGTTTGGTGTATCATTATTTTGTTTTATTTTGATCTACCTCATTTACTTGTGTTACCAGTAGGATATGTGTTGTGACATGAAAAAAATGTCGTCTTCAAGAGGATAAAAGTGTAAAATAAAATTGATATAATTCATAGAACACACACACACATACATAAAATTAATGTAAATATAAATATTAAAAATAAATAAATAAATAACTGCCTTAATCAACCTGGTCTAATTGGTAAATACATTGACTGATATTTGGACAGAAGTATTAGTGTTCTTAAAAAAATAAATATATATATATATATATATATATATATATATATATATATATATATATATATATATATATATATATATATATATTTACATATTAACTGTGTATGTATTATAGTTATATTATTTTACTGTAAAATAATATAACTATAATATAATAGTAATAACAGTTAGTATATATATATATATATATATATATATATATATATATATATATATATATATATGTGTATATATATATATAGCCTATAGTAAATATACAAAAATATTTATATTTACATTAACTGTCTTCAAAAATAATATATATACACACGTGTATGTATATATAATTTATTGATAATATTATATATTTTTTATTTTGTGTAAATATTGTACACAACAAGTGTGTTTCATCTTCATTTTTTTTAAATAAATACACAATTTTGTTTAAGAAATGCATAATATTAATGCCAAACATTTTCTCATATAGCCTAACATTTTATTTTAAATAAATATAAGCGTTTCTTTCTTGTATTTTTATTATCACTCGCCCTCACTGATTTATTTATAATGTATTCCCATCATATCGGTTAAGATGGTATTTTTCTGTGACGCAGGTTCAAACATTTTCCATAAAAATCCTTTTTTTTCTCCCCCGTTTCTTTTTCAGGAAAAGGCAGCGCGTAACAGCTTTGCCACATTTTTGCCGGCACCCAAGGGCATTTTCAAACTTTCTCCAAAAAGTCCGCGGCGCGGCTCTGCTGGACTAATTGCAGCCCCAAACTTTCCCTAATGAGCCGCTGAGAGTTTGCGGCATTGGCCGAGCGCCTGTGGGGTCGGGCGCAGGTGGTCGTGCCGGCTTTCAATCCGGTGGGATGTCGGTCAGTCGTACAGATGTGAAGGTGTTCTCAGGATCTCCCTCCCTCTCCATCTCCCTGTGTTTTATGTCTGCGTCACAACAAGTCGAAGGAGAGAGAGAGGCAGAGATGATGATGGCGTCTCTCTCGGGCTGATTCTCATGCCGCTTCCCTGACAAACACGCTTGATAGCATCAACGGAGAGACAGAGGAAGGTTGGGAACATGAAGGGAAGACAGACAGAGAGAAAGACGGACGGACAGACGGTTGCGCACTGACGGCTTGAGTGACGCGCGTTTGATCCACCGCGACTCTCCAAACCCGCCGATTATTCGGGACAGTGATTGAGACGCAGAACAACACCGGGCATCAGGCATTTCATGTGAGTCTGACATCTCTTCCCCGTCTCTGTGACCCCAGCAGAGCAGAACACTTAACACAGGTACATCCCGTCCACGTATGATCTGTCATGCGTGTTAATTGATATGTGCATGCGCGTGCCATCATGTGTGTCTGCTCTGATGAGTTGTGTGCATTGATTAAGCACATCTGGTCATGCGTTTTGCATGCAATCAATTGCGCGCTCTTTCATGCATTGTTGTGGCATCTGCATATATTATGGTCCGCTGCATATGGCAGCCAGTGTTTTTGATCATGTGTGGCACTGCAATGTGCATTGACTCTTCATCATTTATCCTACTGTACTGTATACTGTCGCTATGCACAGAGTTTAACCCTTTAGGCTGCTGCTGTTTCCTTGTGTGGAAACACAATTTCATGTCTCTGGACCTTTTTTGCACTCTTCTTTCCCGCGCTCTTCAGGATGGGGGGAGTCAGTGAAGGAGAGGATGTTTTAGCCAGGTGGAGCGATGGACTTTTGTACCTTGGCAATGTCAAACGAGTAAGTTTGCTCTAAGTTTGTTTGGAAGAGAGAAAGAGACACTGTAGCAGAGAGAGGGAAGCAGCAAGTTTTAAACCATGTGCCTTGCTGTGCTGCTGTAAATCAGTGTCTGTTATTTGTCATGTTTAACTGTATTTATTTGCAGGTGGACAGTGTCAAGCAGTGCTGTTTGGTCAGATTTGAGGATAACTCTGAATTCTGGGTCCTCAGGAAAGACATCCACTCATGTAAGTGGATAAACTTTAAATTCAAGCTCGAAAAGTAAGTAAATGCATCCAAAATCCAATGTAAAAAAATAAATAAATAAGAATTTATTTTTTACTTAAAAACATAAAGCCTGTTTTTAGGACTATTATGTTTTTTTGTTTTTTGTTTTCGTTGACATTGTAATGTATGCCTTTTATTTTATTTATTTATTTATTTATTTTGTAATTTTCCTAATTCATTACTTTTTTATTTAATTTCCAATAAATAAATAAATAAATAAAAATAAAGGTAAATCAACATAAATCAATACAACAATCACTGCCGTGAAGTATAAATACTTTAAATACTAATAACATATTAATAAATAATTTACTTATTTTTCATTATAGAAATGAGAATGAGATTTATTTTTGCATTACAATAATGAGATTTTAGATGAAAAATATGCTATAAAAATAAAACATGGTAAAAATAAGCTTTTTGTTCTATAAGAAAAATATAAATTCTTAAATCGTTCTTTTTGTCCGGGAGTGAAAAATGACCCAGATATGTTCAAGACAGGTTTTGTGATAATAAACTCTGTATATAGAGGTTTTTTTTTTTGTTTTTTTTTTGTGTGTGGTAATTTTCCCAATTCTTTTCATCATTACTCATTACTTTTTTACTTCATTTCCAATAAATAAATAAATAAAAATAAAGGTAAATCAACATAAATTAATTCAACAAACACTGCCATGAAGTATAAATACTTTAAATACTAATAACATATTAATAAATAATTTACTTATTTTTCATTATAGAAATTAGATTTTAGATGAAAAATATGCTATAAAAATAAAACATGGTAAAAATAGGCTTTTTGTTCTATAAGAAAAATATAAATTCTTAAATCTTTCTTTTTGTCCGGGAGTGAAAAATGACCGGGAATTACGCCTTATGAAAGAATTAGGAGTGATATACAGAATTTTAGAAGTTTATTTTAACTTTTAATTTTCATTCTAATTTTTTTTTTCTCTGTTGCATAACTGACATTGCCAAATGGAATTGCAAAAACTAAACTGTTTTCAAATGGTGCGTTCCGAACGTGATATATCGCCCTCCGAAGGGTACTTTGGAGTGAAAACAATCATGGCTGCCATATTAAAGTGTTGTTCCAAATCGAGGTACTCAAAACTGGCCACTTCAAAGGGCCTTTCAGAATGAAGGATTTTGAAGGGGACAACTGAGAGACGCTTCGGGCCCCCATGATCCTTTGCACAGTGAAGTTGTTTGACGCTGGAGTTTGATTTTACCATACCTTATTTATACAAGTTAGATTTGGTACATTATTATGGTCAACACGACATTGTACTTCAACAAAAATACTTTACAGCTTCCTTTATCAGTCCATCAGTCCAAATGTTTCAAATACATAGACACAATATGGTGCGATAAACCAAAAATAAATAAATAAACTAATTTTAAACAAAATGCGCAGTTTGCGCATTGTGAACAATGTTCAGAGCTTGTTTTTGGGGGTCAACCAGCGTACAAAATGTGCGAAAAAGGCACCTCCTTGATTGTCTCATTAAGATGATACAGAAGTGCGTTCCAAAAAAAAGTTTTTTTGACCCCTACACCCTTCATCCCTTCGAAGCTCTCACTCTGGAGGGTAAACCCTTTGAAGGGATTAGGACATAGAGATGAGCCCTTCCAAATGGATTGCAGGGAAAAAGGTCTCCCTAAAACTACTCCTCTGCCATTGGTCAATCAAAAAGATAGTCCTGCCCCAAACTCACACTATTGGTTGAGCCAGTGTTGCTGTCTCAGGCTCATTTGGATGATATTTGAACATCTAAAGAATGGGGCACATCACCTTTTACATTAAATATTACTTGAGAAACTGTGTAGTGCATTATTATATAGGCCTATTTTCCATTTGTATGTTTTTTCGTTGGTCCACTCTATATTAGGTATCTTTAACTACTATGAACTAACATTTAAATTAATCATTTGAAACAGTGCACTTATTGTAAAAATACGTGTTTTTACATTGTACTTAATTAAAAAAAAAAAAAAACATGAATGTAAATACATCTGTAATTAAGTTCTGTAATTACATCTATAATTACACTTTTGACACTTCCTTTACACCTTAACCCACCCTTAAACCTACCTGTCTCTAACCTTACCCGTATCCCACCTCAATAGCAGCAAATGTGGTTACACTTATGTGCACTTTCAATGCACTTACCCATGAAAGTACTAAGTAATTTTAAGGGAACAACAACATTAAGTTTAGGTGTAGGTTCAGGGTTAGTACGTTACCTAGTTATTACCCAGTTTATGTCATTACTACAATAACAGCATAGTGTGTACATGCGAAACGGACTGTAAAATAAAGAGCTAAAGCAAAAGTGACCACAATAAGTACATTGCACTTATTTTTGTACACCTAATATAAAGTGCAACCTTTTTGTTAATAACAAATCTAAAGTAAAAATCAAAATAATGAAATGTTGTCTATTTGTCGTCTGTCCAGTAAATGACCATGTTTCTTGTTTCCTGTGTTCAGTCTCTTCAGGAGGAGAGGAGGTGTGCTGTATCTGTGATGCTCCGCCTCTTAAAGAACCTCTCATAAACTGCCTCAAATGTCGCCACGGTAATCTGACATATAAAAACCTTTTATGTAGATTATGTAGAATTGTAGATTTATATCTTACTCTTGCGTTTCATTTATTTATTTTTAGGCTTTGTGTATACATTAATACACTGCCTGGTCAAAAAACAAAAAAATTGGCAAATACTTAAGAGTCTGTGACTGCATCATTGTTTCTGTGTTTACTATGTTTCTAGCATGTTTTATGTTTGGGAACGGTTCTTTTAACCCTAACTTATGGAGTGTGTAGCTTTTCATTTCTTAAACAACCATGTCAGAAGACGTATCATGGCCGTTGTGACGAGCAGGGCGGGCAAGACCCGTGAGGGAACGGCGCGAGGCCTCGAGTCTCTCACGGAGGAGCTCCTGAGGCATAAAAGGAGGAGCGACTACAATGAAGGAGGAGAGAGGACCAGGACTGGATATTATTTTATGTTTTATTATGCTTGTGTGGCCGGCAGACGTCCGCGAGGGTCTGCCGGCATTACTTTCGTTTTTTTCTTTGTTTATTTTGAGATTTAACTTTTGTTGAATGTTCACCGGTTCCCGCCTCCTTCTTCCCATATTTACGAACTGTGTTACATTGGGGCTCTCCGACAGCATGTCCCTCCTTCCTCCCGGGTTTCAGCACCAATGTAACGAGGTTAGTAGATATGGGAAGGAGGCGGGAACCGGCGAACGTTCAAACAAACTTTAATGTAAAATAAACAAAGAAAAAAACGAAAGTAATGCCTCGCGGACGTCTGCCGTCCACACAAACATAATAAAACATAAAATAAAGTCCAGGCCTGGTCCTCTCTCGTCCTTCACTGATGTCACTCCTCCTTTTATGCCTCCGGAGCTCCTCCGTGAGAGACTCGAGGCCGGCACGCCTCGCAGGTGATGCTCGTTTTCACTTGCTTCACCGGCCTCGTGCCGTTCCCTCACGGCTCTCGCCCGCCCTGCTCGTCACAGCCGTATTCCAAGCTTAAATTGTGAAAGAGTGGTTGGGAGGGAGAATAAAGAATCATTTTCACACATGAATTGACACCTCCAAGTCCAGACCTTAAATTCAGTGTACACAAGTTTTTGACCAGTTCTACAAGTTCTTGACCAAAAATGGATGCACCTCTTAATGGAAATAACATCACAACATCTATTTCCATCAAGAGGTGCATCCAATTTTGGTCAAGATCTTGTAATGACAATGCAAGAGGTGAGCACTCTGTAAAGTCTCCTCCAGCACATCCCAAAGACTTTCAATGAATTTAAGGTCTGGACTCGGAGGTGTCAATTCATGCATGAAAATGATTCTTCATGCTCCCTCCCAAACATTCTTTCACAATTTGAGCATGATGAATATTGACATTGTCATCCTGGAATGGCCATCTTCCCTACATGGTTGTTTAAGAAATGAAAAGCTACACGCTTCATCAATTAGGATCAAAAGAACCGTTCCCAAACATAAAAACATGCTAGAAACATAATAATCACAGCAACAATGATCCATTCAAAGACTCTTAAGTATTTGCCTATTTAAATCCAAACAGCAATTTTTGTTTTGTTTTTGGCCGGGCAGTGTATGTTACTTATGACGCACTTGTTTTCTTGATCCATTGTTTCCCCAGGTTATCATCCAGAGTGCCATACCCCGCCCATTGAACCTGAAGTTGACCCCAACAGCTGGATATGTCGCCAATGTGTCTTTGCAGTCGCAACAAAGGTTGTACTTTGCTTAAATCTCGAAATGAATATTTAGATACATGGACAACGTTGGCATTCAAGGTCTAATTCAAATGACACACATCCTAACACAAGTCTTTAATCTTGCTCTGAGATATAAAGGGTATCCATGGCTTACTGCACTTGACTGCGTATTTATTACATTGCAGCACTCTGCAGGTGATGGCGGTGGTAGAGCTGCGTTAAATGGGCCTGCGCTTTAATCCGTCTGTCAGTGCGCTCGTTTCACAGGCCTTACATGCTGATTTGAAGATAAAATCATATTCACCAACCCCCCCGCGGCAGGAAATATTAATGACTTCCTTCAGCGTGTCTTCTCCAAATTCAATCTTCAGATGAAATCGCTGTTAAATGTGCTTACATGACAGGAGAGCGCTTGTCACAGAGAGGTGAGATACATTGAAATGATGAGCTGTGTTCTGTCCTAGAGAGGGGGAGCGTTAAAAAGAGGACGCTTCGCACGGCTCATGCAGATCATGAAAGTCCGGCTGCCCTATCAGCTGTCATCTCTAGACTGGGACCCGCAGCACTTGACCAACCAGCAGCAGTGTTACTGCTATTGTGCTGGACCAGGAGAGTGAGTCCAACTTGTAACGTTCTCACATGTCTATCACAGTGTTTAGAATGGAATATTAGTGTACTTCGACTGCACAATGTGCAGTATATACTGCCTATGTTTAGTGTATTGAATATTTTGAAAAGTAGTGTGTTAAACAGTATGCAGGACCTTTTTAAAAGTTCAGTTTTGTGTTAAAATGTCTTGGACATTTGCACATTTTGGCAAATATAATAGGCCATTCGGATATCTGTACTGAATACATAATGCATACGACTTACTTTTAGAAACAGCAAGCAATATATCATTCCAGAAGTGGAGTTGGGTAAAGTTACTTTTAAAAGTGAAATGTTACAATATTGTTGTTACTTCCTAAAAAATAACTAGTAACTTAGTTACTCTTTATGGAAAGTAATTTGTTGCCTTACTTTTGTGTTATTTTTTTCTCACCTGGGCTTGCTTGTTTGCTTATTCATAACAAAAAAGTGAAATGAATAAGCCTCAGGCTGAAGGAAATGCAAATTCATGCTTGTACAAATTTTTAAGCTCTGCAACCCTTCTGGATTACAGAAGAATAGGATCTAAAGTCCTTTTTGCTTATTAGTATGGTTGAATTATCAAGGGTCAGCAGCAAAGACATTGGTTAATAAAGTTAGATTAAAACACATAAAGTAGGACATGTATTTGTGTAATTTAACATATTTAATTATCGCAGGTTTGCATAATATTCTGAGTTGTTTACATAGCGCACACAAGGCCTCTGCACTTTCTGTCAACATGAGTTCAAAAAATTTGTCAGTCATTAAATGGGAAAACAAAGTAACTTGCATACTTGTAATGCGTTACCCCAACACTGAATGTTTATAATATTAATAATTCATTTTATATATATATATATATATATATATATATATATATATATATATATATATATATATATATATATATATATATAGTGGCATGAAAAAGTATGTGAACCCCTTGCAGAATCTTTGAAAATGAGAATTATTTTAATAAAATAAGAGGGATAATAAAAAATGCATGCTATTTTTTGTTTAGTACTGTCCTGAGTAAGATATTTTACATAAAAAGATGTTTGCATTTAGTTCACAAGACTGAATTTATTAAAATAACCCCATTCATAAGTATGTGAACCATTGATTCTCAATACTGTGTGTGGTTACCTGATGATCCACGACTGTTTTTATGTTTTGTGAAGGTTGTTCATGAGTCTCTTGTTTGTCCTGAGCAGTTAAACTGAGCTGTTCTTCAGAAAAATCCTCCAGCTCCTGCAGATTCTTCAGTTTTCAAGCATTTTTGCATATTTGAACCCTTTCCAGCAGTGGCTGTATGATTTTGAGATTCATCTTTTCACACTGAGGACAACTGAGGGACTGAAACACAACTATTAAAAAAGGTTCAAACATTCACTGATGCTCCAGAAGGAAACACGATGCATTAAGAGTCGAGGGGTGAAAACTTTTTGAATTTGAATATCAAGGTAAATTGTACTTAATTTTTCTGCCGGGAAACATGCAAGTATCTTCTGTTGGTTTCCAAAGGTCAGTACTAAATGAAAAACAATGATATTTAAACAAAATAAGAAAAATTGTGACATCTTCATCCTGTTCAAAAGTTTTCACACCCCGACTCTTAATGCATTGTGTTTCCTTCTAGAGCATCAGTGAATGTTTGAACCTTTTTTAATAGTTGTGTTTGAGTCCCTCAGTTGTCCTCAGTGTGAAAACACAGATCTCTAACTGCTCAGAACAAACAAGAGACTCCTGAACAACCATCACAAAACACAAAAACAGTCGTGGATCATCAGGTAACCACACAGTATTGACAATCAATGGTTCACATACTTATGAATGGGGTTATTTTAATAAATTCAGCTATTGTTTTGTCTTGTGAACTAAATGCAAACATCTTTTATGTAAAATATCTTACTCAGGACAGTACTAAACAAAAATAACATGCATTTTTTATTATGTCATTTTCACAGATTCTGCAAGGGGTTCACATACTTTATCATGCCACTGTATATACATATATATATATATATATACAGCTATGGAAAAAAGTAAGAGACCACTTAACATTGATTTCTGAACTTGGAGTGGTCTCTTAATTTTTTCCATAGCTGTATATATAATATATTGGACACTTTACTCACAGTTGAACATGTACGAATGTCTTTGCATAACAAAACATTAAACCAACTGTTGTTAGTCTGAGAAAAAGGTTTAGTGTCATTTGTTTGCAGATGACATTTTAAGAGTGTCTTAAAGGGTTAGTTCACCCAAAAATGAAATTTCTGTCATTAATTAAGCACCCTCATGCTGTTCCAAATCTGTAAGAACTTCGTTCATCTTCAGAACACAAATTTAAGGTATTTCTGATAAAATCTCAAAGTTTTTTTTTTTTTTATCTCCCAAAGAAAGCAAAGAAATTACCACATTCAAGGCCCAGAGAAGTAGTAAAGACATTGTTAAAATAGTCAGCGTGACTACAGTGGTTGACGCAGTGAACACAGTGCAGAGTTTCCGTGTTTTTTACGTCCGAACACCGGCTTGGTATTGGCCGACACTGTTCGTGTGAGCACCATGACACGTGCGTGTGATGCTGACGCAGGAGCCGGCCAATACTGAGTCTGCATTTGGATGTAAACACGGAAGCGCTGCACTGTATGAGACTGATAGGGAAGAGGAAAATTGAATAAAGTCATTATTTTTGTTTTGTTTTTGCACACAAAATGTATTCTCGTCACTTCATAACATTAAGGTTGATTCACTGTACTCACATTGACTATTTTAACGATGTCTTTACTACTTTTCTGGACCTTGAATGTGGTCGTTTCGTTGCTTTCTATGGAAGATAAAAAACCTCATGGAATTCATCAAAAATACCTTAATTTGTGTTCACAAGATGAATGAAGGTCTTACAGGTTTGGAACGACATGAGGGTGAGTACTTAACGACAGAAATTTCATTTTTGGGTGAACAAACCCTTTAAGTGTATAAATATTTTGGGGCGCAATGCAGAAAATGTACAAAGTAAATTCTTTAAAAAGGATTTGCACAACCAACAATTGAAGCAAGTTCAGAGTGAGTTCATTTTAGTTTCAGGAGTGTGTGTGTATGTCTAAACTAAAGCATGTTGTTTTGCCAGGTGGAATCTGAAGATGTTGCAGTGTGGGAGTTGTGGGCAGTGGTTTCATGAAGCTTGCACTCAGTGCCTGACCAAACCTCTTCTCTATGGAGACCGGTGAGGCTGATGCTGTTGTTAAGCGCATGCTGTTGCTAAGCTAATTCTTTCTAAAGCTTTTCATCTGAGTCTCTGCTTCACCTTTCAGCTTTTATCAGTTCCAGTGCTCAGCGTGCACAAATGGTCCAGAGACCATCCAGAGGCTTCCGATGACCTGGTAAGTTCACTTCATCTGTTCTGTTTGCAGAATCAAGACCGAATGCAAAATTTATCTGTAGAGCTGAATATAATTTCTAATGATCCTCATTCTGTTGGATTGCAGGGTAGATTTGGCCCATTTGGTGTTGTATCACCTCTCTCTGTGCTGCAAGAGGAAGTATTTTGATTTCGATCATGAAATCATGTCTTTTGCAAATGAAAACTGGGAATCTTTGCTTCTTGGCACGGTAGGGAAATATCCTAGTCAATAGCACAGACACAGCTCAATTTAAAGTCAACATGAAACACCAAATGCAACCCTGGCATATTTATGAAAGAAACAGGATATTTAATAAGAAAAAATGTTGGGAAGGACCTGATTTTATCTATCAGAAACTCATTTCAAGGTGCCCTAGAATCAAAAATTTAATTTACCTTGGCATAGTTGAATAACAAGAGTTCAGTACATGGAAATGACATATAGTGAGTCTCAAACTCCATTGTTTCCTCCTTCTTGTGTAAATCTCATTTGTTGAAGAGACATCAGAAGAACAGGCAAATCTCAACATAACACCTACTGTTACGTAACAGTCGAGATCATTAATATGTACGCCCCCAATATTTGCATATGCCAGCTCATGTTCAAGGCATTAGACAAGGGCAGCCAGTATTAACGTCTGGATCTGTGCACAGCTGAATCATCAGACTAGGTAAGCAAGCAAGAACAATAGCAAAAAATGGCAGATGGAGCGATAATAACTGACATGATCCATGATTAGATAATGTGCTGTTAATGTGGTTAAAGTTACCATAATTTCTTGTATTCACGGAGACAAGAGAGCCATTGCTATTTTCATTTTTAAACACTTGCAGTCTGTATAATGCACAAACACAACTTCATTCTTTATAAATCTCTCCAACAGTGTGTAATGTTAGCTAACGGAGCACTATCAAACTCATTCAGAATCAAATGTAAACATCCAAATAAATACTATACTCACATGATCCGACGCATGCATGCAGTATGCATGACGAACATCTTGTAAAGATCCATTTGAGGTTTATATTAGCTGTGTGAACTTTGTTTATGCACTGTATTATAGTCGAGAGCTCAGGGGGCAGGGAGCGCGCGATTTAAAGGGGCTGCAGCCTGAATCGGTGCATAGTTAATGATGCCCCAAAATAGGCAGTTAAAAAAATGTATTTAAAAAAATCTATGGGGTATTTTGAGCTGAAACTTCAGACACATTCAGGGGACACCTTAGACTTATATTACATCTTGTAAAAACTGGTTCTAGGGCACCTTTCAGAGGCAGAGCAATATATATTAGTATTGGTACTGTCAATACATACGATGTAGGACGTAGCTCCTCTTATGTCGAAATCCACTGTACAGGAATAAAAGTTCACTGATCACGTGATGAGAGTAAGTGACGAAGACCATGGCGGAGGAGTTGTTGCACAACACAGCCTATATGTCAGACAAATGTCTTATTTTGTAGAATGCGCTCAACACCGCCATTCCCTATTCACAGAGTATGTGCAAAATCGAAAGTGAAAGTAAAACGCGAGTGTGCATTAAAACACGACTTCAACATCCTGCGTTTTCAAAGCGGCTCCGTGATGCATGCAAATATCTCCCAATATGAAAGCTATCTTAGGCTGGGCTGTGTAGTTGTAACCATCTCTCAGCTCTGTATCATGTTTGAAGATAAAATTGGTCTCTATTTGCACTTTGAATATTGAGAGAGTACTTTGATTATGATTGCACTTATTGTTTGCGCTAAAGACTAAGAGAAAATTATGTTATTCGTTTTTATATATAATTTATAAATTGAAATAAATATAGATGAAAGCTAAATAGAAATATTAAAAACAACAAAAATGACTCAAACTGAAATGAAAATTGTAATGTAAAAAAAATAAAAATAATAATAATTCAGAATATTGTTGATAATAATTTTACTAGGCAGAAATAATGCAATAAACCGCTTTGTCCAATAATGATTTTTCCTCCATAAATTGTAAATGCCACCTGGCCATCATGATTCATGGCTTTGTCTTAAAGGATATTGACTAATATTACGGACTTCAATATGTCCTGGTCTGACTTTTTAATAAGAAATACATCAACACAAGAAAGAAAACTGCACTCGTAGAGCTGTTTCGCAACGTTTTAAGGAAGTAAATAGGGTCAATTTAGATTTCATGTTGACTTGAATGTATTCACTGTGAATGTAGTTTTGAATACTCTCTCTTGCAGTTTGTGGTCAATCTGAGCTCTTACCTTTCAAATGCATTTGTTACACACTGCCTTTCATTCGACTCTATATTTTGGTCTCTCAGCTGTCAGACACACCGAGGCAAGACCGTTGCCAAAACCTGCTCAATGCTTTAAATTCCCACAAAGACAGGTGAGACACGGATTATACTCTGAAAACTTGCCGTTCTGCTTGATTTCCATGTGGCAGCCCATAGGGGCATAGCACATATTTGCAATGATATCTGCAAAACCATTACTGTAATTGCTTTACATTATAAGTGACTCTGCGTGTGCTATTTCACTCTCTACAAATAGTGTTTTGATAGCTGAAGGTGGTTCTGTCTTTCAAAATAAATAATTTAAAGTCCATTTCCATTTTCCTTCTGTCAAGGTTTGTGGATGATGCCGCTCATATGCTAGCACTTAAATAACTGAATCAGATGTTTTAGTTGGCAAGCGTGAGACGCCCAGGAACAAATAAAAATCTGTCAGTGAGCCCTGAAGAACAGCAGTTGAATACCAATCCAATCTGATTTTGATCTGTCGTAAAGGTTTGTCTCGGGGAAGGAAATAAAGAAGAAGAAGTGTCTCTTCGGTCTCCAAGTTCGGGCTCCTCCCCCTCTGTTATCGGACCAATCTCCTTTCATCGCTGAACAGCCAATCAACATCACCCACAGGAGAAGGTCAGAGGCAGGAGCACTTCAGGCTCTTTTACTTCTGTAATCTGATGTATTTCTGAGTAAAACAGGATATCAGTAAGATAGAAATGTAGTAAAGGAATTCTTTTGGATAAATCACATACTGTACCAGAATGAACACAATTTAATAAGACGGGAAGGGTTGAAAAGTTAAGAGGATTAATGATATAAGCCGAAAACAAAGTGTCTCTTTAAATTTTAGTTCAAAGATTATGGAGACTTCACAAAATAGTAAGAATAAAAACCTGTATCAAGATAATAAATATGCTCTTCTTTAGTTATTTCAGGTTGACTTTAACACAAGGCAGAATTAACAGAATTAAAAATTTACTTTAGGACCATGTTTTTGTGACCATGTTTGCCAAGCTCAAAAACAGGACACAAAAACATTGCCAATATGAAATATTTTTTAATAATTAATGTTTTTAATAATATAATTGTAATAGGTGAAATAATTATTGACTGTTTTTTTGTGACCATGTTTGCCAAGCTCAAAAACAGGACACAAAAACATCGCCAATATGAAATATTTTTTAATAATTAATATTTTTAATAATATAATTTTAATATTTGAAATAATTATTGACTGTTTCATGTGACCATGTTTGCCAAACTCAAAAACAAGACACAAAAACACACCAGTATGATATATTTCTAATAATTCATATTTTTAATGACATTTTAATGTAATATTTATTATTTTAAATAATTATTGACTTTTTGATCATGTTTGCCAAGCTCAAAAACAGGACACTAAAACATCACCAGTGTGAAATATTTTATTATTTTAAATAATTATTGACTGCTTTTTGTGTCCATGTTCGCCAAGCTGAAAAACAGGACACAAAAACACCATCAATATAAATCAGAATATATATTTTAAATAATTGATATTAAAATAATATAATTTTAATATAACATTTAATATTTCAAATAATTACTGTTTTTTGTGTGTGTGTCCGTGTCTGCTAAGCTCAAAAACAGGACACAAAAACATCACCAGTGTGAAATATTTTTTTAATAATTCATATTTTTAATAATGTAATTTTAATATAATTTTAATATTTTAAATATTTATTGACTGTTTTATGTGACCATGTTTGCCAAGCTCAAAAACAGGACACAAAAACACCACCAGTATGAAACATTTTTTACTGATTCATATTTTTTAATAATATAATTTTAATATAATATTTATTATTTTAAATAATTATTGACTTTTTTGTGACCATGTATGCCAAGCTCAAAAACAGAACACAAAAGCATCACCAGTATGAGATGTTTTTTAAAATAAATAATGTTTTTAATAATATAATTTTAATATAATATTTAATATTTTAATAATTTTTAAAAAGTAAAAAATGAATTGAATTGGATTTGATGTTGAAGTCAGTTGTTGTCTTTGCTGCAGCCCCACGTCACTGCCCTGCCAGCGGAGAGCGGTGGGTCCGGAGGCCCGTAAATCAAAGCGTCGGGTCACTGAGACACAGGTCAGTGCGTCTGCCTTTAACTGCAGCAATCAAAAGATAACTGGCAGAGGCCAAGCCCCCCTGCATCAGTAATGAAACTCTCTCATTCATATAAGACACCCAGCATCACCTTTTGGGTTTGTTATTCTCTTCATATTCATTTGACTTATATTTTGCAACATGCAACACTGAATCAACAAGATCTGTTTACCCTTGCAAGTAGCCATAAAATACATGTGCATAAAGACACAATGACTGCATGCCTCCATTTTGTGAAGAGTCCAAGTGGCATGTTAGCGGTCCAGTGTTAATATTTGGATTTAAAAGGTCATGGCACCAGAAAAGACATCAACATGAATAATGCCTACACAAGCTGCAGTTATATATAAAAAAATGCAATAACATTTTCTTTTTCCACCGGGTAAATTTGCAAAATGTTTAAATTTTGGTGTTATATTTTTATAAATTTATATGCAAGTTTTGAATAGGGACATTTTTTATTTTATTTTATTTTATTTTATTTTATTTTATTTTATTTTATTTTATTTTATTTTATTTTATTTTATTTTATTTTATTTTATTTTATTTTATTTTATTTTATTTTATTTTATTGACCACAGTTTCCTTTTTTAGATGTTGATAGCAAAAATGTATTTTGTCATAATACACAGTTATTTTTAAATGGTTCTCAATGGAGAATAATGCTTTTTGCATGCAGATTGTTGTAGTTATCTACCAGTAGGGGCTAACAGCCATAGCTAACTAGTCAAACCTCACACAGTTAATGTGATCATTCATTACCATAATTTCCAAGCGATCGGGCAATAATGCTATCTTTAATTTTGACCTGCTGTATCAAACTACTATTGTCAATTGACTTTGGTATGATATGTGCCACAGAATAATTCAGTCATTTAGATTCAGTATGTGTACGAGTTCTTCCTCACACTGGTGTCGCACGGCATCATCGCTTCTCTCCCACTGTGTGCTGTATTACACAGCTAACACAGCCATGAATCTTAAGACTATGGGCAGAAATCACCTAAAATCATTTGAAAGTCTAATTTTCCTTTGTGCTTCTCAGCACTTATGAACAAGAAACCATTCTGTTGGAGAGGCGTCTCAATTTTTTAATAATTGTGAAGAAGCCACAGGCATACAGGCGACATGAATAAATGCATTTCTGCGTTTATGACATTTAGTCTTAGTTGAAGTGAAAATGAACCTCAGTTATAAAATAATATCAAAGTCAAATATTTTCAGCTGTATTTTTTATCTTAATTATTTTGTCATTTGTTATTCACAGCAACTATAGTACTTAATGTTGAAAAATGAAAATTCTGTCATTATTTATTCACCCTCATGTTGTTCCAAACCCATTTGATTTATTCTTTAGGACACAAAAAGTGAATTTTTGAAGAATATTCTGGTGAATATGACCTTTAAACTGACAGTGTTTATTATTTATAACAGTTGATCATGTCTTTTTAGACTTGTCCACCAGGAGTTGCGACCAACGCTATTGACCTAGTGCCATGTTGCCACGGTTATGTTGATGGAACAAGCCTGTACAACCCCAGAAAACCAGAGGAAGAGATGAGTTTGGGGTTTGTAGCATGTTAAAATGAAAAACATAACATTTTCAATTTCAACTTTGAACTTAATGATGTTAACAGTATGATATGGAAGCTTGTTTCTGACCACGGAATAATAATAATAAAAAAAAAAGGTAGGATAATTGTGACTTTTATCCTCACAATTGCGAGTTATTAATTTGCAATTGAGACATACAAGTTTATTTCTCACATATTTCTCAGAATTGCAAGAAAAAAAGTCTGAATTGTGAGATAAAAAAAGTCGCAATTACCTTTTTTTATTCCATGGCGGAAACAAGCTTTCATACTATAAGCCATAATTGCTGTTTCATTCATTTAAAGAAGTCTTTATGTATTACAGTTCACCTCCCAAGAGAATGTTTGCCCTCTATCACCCTTCATACAATGGATCTCAGGACCTGTCTAGAACTCTGCATCATTACAGGTCTGTAAAGAAAGTATGCACTGAAGTAAATTAGAGATGAATTTAATGCTACTGTCATGCTGAAAATGAAAATTCTCATATTATTTGCTCAGCTCATGACATTTCAAACCAGTGTGCTGTAGGCTTTTTTTCCCCATACAACTAAATAGTTACTACATGTATCAACCTCCAAAAAGGACCACCTTACAGTTTTTCTTGATTGCTTAAACACATTTCTTGAAATTATGCCTCCTTTTTTCTAAACTCAAATCCATAACTTCTCACCCAATTCTCCAAATTTCCTATTTACAGATCAAAATGAAACTCAAAACCATTCAATCTAGGTGAAAAACCAAACTTTGCCCTGAGACATGACACACAAGTCTTTAAAAACACACACACTACAACATAGTCTTACACACCGGTGAGATAAATTCAAAACAATACTACAAAAACCAGTAATAAGTTATGTTTCTTGATGCTCCCCCTTAAAAACTTTTTCACATGATCAACACAACAAAATACACAACAAATGTATACATTTTCACACTTTATTTATTCCTTAAAGGTGCTACAGAGGATGTTTTGTTTGATACATTTTTGCAATATTACTTGAAACTTTACTAACTGATAAAAGACTATTTATTAGGTGCACTGAAAGGAATAATATTAATATACATCATCTGTGCATGAGGTAGGGCCTTAAAAACATCAGCCAATTGGCCCTCTGGCTTGTCAATCACTGCCGTGACATTCCTTGTGAGAGACGTGCGCGGCTGCGCGCTCCAGTAACTTTCCACACTCCACAGGCGCCGCATGCAATGTTTTTGTCAGGAAACAGGAGTAACAACTGCAGATTATGAGTTACCTGCGGTAGGGTTGGCCGATGTCCCCTAAATTGGCAGTTGACGATGTTTACAGTAAAACATCACGATGGACGATGATATCGTCGGGAGGGTCATTTTAATTATTTTTAATTTAAATACATATAAGTACAAACAACAATAAATTTAAAGTTTGTAAAATACACACTGATGTAGAAGCGGCAATAACAATTCTTTCCATTATAATTAGAGGACACATTTTATTCATACCAGATGCACATTTTGTAAGTAACTTTAAAGTTTACTTTATTCTTCCCCAGTTCACCGCTTACTTACTTCGGGAGAATTGGATGAATTCACATGTTGTAAATCCAACAGAAGCTGCGGCACAAACTAACATGCCGGCGCCCATAACGTGTATAGCACAACTAACGGGTTCATTATAAAGGTGCTCATATTTGACAATCGGAATATCAGATATTTTTTATAGTTAACAAATTTTTGAATATTTTGAATAAAAAAAGAAAACTGAAAAAAAAGCAGATCATCAGTCATACACCGCTGTGGTGTGTGACATGACAAGCGATGACGTGTCACCATGGAAACAATAAAGTGATACGTTCTAAATAATGTTCGGCAGAATATTTTAAATTTACGTGCGAAAGGGTTATTTTATTTCCCAACTAATGACTCATCTGGGCTTTTCCTATTTTCACAGACTAACACACGTCACGTCTCTGGCATAAACTACAGCATTTAAAATAGCATATATGCATTAGTTATATACTCAATTTAATTTACAGAGCAATTCCTGCAAAGATTTTAGGTTAACTATAGTCTATAGAGAGTGTGTCAACTCGCAAGACTCGCAGCGGAGCGGGACGGGGGCGTGGCATCTCCATCGTGATCGTCCATCGGCACAACCCTAACCTGCGGTGAGTCCGACGTAATGAATCCACTAACAAGACACAGCGAATGCCGGTGGTAAACACTCGTGTTCCGATACTCGTGCACGAGTTTTGGGAGGCGTTCCCTCGAAATGACCTGTGAAGGAGGGGGGTTGTTCTTGCGCATGCGCTCATTTCAAAAACTCACTAACAGTCTTTGGTTTCTCAGTCGACGAAAAGATCCTCTGTAGCACCTTTAATATACTGTACAGTACAATACACCAAACAACAACAACAAAAAAATATCCTTCCCCACCCCAGCATCCCATCTTTGGTCTGGGACAATCTTGTCAACATCACAGGCTATATTGGCGGGGGTAAAATCCTCTTGCATGCCTGATCCACCCTGGCACGCATCAACTAAAACTCGTTCCCCAGCCTCCCTCATAGTCATACCATGGACAAGGACATGGTCAACTAGAGTGACAGAAATTTCATCCGAGGCTGCTTGTCTCCTTTCCCTTCCTCCTCCTCATCCTCTTCCTCCACACCTTCCTCCTCCTCCTCTCTGGTGTCCTCAACCTCTTCAATCACGTCTCTCTGGATCTATTGTTCCAAAACTGAATGAACTGACTTTTATCTATCTATTGAAGGTTCTGATAAATTTTGACTCTTAGTGTTTCCACCTGGGTAACTGTGTGCTAATTGAGCTCAAGCTACGCTGACTTGAGTGAACAATACTGAATGCTAGTGCTTTCTAAATGACCACATGGTCTAGCAATGAGAAATGAAGGGATTTGTGTCTAGAGTTTTGCAGTGACAGTTCAACAAATCTGACTCATGTGTCAAAACAGGGGAGTAGTGTTTATAGTTTAGGGAAATGGGTGTTCAAAAGCCTGGTTATAGTGTTTAAGCAATTGAGAAAAACTATAAAGACACAGCAACAGTGTTTTTACTTCTTACTTAGTATTTTTGTCTTGTTTTCCATTACAGATAACTTAAATCAAGATACATTTACTTGAGTAGGAAAATTATTTTAAAGGGTTAGTTCACCCAAAAATGAAAATTCTGTCATTAATTACTCTCCCTCATGTCGTTCCACACCCGTAAGACCATTGTTCATCTTCAGAACACAAATGAAGATATTTTTGATACAAATCTGATGGCTCAGTGAGGCCTGCATTGACAGCAATGTAATTAACACTTTCAATGCCCAGAAAGACATATTTAAAACAGTTCATGTGACTACAGTGGTTCAACCTTAAAGGATTAGTCCACTTTCAAGTTAAATTTACTCACCCCCATGTCATCCAAGATGTTCATGTCTTTCTTTCTTCAGTTGAAAAGAAAGGTTTTTGTTGAAAACATTCCAGGATTATTCTCCTTATAATGGACTTCAATGGGCACCAAACGTTGAAGGTCAAAATTACAGTTTCAGTGCAGCTTCAAAGGGCTTTAAACAATACCGGACGAGGAATAAGGGTCTTATCTGGTGAAATGATCTGTCATTTTCAAAAAAATAATTAAATGTATATGCTTTAAATAAACAAATGATTGCCTTCCAAGTGGTTCTGCCAAAACCACACTTTTGTATTCTTCAAAAAGCTTACGCTGAATATCCTATTCAACTTACGGAACAAACACATTTTTTCACGAATCAGTGGTTTGGAGCGTGTATCAAACTGCCAAAGTCACGTGATTTCAGTAAACAAGGCTTTGTTACATCATAAGTGTTTCGAAACGTTTTGAAATTTCAATGGTTCACATGACTTTGGCATTCACGCTTCGAACCACTGATTCGAAACAAAAGATTCGTAAAGTTTTGAAATCGCCCATCACTAGATATTGTTGAATAAATTTGTTATTTTGTTGTTTTGGTGCACAAAAAGTATTCTTGTCGCTTCATAATATTAAGGTTGAACCACTGTAGTCACATGAACTGTTTTAAATACGTCTTTAGTAACTTTCTGGGCATTGAAAGTGTAAATTATCTTGCTGTCAATGCAGGCCTCACTGAGCCATCGGATTTTATCAAAATTATCTTAATTTGTGTTCCAAAGATGAACAAAGGTCTTACAGTTTTGGAACGACATGAGGGTGAGTAATTAATGACAGAAATTTTCATTTTTGAGTGAACTAACCGATTAAGGTCTTATGAAGTGAAATTATAGGTCTGTGCAAGAAACTGAGCATTATTTACAACATTAAAGGTGCCATCGAACGTCTTTTTACAAGATGTAATATAAGTCTGAGGTGTCCCCTGAATGTGTCTGTGAATTTTCAGCTCAAAATACCCCATAGATTTTTTTAAATTAATTTTTGTAACTATTTTGGGGCATCATTAACTATGCACCGATTCATGCTGCGGCCCCTTTAAATCTTGCGCTCCCCGCCCACAGAGCTCGCGCTTGCCTTAAACAGCATAAACAGCATAAAGTTCACACAGCTAATATAACCCTCAAAATGGATCTTTACAAAGTGTTCGTCATGCAGCATGTATAATCGCGTAAGTAATTGCGTAAGTGTTTATTTGGATGTTTACATTTGATTCTGAATGAGTTTGATAGTGCTCCTTGGCTAACGGGCTAAAGCTAACATTACACATTGTTGGAGAGATTTATAAAGAATGAAGTTGTGTTTATGCATTATACAGACTGCAAGTGTTTAAAAATGAAAATAGCGACGGCTCTTGTCTCTGTGAATACAGTAAGAAACGACGGTAACTTTAACCACATTTAACAGTACATTAGCAACATGCTAACGAAACATTTAGAAAGACAATTTACAAACATCACTAAAAATATCATGATATCATGGATCATGTCAGTCGCTCCATCTGCCATTTTTTGCTGTTTTCCTTGCTTGCTTACCTAGTCTGATGATTCAGCTGTGCAGATCCAGACGTTAATACTGGCTGCCCTTGTCTAATGCCTTGAACATGAGCTGGCATATGCAAATATTGGGGGCGTACATATTAATGATCCCGACTGTTACGTAACAGTCAGTGTTATGTTGAGATTCGCCTGTTCTTCGGAGATCTTTTAAACAAATGAGATTTATATAAGAAGGAGGAAACAATGGTGTTTGAGACTCACCGTATGTCATTTCCATGTACTGAACTCTTATCATTTAACTATGCCAAGATAAATTCAATTTTTAATTCTAGGGCACCTTTAATACCTGTAATCCACAGCCTCGGCAAACGGTCCTGAGCACGTTCATGGCAGTCTAGAGTGCAAGCTTCCTGTCGCATAATGACGTATTAGATTTTTTACTGGAAAATAAGACAAAAATAGAAAGTAAGACAATCTTTTTTTTTTTTTGTTGTTGCTGTAAACTGTTGTTGTACAAAAAAGATCTATATAAGGATTCTTTCCAAATTCTCTTTATAATTAAAATATAATTTTGAATTTGGCTGAACTGTTCTTTCAAATTGAGTACTTTTTGCATGTCTGTGTAATTGTTCTCTTCAGTGCAGAGGACCCTTGTCGACTTCCAGCCCCCTGCCTTCCATTTTCTCTGTCCTCGGGTCACCCACCCGGACAGCGGTATGAAAACTGCCCTTCTCTCTTCCTGCGTGACGTGCCACCCTACTCCAGTACAGTCGGCATGGGGGGGCCCACGGCCATGGGATGGGGGGGAGGCGACGCCGTCCGGATCCTGGCCAGACGCGTAACGGCGGACGGAAAAGTCCAGTACCTAGTTGAATGGGGAAATGTGAGCGTGTACTGAGAATGTGTGTGATAGAGAAAGAGGAAAGGGCTAGAGACATCAAGATGCATCATTAGGGTTTGCATGGTTACGAGCAGAGGTGTGAAAGCATCAATGAGCAGGTGGGTGTTCTGCGGTCGTCTCAAGAGCAGCGGGAGAAGAAAACCACATCGAGCAAATCCAGGTTGAGCTACACAGCAGCTTCACTCTGAGATTATACTGTTAAATCTACTACAGTTTCTTTTACAGTGTCTCCTATATTTTGAATACTGTTAGAAAACGCCTTTAGAATGCCTTGAACTTTATTATCATGATTTGTAATGTATAAGCTATTCATCACATGTTGTTCATGTACACATAACGGTTAAAATGTACAATTTCAGGAAAGCTTTTTCATGCGGTCACATCAATAATTGTAATATTTTAATGACAGGGAAATGAGTGCTCCTCTGAAAATAGTCATTAAAGAAATATTCCAGGTTCGGTACAAGTTAAACTCAACCCACAGCAATTATGGCATAATGTTGATTATCACAAACATTAATTTCCATAAAAAATGGACGTGACGTTTTAAAATGCTCACTATTTCAATAGAATAGCTATAAGACTTAAGCAATGTTTTAAACATTTCCATGATTATCATAACACTTTTTCTTTTGTCAAATCAACTTTGATAATTAATGTGGTTCAGATAACATCATATCTTGAGTTTCTGTTGATTAAACACCTTCACTGTATTAACTCAAATTTTTTATTTCAGTGAACTCAAAATTTTAAGACAACCAGGTAATGTATTTAAGTTAAACCAACAATTATTTTTTCTTACAGTGTGTAAAAACGATTTAAACAGCTTTACAGCTCAAAATGTTACGATTCACATTTCCGCTTTTAAATATTGACCATTACTTCCATTGTAAATGCTTCACCGTAGTCTCAATTTTTATGCCACAAATGCGGTCGATTGACTTTATCTTGTACTGAACCTTGGAATACTCCTTTTACAGTAAGCATGCCATTCAAATGTTTCATGATGGATGGCAAATAAAACATAAAAAATGCAGATAATCCCTTTTTTAAAACATTAAGAGATCATTTTTAACGATTAATGACAAATTGCTAAAATTTAAAACATATGCTATTGAGAGAGCGGATTTAAATGAATATAAGACTGTTCTAAAATCACTGTAACACTGTGGAAGCCTGTCTCTGCCACATAGGGAAAAAAACAACAAAAAAACATGCTTTTTGTCATAATTATAAGATGGAAAAATCATAATTGTGACATAATAATAATAATTATTTTAAAAAAATCAATTAACTTTCAAAAAATGTCAGTTTTTTGTCATAATTATCATTAAATTGACACAAAAACATGTATGAGATCATGAATTCATAATTATGAAAATTTGAAATTTACATAACTTTTTCATCATAAATGATTTAGTATGTCATAATTATGACTTTTTATGTAATTTTGATTTACCAAAGCATGTTTTTTTTTTTCTTACGTGATGGAAATAGGCTTCTATTGTAACTCAAATGACTTGAATTAGCAACAGAAATGGGGCCTATATTTAAAGACGACAGAAACTGAGGAGATCGAGTCCCTGAACATTTATCAGGTTCAGTACAGATTACATGCAGATCATTCTACCTGAATAAAAGTGAGGCAGTTAGTCCTTATGTGAAGCTCATTTCATCAGTGAATGATAATGAATGTATTGTGTGTGGTCTTTTTTTAATCCATGGTACGTACTTGTTAGGACATAGATGGACTAATTTCATGTCAGGGTGACAAGAATTAGCAGACTGTAGTCTTTTTTTTATAGTCAAGTTTAATTTGATGTATTCTTTGACGTTTTGTCAGATTATGTTTATGTATTCTAGGTTGAGACCTAAAATGTAAACAAACAATAAAAAGATACAATTATGTTGTATAAAAGTTGCCCCTGTCGACTTTCTCTGTTTATATGGGGGAAAAAAATCGCTCTATTTTTTAAAATCTAAATTCCTCTTATGTTTAAATTCGGTGTGTGATTCTTTATAATGTGAATGTGTGCGTTTATTTTTGCGACCACCAGGTGGCAGCCGTGTACGACCATTGAACGCCCGCCTTCCTCTAACAGGTGAGCGCACTCAAATGACACTCCAGGAATTTCGTTATGCTTCTCAGAGGTTCAAGTGCCTCGTATTATGTTTTTTTAATAAGGAGGATTATTAGATATTTTGAGAAATATCATAACAGCAGACAGCTGGCATGTTGTAGTTAGTTTGGAGTTTACTGTGTATGCGTCGAACGACATTTTGGCTCCGGTTTCCTTGACAGCAGGCCTCAGTTTCTGGCTCTGAGGAGAATCTTCAGAGAAATATATGCATTAATACAGTACAAGTGAAGTCTGAAATATAGTAATTAAGATTTACGTGGACATGATTAACCAAGCCTAGTCGTGTTTACCAGTGGAAAAAAAAATTGCTATACATATAACAACTAATCGTCAACTAATGCGAAATGAAGGTGGTTTGCTACAATTTTTCTTTAATTAGCCTACTGTGCATATAAACTATAGTCAGTGTAAAAGTGATGCAGGTGTATTTGTGTATGTAAAACACTTACGTAACATCATTGTTCTTCTGTATTTTGTTTCTGTTTGTGTGATGTGAATGCCAAAATACTGATTGACCTACCATGTACTGTACATGTGAAGGCTGCATATGTTTAGTTGGTAAAGAGAAGAGATTTTTGTGTAGGGTAGGATGGGGTAAGAGATGCCCCCTGGGGCAAGATGACCCCCCACCTAATTTCTCAGCACTTTTGATGAATGGCTATGCTATTTTTAATTTTGCCATTTCATCTGAATATCAACATTTGTGAGATTTAGTCAGTCAAAACAGTTTTGAGGTTAATTGATTTTAATTGAATTTTGTGTCCAAATAGTGATCTATGACATTGTATTATGTGGAATAGCAAAGTTTGTGTCTATTTGTTAATGAGGGATTTATTTATGCGCACATTAATGATTTTAGATTTGTGGAGTAAAAGTTATAGTTTTTAATTGAAAAAGTAAAAAGTTAAAATTAGACCCTTGGGGTAAGAATTGGCACACAAGGCCCCAAAAGAGGCATGATGTTATTTTTAAATGTAATAATTATTGTAATTAATGGGGTTATTATTCAGTATTTCCATGAAATACATGCCCCTCTTTTATTATTTTACATTTTGTGCTATAACAACTAAATTAGCAAATGTTCATTTTCTATATAACATATTGGCTGATGTATCATCATCCAGCACATGCTAAACTCATATCTAAATATGTTACAATTTAAAAATAAATCCACATCGTTATTAAGAGGGGCATCCTCCCCCATGTTACTCTATGCTTATTAATAGTTTGGCAATGTAATTAAAGAGTCTAATAAAAAATAAAATGTCAATAAAGAGACTCATCAGTAAAGAGACTATAAGAAATAAAATGTAATTATGTTTAACATTTAACATGTTCAGTTTGTAGTCCAAAAACCTGGAAGAGAGGTTTCATTTTTTAAGCTAAATGCTTTCCCTCTGGAATTTTCTCGTGTTTTTTTTATAATAATTATATATTTACCTGGCTGGTAAAATGAAAATGACCTCATGATTTCCTCACCCTCAAGCCATCCTAGGATAATATGACTTTCTTCTTTCAGAAAGAGTTATATTAATATTCACCCCGATGCTCCAAATCTTGCAGTGGATGGAACCACCTGTTTTTTTAAGCTCAAAAAAAGTGCATCCATCCATCCATCCATCATAAACGTACTCCACACGGCTCCGAGGGGTTAATAAATGCCTTCTGAAGCGAAGCGTTTGTGTAAAAAAAATATCCATATTTAACACGTTATACAGTAAAATAACTAGCTTCCCCCGATTGCCTTCCGTATTTAACTTACAAAATGTTACACTATCTTTGTAAGTTGAATACAGAAGGTGATTTGGCAGAAGCTAGTTATTTTACTTCATAACTTGTTTAATATGGATATTTTTCCTACACAAACGCATTGCTTCGCTTTCAAAAGGCCTTTATTAACCCCCTGGAGCCGTGTGGAGTACGTTTATGATGGATGAATACGCTTTCTTGAGCTTCACTTTCTTTGTGCACTGCCATTATAAAGCTCAGGAGCATCAGGGTGAATATTAATAACTCCAATTGTATTCGTCTGAAAGAAGAAAGTCATACAACTAGGATGGCTTGAGGTTGAGTAAATCCTTTAATGAATAGGACAGCTTTATGCAACTTATCTATGAAATTTTTTTTTAAAGACTGTGTGTAATTTATGTTTTAAAGAAAATAATTAATAAATAAATTATTATTAATTTTATAAATTGAAGTCTAAAAACTCTGAATAAAAATCCTGAATGAATAAGTTGATGACTGAACTGCTCTATAAATACAAGAAAGAAGGGATCAATCACAGTTTAGTATTCAAATGCATAAAAGAAGACCAATTGTATTGTGCAAATATTATAAAGATGTCATCACCGTTAGTCAATGGGAGATTTTCAAAGTTTAATCCTGAATCTTATATAAAGTATACAAAAAGTAAGCATGATGGTTTGTTGTATTCACTACAGCTTGTACTGGGTATGATTGTGTATGTGACCAAATACAGTATGTGAACTTGAAATGAAAATTCAGTTTAGTTCCCCATCGAAATGTTACACCTTATTCTAAACAATTAATGTGTCTGTATATATATATATATATATATATATATATATATATATATATATATATATATATATAGAGATCAAGATATATATATATATATGAAATTGACCTCGTAAAATGTCATAACTGGATCTTCCAGTGAAAATGACTGACTTCTCTCTAACCCAAACAGTTGTGAAAGGGATTTGAGATTTCTCTAGAAATTGTGATTTATGCCTTTCCATAAAACATCCAACACTAGGTGGTTTCATGTGCATTGCTTTCTGGTTGCTAAAGTGTTCTTGGTGGTTGCTAGGGCGATACTAGTTGGTTGCTTGCTGACCCAAGTCAGAAAGATCCCTCCATCCTTGTGTCTCTGAAATATTCAGATATAGTTCTGTTACCTATAGGACTTTTGTCCATATTTGACCCAAACATGGGTTGAAACAACATAGCCAATAAGAAAGCACTTTGAAAGTGATAGTATTGTATTTAACTAGTCTGTAGATTGAGTATGATTAAAGTTATATCAGGTTAAATTCTGGTTAAATTTCAGGTTAAATTCTGTAAGATTTTACATCGAGGTTCACTCATCGCTTAACTTCAGAACCCACATCGATGGCATCAGATAGAAATACCTATAGTATTCTAATTTATTACGATTACCATTTTAATATTCGATAGAATTTACATGGTTAATTGTCATGTGAATCTAAATGAGATTATATCACATCCAATTTACAGACCTACACACAGTGCATTTAGATCGATCTACACTGGTAATCGCGCACACACATACACGCGCGCGCGCTCTCTCTCTTCACCGCCCCCTTCTCTCTCTCTCTCTCTCTCTCCCTTCGTTCTCCTCTTCTTCATCACTCTTGTTTTGCGCGTGTGTGATATGTGATGCGATATACGGGCTGTAATCATTCCAATGGCTCTTGTCGAGCATGGACGATGATTTTGTTTCGATTTTTCCATACGCATTACGGGAATATCGCTCCAGCGTCGACGCAGTCCATGAGCACAAGGGGTATTTCGCTTCCTTTGACTGCTGAAGGATATTTTCGCATGTCGAGATACTGATGAGACACTGAGAGCACGTTCAATGCCGTTGGAACATGTCATATGTTCCCTTTCAAGGTAAGAGGTCTCGTTAGATTTCTGCTGCATATCTCCCGTGTTCCTCCCTCAGCGTCCTCCTGCGCTAGAGTACCGCTGCTGCTGCTGATGCTCTCAGTGATGCAGGTGGAGGACTGCTGTCATTTTATCACTCCAAGTCATGCAGTTTCTCTGTGCTCGTGAGGGATAGAGACCCCTCTGCCCTTTACAACGTTTTAAAATAGGTTTAAGTACCTGCAAACAGAGCAGGGTCTCTATTGTAAGTGCATCCCAATGCATGGAAGCTCACTGGTGAGAGGAATTATCTTGAATTGTGTATATGAAATGGCTCAGGTGGTCAGTACGAGTACTGTACTGAAATATCATTTCATTTGGATACTTTTTGTGTCTGTACTCTGAGTTTTGTGAAGTAGCTGACTGGAGATGTCACTGCTTTGTGGGCAAATGAGCTTATTGCCTTCCTTTTGCAATGGTGCATCTGTAACTAATCCCCAATAACAGAGGCATCAATACTTTAAGAGTCACTTAATAGTTTTTAAATAGTGTATTGATGTTGAGTGAGGAGCACTGATTATTCATTCATATTTTTTGTGTGTGTAATATTAGTCACTTCAGTGGCTTTACTTTTTGATCTCTTGTGAGGACTTCATCGGACAGACTTATACTTTGCTGATTTTAAAATGATGTTAGTTTAACTCTTGGATTTGAGTGCAGCAGGTTATGTCATTGTATAATGTTTTTGTGGACAGCATAAATGGTTGCTTTTATATTGTATAATGAAAAAGGAAAGATGACTGGGTTGAGAAGTAACTCAATGACTGACCTCTGTCGGTTCAAAGTCAAAGCGTGGAAACTGATTTTTGAGAATATAATATGCCTGAGTTCCACCTCGGCTGTTTCTTGTTTGTTTAGTTAAGAGGCTTTTCTAATGGGAATTTTCTTTTAATGTTTGTTCCATTAGGGAGAATAATTGTTTTGGAGTTTTGGAACACATTCAACAGTGAAAGTCGACTATGGTCAGCGTCTAAAGAAATTAATCATAATAGGCTAACTGTCCTAACAGTCTCATAATGTGAAAGTAATTCTATAATGCTAATTTCAAGACTTTTGCTGCCTGTTGTTAATGTCTAGGCATATTTCAGTGCGTCACTGCATGTTCACAATATAGACAATGTATAGATTGTTGTAAAGGCCATCATGGACTCTTTTAAAGTGAAGAAGGAACACCAAACTAATCATGAAAATCTGACGTTTTCCGTGTTTAAGTGCTATAATCGGGTCCCCGGTGCATCTACCAACCCAGAAATTGTGAAATAGGACAACCCAGTAACTTTGTTTTGGTAACCCTTTCTCTGCAAGCATGTTAAAAAACGAGCCACTCAGATTTCGCTCCCCTAGTGAAGCAGGAAGGGGATCTTATTATAATATTACCGCCCCTTAATCTACACGTTTCCACCTACAGTTCTGCCATTTTGTTTTTGCAAGCGAGGCAAAGCTGCAGATGGAAAAATATATAAGTAGTTTAAATAAATGCAATGTGTTTCTTCGGTTCAGGCAGATCCATTTTCCGTGTGCTTTCCCTTAGCCTCCATATGCTCTATTGCTTTATGCTAGCACAAACAGAAGTTGTGTTTGACAGAAATCGGTGTTATGACTCACCCACAAAACAGCTTAGACCACTAATGTGATGTTGTGTTACACCGGACTGCTTCACAAACGAGGTTCAATTCAATGCTGAATTTGCACAAAAGATTAACATGACAACACATGCTAGACGATGAGTTGAATTAACTCAACAGTAACTACATACATTTATCTACTAACCATTCAGAAACATCCAGATTCATTCTAAAAGTTGTAACTTCTTCCTGAGTCTCTCCATCAGTGTCGACTCTGGTTTGAACAATGTAAGAATGAACACCGTTACTGACAATTGTCATTTTGGCTGTGTGAGATTCTCCAGCTTTGTTGTTGTTGAGCAACCAAAGCGTGAGCTGTTAAAGCTCCGCCCTCTTCTGGAAAGGGGGTCCGGGTGCAGCAGCTCATTTGCATTTAAAGGTACACACACAAAAACGGCGTGTTTTTGCTCACACCCAAATAGGGGCAAAGCGATGACAAGCAATAATAAATGATCTGTGGGGTATTTTGAGCTGAAACTTCACAGACACATTCTGGGGACACCAGATATTTATATTACATCTTGCGAAAAGGGGTATAGTAGGTCTCCTTTAAGTGTGGTCAGTTTAGACATTTGACCATCTGCCCAATTAGTTTTTTTTTATGTGCTTTTGAAGTGATATCAGAAATAGATTATAACACAGATGTGTAAAAAAAAGTAATTCTCAAATAATGGTGTTGTAGTCTTTGCAAACGGAAGTACAGAAAAAATAGTGGAATGTGCTTTATTTCCAGGCACATTGTTAAGCAGACAAAAAACTTTTTATCTACGGTGCTCAGCGTAAATGAGTACACCCCTTTTGAACAGTAACAATATCTCAAACAAAAACAATTTCCAAAATGTTGACAAGACTAAGTTTAATATAAGATCTGTTTAACTTGTAACATGAAAGTAAGGTTAATAATATAACTTAAATTACACATTTTTCAGTTTTACTCAAATTACGGTAATGCAAAAATGAGTACACCCACCAACAAAAACTACTACATCTAGTCCTTTGTATGGCCTCCGTGATTTTTAATGACAGCACAGAGTCTTCTAGGCATGGAATGAGCAAGTTGGCGACATTTTGCAACATCTATCTTTTTCCATTCTTTAAGAATGAGCTCTTTTAGAGACTGGATGCTGGATGGAGAGTGATGCTCAACTTGTCTCTTCAGAATTCCCCATAGGTGTTCGATTGGGTTCAGATCAGAGGCCACTGAATCACTTTCACCCTGTTCTTCTTCAGAAATCCAACAGTGGCCTTAGATGCGTGTTTAGGAACGTCATGTTGAAAAAGTGCACAACGACCAAGGGCACGGAGTGATGGTAGTATCTTCACTTTCAGTATAGAGCAGTTCATCTGTGAATTCATGATGCCATCAATGAAATGCAGCTCCCGACAGCAGCAGCACTCACGCAGCCCCACATAAGGACACTGACACCACCATGTTTCACTGTAGGCAACATGCATTTTTCTTTGTATTCCTCACCTTTGCGACACCATACAGTTTTGAAGTCATCATTTCCAAAAACATTTATCTTGGTCTCATCACTCCAGAGTACAGAGTCCCAGTAGTCTTCATCTTTGTCAGCATGGGCCCTGGCAAACTCTAGGTGGGCTTTTTTGTACCTGGTCTTTAGGAGAGGCTTCTTTCGTGGACGGCGCCCATGCATGCCATTCCTCTGCAGTGTACGCCGAATTGTGTCACAGGAAATAGTCACCCCAGTTTGGCTTTCTACTTCTTTAGATAACTGCAGTGAACTTGCATGCCGATTTTCTTCAACCCTTCTCATCAGAAGAGGCTCCTGTCGAGGTGTTAACTTCCGTGGAGGACCTGGACATCTCTGTGAGATGGTTGCAGTTCTTTTTTAAATTTTTGTTCCACTTTTGCTACAGTATTCTGACTGATAAGTAAAGCTTTGCTGATCTTCTTGTAGCCTTCACCTTTCTGGCGTAAAGAAATTATTTTCTTTCTCAGGTCTCAAGATATTTCTCTTCCATGTGGTGCCATTGCTGACAGCATGAAATGGGAAGGGGTTTTACCACCCTTTTATAGTCAACTGTCTGCTGGACACCTTTGTAATGAATAATTAGACTCACCTGTGGTTGAATTCTTGTTAAATTAGACATTTGTATTCTAAAATAGCTCCATACACCTTCAGTGGGGTGTACCATTTTTGCATCACCCTAATTTGAGTAAAACTGAAAAATTTGTTCCCTAAGTTATATTATGAACCTTACTTTCATGTTATAAGTTAAACAGATGTTATATAAAACTTAGTCTTGTCAACATTTTGGAAATTGTTTTTGTGTTCATAGAGATATTGTTTAAAATGTTACTTTTCAAAGGGGGTGTACTTACGCTGAGCACTATATAACCAATGGCTAGAGTTTGCCAGATTGAGGGAGTTCTTTCTAGTTTTGTGTGCGATATGCATCAGGCATTAACGGCCTCTGAGTGGGACTAGTCAAAGTTCATCAGCCTTTATTTGTGTATTTGCATTCTCATTAGCATAGTCACGATACTGGGCAGAGACCTCATGAATAAACACATCAGATGTAGAGCTTTTTATGTGATTTTTGTCATCATTGACACTTCACACTCTTTCATCTCTCCTTCAGGACTGTTCAGCTATACTTTACAAAGAAAAGGCATCATCTTAAAGCCACAGACACACTAGACTTTGAGCACACAAATTTCTACGGACACTGCAATGGTCACAAAATGACGTCATATTCTGTGGCATATTAAAAAAAAAAAAATTCAACATACTGTATGATAATGCAGTCTACTGCAGTCTACTTCACTTTACGGCAATGCTGCTATCCTGCAGATTTTAAGTTTGCATTCTTTATTCAGCTAAAAGGTCACACTGCGGCTTATCAATCTTCTGTTGGTCACGTCTTAACGAGATATGAACTTGCAGGTCAGAGTTCACCAAACTTGAGCTTTGGAATGCAGCAAAATGTGAAACTTATTCGTTTGAGCTTTCATTTCCTATCACACACATTCACATGCATATGAATGGAAGTCAATGAAAAGTAAAGTGTGACCTTAACTGCAATAGAACTTCATAAATGACACACAAAGCACACGGGAGACTTGGATCTAATTGATTTCAGTAGTATTTGGCGTATGCTAACTACACAAGCAATATAATAAAATATTGGTTTAAATAGTCCATTTCAGTTAGATTCTGTATTATTCTTCAGTATTTAATGAAGTAGTATTATATAAATATCAAAATATATATTGAGATTATACCTTTAAATGCTGGTTAGGTAGTTCCCCAGATTTTAGAAGAGAGCTTCTGACTCACTTTGACCGCAGCAGTGCGGAATAAATCACTGTACTCCGGGGTTTTAATATTCACACCAAGACCACATAAGAGGCCTGCAAGACTCAGGCAAATGTTCCCTTATTATAAAGTCAGCCTTATAGTAATTCAATTATACTCAAATGTTTAGCCTACAGCTTGACTTAACAGGCTTCTGTAGGAAAGATGATCTCCCCATTTTGATTGGTTTTAACTATTCATGTTGCCAGAAGGTCATTTAGGGCCAGAAAACCTAAAGACTGATTCAGTCTAAAGTCAGTTTAAGGTGTTCTGAACAGATATTACATTCATCAGTCATTTCAATTGTAAAACTTTTAATAAGAGTTTATGAACTTACACTTTTTTTTTAAAGAAAGTAAAATTATATTAAGCAAGGATGTATTAAATTGAGCAATAAAGACAATTATTATGCTACAAAAGATTTATATTTCAAATAAATGCCTTTTTTTACTTTCTAATTCTATCCTGAAAAAAATCCTGAAAAAAATGTATCACAGTTTTCACAAAAATATTTGCAACTTATTTCAACATAATATTCAACAAATAATAATAATGTTTTTTGAGCACTAAATCAGCATATTAAAATGATTTCTGAATCATCATGTGACACTGAAGACTGGAGTAATGATGCTAATTTTTCAGCTTTGCCATCAAAGGAATAAACTGTATTTTAAAATATGTATTAAAAAATGTACTAAAAATTTGTAACTGTATTTTTGAAAAAATAAACGCAGCCTTGTTGAGCATTAGAGACTGCTTTCAATTTTTTATTATTTTTTTTAAATCTTTCCGACCCCCAAACTTTTGAATGGTATGCATATAAACAGCAGCTTCAGTTTGTGATAAATTCATATTTTAAGCTGCAAGCAGAACATGCTAATTAGTGTTTTTTGCTAAGACAAGCATTATTTTTATTGTTGCTCATACTCAAAGGAATTGAACAAAGCCCTAACCTTATTAACTTTGGTGTGTAACTCATCCTGAGTATTTCATGAGATTGTTGAGAAAAGGTGTGCTATTACTTTTGTGAAGCTCGAGCACTTTTACTATAGACTATAGACCATATCTAGGAACCTAGAATATCATAAAGGGAGTGCAACCATATAGTAACATGCTAAAAAACACTCAGAACAAGTTAGCATAGCAGTGACGTCCAAACATCCACAACAGCCTAGCATTGTGCCGCGACGTTTGCATGGAAAAGCACCAAACACATTTTGTTCAGAAAATGTAAAAATCTAGTTGGTGATGTTGTCTCAATATAGTTAAGCATGAAACTGCATCCTTATGCTTTTTTTTTTGTAACCCCCTATATCAATGTTTCTCAATGAATCAGATGTCACTGCATTAGGCTACATGCGTCGTGTTATGTTCTAACCTGTTATGACTCTTTCCTATGGGAGCTTCTTTCTGCCACTAAATAATAAAATAAAAAAGGTAACTGCAACTTTTTATCTCACAATTCTGACTTTATAAGACGCAATTGCGATTTTGCATCTCACAATTCAGAATTGTAAGTTAAAGTTAGCCAATTCTGACTTTATAACTCGCAATTCTGTTTTTTTATATCATGCAATTCTGACTTTATAACTCGCAATTCTGACTTTATATCATGCAATTTTGACTTTATATCTTGCAATTCTGACTTTATAACTCGCAATTCTGACTTTATATCACGCAATTCTGACTTTATAACTCGCAATTCTGACTTTATAACTCGCAATTCTGACTTTATATCACGCAATTCTGACTTTATAACTCGCAATTCTGACTTTATATCTCACAATTCTGACTTTATATCACGCAATTATGACTTTATAACTTGCAATTCAGACTTTATAACTCACAATTCTGACTTTATATCACGCAATTATGACTTTATAACTCGCAATTCAGACTTTATAACTCACAATTCTGACTTTATATCACGCAATTATGACTTTATAACTCAATTCTGACTTTATAACTCGCAATTCTGACTTTATAACTTGCAATTCTGACTTTATATCATGCAATTTTGACTTTATATCTTGCAATTCAGACTTTATAACTCACAATTCTGACTTTATAACTCGCAATTCAGACTTTATAACTCACAATTCAGACTTTATAACTCACAATTCTGACTTTATAACTCACAATTCAGACTTTATATCACGCAATTCAGACTTTATAACTCGCAATTCTGACTTTATAACTCGCAATTCTGACTTTATAACTCACAATTCTGACTTTATATCACGCAATTCTGACTTTATAACTCACAATTCTGACTTTATATCTCACAATTCTGACTTTATAACTCGCAATTCTGACTTTATATCTCACAATTCTGACTTTATATCACGCAATTCTGACTTTATAACTCGCAATTCAGACTTTATAACTCACAATTCTGACTTTATAACTCACAATTCTGACTTTATAACTCACAATTCTGACTTTATATCACGCAATTCTGACTTTATAACTCACAATTCTGACTTTATATCACGCAATTCAGACTTTATAACTCACAATTCAGACTTTATAACTCACAATTCTGACTTTATAACTCGCAATTCAGACTTTATAACTCACAATTCTGACTTTATAACTCGCAATTCAGACTTTATAATTCACAATTCTGACTTTATATCTCACAATTCTGACTTTATAACTCACAATTCTGACTTTATAACTTGCAATTCTGACTTTATATCATGCAATTTTGACTTTATATCTTGCAATTCAGACTTTATAACTCGCAATTCTGACTTTATAACTCGCAATTCTGACTTTATAACTTGCAATTCTGACTTTATATCACGCAATTATGACTTTATAACTCGCAATTCAGACTTTATAACTCGCAATTCTGACTTTATAACTTGCAATTCTGACTTTATAACTCGCAATTCAGACTTTATAACTCGCAATTCTGACTTTATAACTTGCAATTCTGACTTTATATCATGCAATTTTGACTTTATAACTTGCAATTCTGACTTTATAACTCACAATTCTGACTTTATATCACGCAATTATGACTTTATAACTCGCAATTCAGACTTTATAACTCGCAATTCTGACTTTATAACTCGCAATTCTGACTTTATAACTTGCAATTATGACTTTATAACTCGCAATTCAGACTTTATAACTCGCAATTCTGACTTTATAACTCGCAATTCTGACTTTATAACTCGCAATTATGACTTTATAACTCGCAATTCAGACTTTATAACTCGCAATTCTGACTTTATAACTCGCAATTCTGACTTTATAACTCACAATTCTGAATTTATATCTCGAAATTCTGAGAAAAAAGTCAGTGTGAGATAAAAAGCTGCAATTACCTTTTTATTTTTTATTTCATGATGGAAACAAGCTTCCATACTTTCCCCCTTTTTACCAGTGTTAAACAAGCTATGTTGAAATTGTACAGTAGGATGCCAAGCTACAAACTAGTTTAAGGTTTAGTAGAGTCATCTCACTCCTAAAAGTAGTTACACTACATGTTGTTATCAAAGTAGACAACTATTAAACCTTTATTAGTTAACCTTTATTAAGCCAAGAAGGAACCTTTACTTTTAAGAGTGTAACTGCTAAAATTAGAATACAGGCAACTGAGACAAACACATCATTTAATTAAATATTTCTCTTCAAAAGAGAAATGCATGAGTTTTGATCAGTGAATCATTTATTTAGGTGAACCATCGGAAACGAACAGATTCACTAACATGTATCAGATTTCTTAATGCTGCAAATGACACAACTTGTGTCTGGAAAAGCTAGAATATTATAAAAGCAGATAAGCTGCATTCTTAAAAATAAAGGTTCCAAAATTAGATTTTTTGTAGAAATACCGTAGCTGAAACATTTTTGAGTTCCTTAAAGAACCTTTCAGTAAACAGTTATTAAAAGAGCCAATTTTTATATTTTAATAATCTTTTTCCAGTATAAAGAACCTTTTGTGGAATGGAAAGTTTCCGTGGATGTTAAATGTTCTTCATGAAACCTTCAATGCCAATAAAGAACCTTTATTTTTATGAGTGTGTGGTGTCACGCTACTGACAAATGCACATAGCATCACTACTTTTATAGTTCTTCACACTGTTCTTTACATAATGTAGGCCTGCTATATGACTAATGCCTTGAACTTTTTTCCATTAACTTGCCTGCGAGGGATTTGAACTTTTCCTCTGTGTCAAATTACATGCTGATGTAGCAGCTTATGATATAATTGCAAAGAAATTAATACAGAGTAATATGAAACCTACACAGTGGCACCTTACACAGAGGAGCTCACCATGCCACGTGAAGCCAGCGGATGCGAGTCCATCCGTTAGTTCTCGCTCGAGACGGCCATCAGTGAGTGAGAGTTATATTTAAAGCTCTTATACTGAGAGCATTGGCCAGCTGACACTGTTAAACTACAGCTGTGGCTCAGCAACTTTTTGTGAATCTTTGGGGAAGAAGAACGGACCATCCGCTCTCAATTCTCCAGATACAAACAGATTTTAGCATTTCACTATTTACTGTAGCTTTTCAGACTTTTTCTGATGTTTTTCTCTTGCTTTCTGACAGAGTGTAAGGCCTAAAATATACACCATGCAAGTAAGTGAATGCAGTTGCTACTAACGATGCTATATAATGCAAATAATTGCCAAAAAAAAAGCTTATACACTTATACATCATTTGTTTGCAGATGCCACTTGGTGTATATATAAAGCAATGACATTCAGACATTATAAGTGTAGCTTAGGTGTCCAAAATCAGTTGTTATTTTTGCATCGGAAGGAATTCAAAGCAGCAGATACTGTGTAAATCATTCATTTTTCATAGTCTTAGCTCCAGTGATGAAGAGCATTAGCACACAGAGACAGATGACAGATGCAGTAGGTAGGTGGAGTGTGGCAGACTGCCTGTTTCAGGACTTCACGGCTCACGCTCTCACTTACTGATGCAGTGATAAAGAATGAAGCTTACTGTAATTGACTGTAATCAACTCTACACATACACTCACAGCCAGGGCAATATAGAGCCAATGGACGCTGCCACAGAAGCCCACCATACTGGCATTTCATCGCAGCATGTTTATGAGACTGGTTATGAAACTGGTTAATGTGTCTGCATTCCTTCATGCTATGACGCTGTTTGCAGTGTTTTGAATATGTAAAGCAACATATTCATAGTTAGGACCTCCTTCATAAAATATAAATATGTATAGTTTAAGACCTACTTATATTGTGTTGGAAAAATCTTATTAAGACGACATATTTAAATATTAAATAATTGGCATTAATGTAACTGAAGTCAAAATAAATTATTAAAATATTACCTGGAAAATATTTTCTATATAAATCTGGAGAGAAACATTTTAATATCCATTCAAATTTATTTGTATAGTGCTTAGAAATAAAATATCTTAATAAATATATTCTTATTTATTTATTTTATAATATTTTTTCACAAAACTATGCATTTTTGTTTAATTTATACTGTTAAAACTATGGCTTACAATAGAATGAAAAAAAACATTTGTTGTTATAAAAGCATGTAAATAATATTAAATAATTGGAATTTATGTTGCAATTGTACTAAATTCAAAGGAAATTATTATTAGAATTATAAGAGATTTTTATTTTTCTAATAATAATTTAGAAACAATTTATATGCTTATATGTATAAAAACATTTTAATTTCCACATTTTAAAAACATTTATATATATATATATATAAAATATAAGATCTCAGAGTTAAACTGTGTCTGAAAACAATCTTAGTTATGTCAGATAACACTTATGCAAAACATGGTCAAGTCAAAATCTGAATAATTTTTGGTTTCAAATTTTTATCAGTTTTACTGGTAGTCCACTGTATGAACAATTTTTGAGTATAATATGTCAGTTTACTTTATTTTGCATATCCTCACTTACATAAATGAACTATAGTGTCCTGCACCAACTAGTAAAAATATATAAAAAATATCAAAAACGAATATCAAATAATTTTTGCTTTGACTGTATGCATAATATATATAATTTATTTATTTATTATACAATTATATATTATAATATTTTTCACAAAACTGCATGCACATTTGTTTCATTTATTAAAAATATGGCTCACAACAGAATGAAAAAATGTTTGATGTGAATAACATACAGTAATTAGCAATTATGTAATTATTTTACTAAAGCCAAAGGAAGTTATTAAATTATTTTTAAGAAAATTGGATGTATTGTTAGATGTATAAACCTGAAGAGAAACATTTTCATTTTCACTAATATTATTTGTACAGCACTTAGAAGTAAATTAGAAAAATTTAAGTTTATTAAGAAATATATGCTTATTTTTATATATATTTTAAATTTATTATAATTTATTGAGGTATCATTTATGCCTCTTGTGTAAACGAGCTAAAGTTTACTAAGGGTTTGTTCAAATCACTAACCCTACGTTTAATCGATTATAATAGTGATGCTTTTAATCTTGAAGACTAAAATCGTGTGCTTTTAAAGGCTCTGAATAAATAAAGCTTATGGGAATTACACATTAATATTGCAGGGATACATTAGTGTGGTGATCGAGCACTGTATCCACAGAGGTGAATTTCTTTTATAGACTCGTATGGCTCTAATTCATGTCAAATTTCCATATTTTCATCAAAACACTCAGGTGCTTTGGGAGTGGAAAGATATTAGAAACATTCATTATCCTTTGAATATTATCTTAAGGAATTAATCAAATCTGTAGCCTTAAGGGTTTTTACAGACTCTATTTGAAATGACAGTTCAGTCAAACATGTTTTTGTCAGTATTACTGAGATCAAGTGAATTTTATTCCTGTAATATTCTAATAATTTATGCAGCATTGTTTATTTGCGTTTCAACCACAATTTAGTAAGTTTGAGTCTGTTTCCATACAACTGCTCCTTTAAATAATGCATACATGAGGTTCTGTTTAAAATGACTAATGTGAATCCTTTAAATGAGTTTAGGAAAGATAATAAAGCTTGTAAGATCCATCAGTAAAGCACCAGGGCTCTTTGCACAGACTGTTCTTTTGCACGTCTGCAGCTCTGCATGTAAAGATGGTTTGATATTGAGGATTCTTTCCTCATGCTTTCATGTATGATTTTCATTCATGGTTTCAGCTTTCTGTTGTTTCTCCGATACACTAGAACACCACAGATTGGTGACGGTTCACATTGCACTTTGTTCTTCGTTTCCACCCAGCATTATTTTCTCCAGATGTGACGTTCTTGCTCATGGGGCTTGAAAAAAAAAAAAGAAAAGAAAGAAAGAAATTGATAATTGACATGGGTTTTCAGGGGTGTTGTAACGATTCGGGACTCATGGTAAGATCCATATGCAAGCTTTTATTAAAGCAAGAGTGTGGTCGTACAGGCAGGGGTCAGATTACAGCAAACAGGTACAGCAAGGAACAGGCGGAATCGTAGTCAAGGTACAGGCAGAAGGTCGAAGCAGGCAGATATCACTCACAGGTCGGTATACAAAGCAAGGGTCAGGACAGGCAGCAACAGGTCAATAAACAGGAAACAGACAGGAACGGTAACAGACAGGCAGACAGGGAAATAACGCTCGGAATTGTCACAGGGTGAATCAAGACTTCGCGGTGAGGTGGTGTGTGTGTGAGTCTTTTATAGTCCTGGTAATGAGTATCAGCTGGGTGTGGTGATTAGTGTGGAGTGTGCATGGCTGTATGTGGCAACAGGTGATTGGTGGAGTGAGTGCATGTGATTGACAGGGAGGATTATGGGAAATGGAGTCCGGAGTGAACAGGAACGGGCAATGATCGTGACAGGTGTCTTGGCTGCCTGGTCAAGTCAATGCAAATAATATAATTTTAATTATTGCATGCAGGATTGCCAGAGTTATATTACTATGTGTAACATATAATTTGTATTTTTTTAAATAAAACAGAAAAGTAAGTAAATTAAAGCAATTTGGTTGTTATATTTGTGTCATGTAAGATCAACCGCGCTGCCAACGTGTCTGTTCACAACGTGATTATTGTAGCCAATCACAGGGATTTCTGTTGAAAATAATAACCAATCAGAGGTGTTTAAGTTACCGATTTTTTACGTTTTTAAGTTACCGAAGTTATCTTAAAAATGGTTTCTATTTTTTGCTGCGGCTGGATCAACAACAAAGTATGGCGATGTTAATCTAAGCTAATGTTTATGTGCTTTAATTAATGTTAAAGGTGTGTAACGTGACTTTGAATATCATTTAGTGCTCCCAGCTTTGTAGCTGTAGTAAAAGATAATTCACCTCAGATCTTGAAATTAAACAAAATGAAGCAAGAACGTTCAAACTGTGAACAATCAAGCATATTCTTTTTGTATCTCAGTATGTAAGCTATTTTTAATAATGTTTAAATGGTGTAGTATTTGTAAATTTGTTTGTGTATTTATCCATTTCCTGGTTTTCCAATCTCTGGTGCCGTGCAAATGCTGCGAGAGCCCGCCCACACTGTGTTCTGATTGGCTGTGGTTTTTGATTGATTGACTTAGTGTTACAACTGAGGACAATCTTTGTAGGATGAACAAAAATGTTTTTGGTAGTCATATTAAAAATAACACTTAATTTGTATAATATCAAAGTCCCTTTAAGACAAGTCATTTCACTTGGCGGCCATCTTTGACACGCCTCTCAAGCATTCAAGAATGTCACGGGTTGCCATCTTGTAATTACGGTTACGACATGGTGTGAACACAGCATAAGCTTGGTATTTTGGTTCAGTGACTCTTCCTAAAACTGCGTAGCCTTACACCGTGTCCTAACTACACGCAATGCGATAAGATTCTAGCGACAAGCAATTTGACAGTCCACACTAGACGCGACACGACAATGAGAAGTGATAAAATCAATCAAAAACCACAGCCAATCAGAAGAGTGTGAGGGCGGGCTCTCTTGGTAAGAGCACAGCAGACACAATGAAATTGGTAAGTACATAGTAAAATTCATAAATATTACACCATTTAAACATTATTTAAAGTACATACGGAGAGACTGAAACAATCTTTGTCATAGAATACATTTGTTTGTTCACAATGAGTTAACAGTTTAAACGTTCTTGTTACCATTTACAAACCCGATTCCAAAAAAGTTGGGACACTGTACAAATTGTGAATAAAAACAGAATGCAATGATGTGGAAGTTTCAAATTTCACTATTTTATTCAGAATACAACATAGATGACATATCAATTGTTTAAACTTATTTTTTAAATTAACTTATTGTTTAAATTTATCATTTTAAGGTAAAAATAAGTTGAGTTTAAATTTCATGGCATCAACACATCTCAAAAAAGTTGGGACAAGGCCATGTTTACCACTGTGTGGCATCCCCTCTTCTTTTTATAACAGTCTGCAAACGTCTGGGGACTGAGGAGACAAGTTGCTCAAGTTTAGGAATAGGAATGTTGTTCCATTCTTGTCTAATACAGGCTTCTAATTGCTCAACTGTATTAGGTCTTCTTTGTCGCATCTTCCTCTTTATGATGCGCCAAATGTTTTCTATGGGTGAAAGATCTGGACTGCAGGCTGGCCATTTCAGTACCCGGATCCTTCTTCTATGCAGCCATGATGTTGTAATTGATGCAGTATGTGGTCTGGCATTGTCATGTTGGAAAATGCAAGGTCTTCCCTGAAAGAGACAATGTCTGGATGGGAGCATATGTTGTTCTAGAACTTGGATATACCTTTCAGCATTGATGGTGCCTTTCCAGATGTGTAAGCTGCCCATGCCACACACACTCATGCAACCCCATACCATCAGAGATGCAGGCTTCTGAACTGAGCGCTAAAACAACTTGGCTTGTCCTTGTCCTCTTTAGTCCGGATGACATGGTGTCCCAGTTTTCCAAAAAGAACTTCAAATTTTGATTCGTCTGACCACAGAACAGTTTTCCATTTCCATTATAAATAAGCCTTGGCCCAGAGAAAACGCCTGTGCTTCTGGATCATGTTTAGATATGGCTTCTTTTTTGACCTATAGAGTTTTAGCTGGCAATGGCGAATGGCATGGTGGATTGTGTTCACCGACAATGTTTTCTGAAAGTATTCCTGAGCCCATGTTGTGATTTCCATTACAGTAGCATTCCTGTATGTGACGCAGTGCCATCTAAGGGCCCGAAGATCACGGGCATCCAGTATGGTTTTCCGGCCTTGAGCCTTATGCACAGAGATTGTTCCAGATTCTCTGAATCTTTGGATGATATTATTCACTGTAGATGATGATAACTTCAAACTCTGCAATTTTTCTCTGAGAAACTCCTTTCTGATATTGCTCCGCTATTTTCCACCACAGCATTGGGGGAATTGGTGATCCTCTGCCCATCTTGACTTCTGAGAGACACTGCCACTCTGACAGGCTCTTTTTATACCCAATCATGTTGCCAATTGACCTAATAAGTTGCAAATCGGTCCTCCAGCTGTTCCTTATATGTACATTTAACTTTTCCGGCCTCTTATTGCTACCTGTCCCAACTTTTTTGGACAGATCCAAAATGAGCCAATATTTGGCATGACATTTCAAAATGTCTCACATTCAACATTAGATATGTTATCTATTATGGGTGTGACGAGATCTCGTGTCACGAGATCTTGCGAGACTAAACTGTGATGAGATTTCTCGTCGAGGTGAAAAGTAGTCTTGTGATGTTGCCATGACAGAGTGTTAGGATGATTAGGAAAGAATATGCCACCGCTACGTTTACATTATGCCTCCACTGTCGTTTTGCTTTGTATTTAAATAAAAAACATATAATTCAGTTGGATAAGTCACCGCCGCTCCATATTTACAGAGTATGTGCGATCACGAAAGTGAAAGTAAACAAGCGCGCATTCAAACGCGATTTCAATTCTCCGCATTTTTAAAGCGGCTCTGTGATGAATATAGATATCTCTCAATATGAAAGATATTTTAGGCTGGGCAGTGTTGTAGCCATCTCTTAGCTCTGTATCAAAGAAAAATTTGGTCTTATTTGCACTTTGAATATTGAGAGAGTGCGATTATGGTTGCACTTATTGTAAAGTGTTACCATAAAAATGAATAAGAGTTTTCTCTTAATCTTATTAAGCACAAACAGTAAGGTTTCATTTGTTAACATTAGTTAATGCACTGTGAACTATCATGAACTAACAAAGAATGACTATTTTTATCAACTAACATAAACAAAGAATAAATACTGTAACAAATATATTGCTCATTGTTAGTTGATGTTGGTTAATACATTAATGTTAATAAATGAGACCTTATTGTAAAGTGTTACCATTTCCATTTATACTGTTTTTATTTCTATGATCAGTTTGTGGAAAGGAGTTCAGTTAGGAGGTCAAAAGTTGTAGAAGCTCATAATTCCTGTACAGTAAGGTCTGAAGAGACTGAAATCATACAGAAGAGAAGTCAGTCAGTTGAGTTAGTGGCAAAACATTTTACAGTACTTGAGTATTGTTGTCTTTTACTGCATATGATAATTCAAATTAAAGTTGTCTGTATATGATATATTTCAAGTCTTCCGAAGCCATACAATATCAGGCCAAAATGTAAGCAATTATTCACTGATGTTCAAATGTTTTGACATCAAAGTTTGTTTGAGACAATGGCATGATGTAACAACATCTGGCAGCAATGCTTATGACTGTTTAGTGGCCTTCTCTCAAAAGCTCTGGGTTTGAGATTGAAGTGAGATACAGTGGAGGGCATGTGTCTATTCCAGTTACTGCAACTCAACATAGCAGTAACCCTTGAGGTTGTGCTTATGTTCTTGCTTATCATGTAACACGATGACATCCCTCCCTCGAGTGGAAGCTACACTGTGTGAAGATGCATTGACAAACTTAGTTGACTATTCCAGGGATTTTCAGATTGTTTGTATGTCAAGGACCATAGAATAAAATGATTGCCTTTTAAAGGACCACCTTCATATAGCTATATATTTTAAGACCCATTTATCCACCTTATTACTGACGAGCCTACTGCGTTTTGAATTATGGGTGGCACTTCTGGTTTGGGGAACTTCCATTCAAAAAGACTGAAACTAATCATTTCAAATCATAAGGTTGCCCTACAAACAAAGCTTATACATCGGTTTGACTAAATTTTTCTTCATGTTTATTTTCAGACATCATGAGAATAACGAATAACACTAACAAGAACATCTATGGCAAGAGCTCTTTTCAGTCGCTGCATTCTTTTCTTTTTTTCCTTTGCGTTTCACTGTAATAATATGAAAAAGGACAACATATACCGCACATTTGTGGTCTGTTCTCCCAATTTAATTTATAATATATCCCAATATTAATTCACTGGAATGTACAGAGAATCTTTCATTTTTCTCCTAAAATCCTCATGAAATAATAATTAACATAGTTTATAATATTATATTAATGTATATAATAATATATAAAATAATATTTATTGTAATTTATAATATATATATAATATATATATATATATATATATATATATATATATATATAACTTTTACAAAAATAAATCTTTGAGCAGATTTGTTTTTGTATGGTTAAAACTATGGCTGTCTATAGAAAAAAAATTAACAAACTAATTTTAGTGTTTTGTTTCTTTAACTGTTAGAAAATTTAAGATGCTGTGTCTTTATCCATTTTTGACATTATATCATGTCTTTTTTTACCCTCTTTTGCCATGAGTTTTTAAGTAACCGTGGCATGTTAAAAATAGTTTAATTTTCAAAATGAGTCTTGAGACCCTGCTTTCTGAAGCCCGTCCAACTGTTTTTGAATTTAAGAACACTTTTTATGTGACCAATCCCTATAATAAACGTGTCTGATTGGGGTAAATCAGAAACCAGTCGAATTATACAGAGCTTTCTGAGACAGATTTGTTGACGAGTCATTCAGACAACCCACAGACTAGTCAATTATGAAAATATGTAGTTTTGCACATCCAATACGTAGTACAGTCAACATAAGGTTATAAGTTCAAAACAGGTGTTGCTTCTTTGCCCTTTTGTAAGTACCTGCAAATCCATTTATTAGAAAAGCTTTTTTTTTTTGTTAATGTTTTGTCTATAAACTGTATGCATGTGGAGCTGGGAAGTCTTTGTGGGATAAAACTGGAATGCAGCTCTTGAAGGTGAGCTTAAGAAATGAGTTTGATGAAGGAGTCTGTTGTGTGAATTTTAATATCAGCCTGTGTTCGCTCCCCACTGACAGCGCATTAGAGTCGTGTAGCTGTAAGCTGTCTTCTGCACGACTCAGGGTTCATTTTCACGCTGGCTTACAGCCCTTTTGCAGGATGACCTAGGTTTAGCTGGAGAGGATATCTGCATTACGTTACTTATATGCAATAACATGCTCCACACACACGCGCTGTCCCTATTAAACCCTCTTTTTTTCCCCTTCTCTGCCCCTCACACTCGGCTTAACTGCGTTTCACGCTCTCGGACCACATTTTATGCTCATAATCTGCTGCACTCAATGTCCTCGGGCTGTAGATCAGTGAGCATCCAGGCTTCTGCTGTATAGGCCACCTGCTCATCTCTGTCTGGGACCGAAGGTGTGACCGGGACAGGCCGGCACACACTGACACACACAGATCGGGCAGGTAAACACACGCTGTGTTGCGTGAAAAGTGGGCCAGCACGTGCCTGTGTCTGTGCTGTATAGTGTCCTCGCTGGACCTCCACTGTCTCTTCAATAAGCTGAAAAAAATTGGTGTAGGAACTTTGTACTTGAAATTCACAAATAGTTACAAAGAAATGGCAAGTAATTATAGAAACTTGTTTTCCACCATGGAATAAAAAAATACAAAAGGCAATTGCTGGGGAATAAAGTCAGAATGTGAGAAAAAAAGTTATAATTGCTATTTTATATTCTGCAATTCTGACTTTTTTCTCAAAATTGTGAGATATAGACTCACAATTGTGATTTATAAAGTCCAGTTTTGAGAAAAAAGTCAACTCACAATTTTGACTTTTTATCTCACAATTGTGAGTTTATATCTTGTAATTCGGACTTTATAACTCACAGTTGTGAGTTGAAAAAAAGACTAGTGAGATATAAACTTGTAATTGCTTGAAAAAAGACAAAATTGAGAGATATAAACTCACAAATCTGAGAAATAAAGTCACAATTGTGCGAAAAAAGTCCTATTGCGAGATATGAACTCTCTTTTGTGAGAAAAAAATGTCAGAATTGCGATTGAGTTTAAATCCCGCAATTCTGTCTATTTCTCAGAAGTGTGAATTTATCAGAATTGTGAGTTTGTCTTGTAATTCAAACTTTATAACTTGCAATTGTGAATTGCAAAAAATGTCAGAATTGCGAGATATAAACTCTCAATTGCAAGAAAAAGTCAGAATTGCGAGATAACAAGTCCCAATTACCTTTTTTTATTCAGTGATGCAGACAAGCTTCCATAATAACACATTGGATTAAACATGAAATTGTAAAGTAGAAAGACTAAAATAGTATTTTCTTGTAAAACATACTTCAAAAAGTCATTTTTTTACAGGGTTTTTCAGGTTAGTTCAGAAATTTGTGTAAGTAAATGATTTTCCAGTTTTAGGGTATAGTGATCACAGAGAACGGAGGTCAGATGATCATCAAATGTTGAGATATTTATATTATTTGTAGCGTTATTGGCAAATTAAGTTATATTTTGGAGTAGTTCACCCAAAAATGAAACTTTATTTCTTCTGTCAAACACAAGAAGTGTAGCATTGCTCATTACTGATTTCCTGTTGCTTCGTCCCTACAAATTGCTGTCTGTGTGAATGGCCCTTTGCCCTTTTATGAAACATAATTTGAAACCAATTTAATTTTTGTAATCTGAAGGATTTTAGACTAATATCAGATATTCATCAAGAAAAACATTAGGGCAGGACTTCACTGGGAATTGATTGGCTAGTGAAAAGTAGGTGTTAGATATTGGAATTGGATCAGGTGATTGGAGGAGATGAGTTGAAGAGTAAGATGGATTTGAGTTGTTACAGTTTGCTTAAACTGTTTGAGAAAATAATTTATCTTTGGAGCAATTTTCAGAAAAGTTAGTGTTACTTATGCTGAATACAAGTAATACTTTTATTCAGCAAGGATACATCAAATTGATCAAAAGTGGCAGTAAACACATTTATAATGTTACAAAATATTTCTATTTCAAATAAATACTGTTCATTTGAAGTTTCATCAAAGAATCCTGAAAAAAAATCTATCACATTTTCCTGAGACATATTAAGCAGCACAACTGTTTTCAACATTGATAATAATAATAAATGTTTTTTGAACAGCAAATCAGCATATTAGAATAATTTCTGAAGGATCATGTGACACTGAAGACTGGAGTAACGATGCTGAAAATTCAGCTGTTTTTACTGTATTTTGATCAAATAAATGCAGCCTAAGAGACTTTCAAAAACAAATCTTACCGACCCCAAACTTTTAAACAGTAGTGTATTCATATTTTAGGACTTAAGTTCTTCCTTCTCAAAAAAGTTCTGTCCATCTGCTATAGCCAAAAGTGTTTTGTGTGTCTGCGCTGTGATGTTGGCGCAGGTATGAATGTTAGCGACAGGCCTCAGGGTAATAATACAATGACACAGTTCTTAGTCTATCTCTGGATTGAGGACGGATCACTATAATTACGCTTTATCTCTCAGGACTCGAATCACGACCCGTTTTCTCTCAGCGGAGCGACCCACACGCATGAAGACATATAAAGGAATGCACTAAGGAGCAATGCAAGAGAGCACACAGACGCACCAACGAATGATGGCTGTGTCATGTGTTTATGCAGACACGGATGGGAAATATTGTAGCCCCAGACTGTCAATGATTTATTCAGCATGTGGAATATTCCAGTGAACGGAAAATACGGTACAATGCAAATATGCAAACTTCATTGAGGCACTGCTGCACCTCGTACTTGTTTTGACAGTTTCTCTGCCGTTAAATGTAAAATAGATGCCGAGGACAGGACGGCTGTGTTTCGAATGGAACGTTAGCTTACTGAATACACAGTATACTGCCAGATATATAAAAAAATAGTGTGTGAAAATTGCAATGATAAACTTTTCTGATGTTTGTATGCTGCATTGCTGTCTCATGACCTCATCTTGTTGCATGCATCTTTAGAATTTTGTGTTTGAACTTCTGTTTTTGTGGTAGCTCTGTATATTTTTATGCCAATGCTGTTGAAGCTGGTGAATTAGCTGGATTTACTTACTGTAGAGTTAACAAAAGTTATCATTAGCATTGTAATGTTTGAAGAGGATGTCATAACAAATGCCAGTTAGACCAGAAAGATTTTTAAATGAGCGGTTCATTCATAAATCGGTAAGATCTTACCATCACGCTGTGGAAATACAAAGAGGCGGGGTGAGGCGGGGTGGGGCGGGGCGGGGCTACAAAAGGTCTATAATTCAGCGGGTTGTATTCAGTTGTTATGCTATCAAAATTTGTGTAAAAATGTCTTAACTCTTGGCAGTCGGAGCAAATTATGAGTCCAGGAAAAGATCAGGTGCAATGCATTGTGGGATAGGTTATGTAAATTTTTTTGCAAGCAACATATAAATGTTACAAATATTTAAAGGGGACCTATAATGCCCCTTTTACATGTAATATAAGTCTCTGGTGTCTCCAGAATGTGTCTGAAGTTTCAGTTCAAAATACCCCACAGATAATTTATTATAGCTTGTCAAATTTGTCACTATTTGGGTGTGAAATCATAATCAACCACCCTTTTAATATATGCTATTTATATTATTAAATGCATTAAATTGATCAAAAGTAAAGACATTTATAATTTTTTAAACCTCTTACAAAAGATTTTTATTTCAAATAAATGCTGTTCTTTTGAACTTTCAAAAAAAAAAAAATTATAAAGGTTTCTAAAAAAATTTGAAGCAGCACAACTGTTTTCAACATTGATAATAATCATAAATGTTTCTTGAACAGCAAATCAGCATATAAGAATGATTTCTGAAGGAGCAATGATGCTGAAAATTAAGCTTTGCATCACATTAATAAATAACATTTTAGAGCATATTTAAATTGTTATTGTGAATTGTAAAAATATTTCACAATATTACTGTTTTAAAGGGTTAGTTCACCCAAAAATGAAAATTCTGTAATTTATTACTCACCCTCATGCCGTTCCACACCCGTAAGACCTTAATTAATCTTTGGAACACAAATTAAGATATTTTAGTTCAAATCCGATGGCTCCGTGAGGCCTTCATGTCACTTCCTCTGTCAAGATCCATAAAGGTACTAAAAACACATCTAAATCAGTTTATGCGAGTACAGTTGTTCAATATTAATATTATAAAGTGACGAGAATATTTTTGGTGCGCCAAAAAAAACCCCCAAAAAACCCCGATTTATTTAGTGATGACCGATTTCAAAACACTGCTTCAGGAAGCATCGAAGCGTTATGAATCAGTGTATCGAATCATGAATCGGATCGCGATTCAAACCCGCCAAACGGCTGAAATCACGTGACTTTGGCGCTCCGAACTGCAGATTCGATACACAGATTCACTGTGCTCCATGAAGCAGTGTTTATGAAATCGGCCATCACTAAATAAGTCGTTATTTTGTTTGTTTTTTTGGCGCACCAAAAATATTCTCGTCGCTTTATAATAATATTAAACGACTGTACGCACATGAGCTGATTTAGATGTGTTTTTAGTACCTTTATGGATCTTGACAGAGGAAGTGACATTACTCGCTATGAAGGCCTCACGGAACCATCGGATTTGAACTAAAATATTTTAATTTGTGTTCCGATCATTAATGAATGTCTTACGGGTGCGGAACTGCATGAGGGTGAGTTAAAAATTGACAGAATTTTCATTTTTGGGTGAACTAACCATTTTTTAAAAATGAACTGACCCCAAACGATTGAACGGTAGTGTACATAAAATGTGCCTACATGACCACATACTGCAGAAATAGTAAGAGTAGTATGCTATTTTGTTATTCTGTTCTGTCATTAAGAAAAAAGAGTGTTTTTCCCCACAGGCATGAGCACCAGCATAATTTTTCTTTTAAGTGTTTCATAGTATCAAATATGATTTGTCTCACTGTTTGTGAATGCTGTCTCACTTTAAATATTTATGAGCCTCTAAATGAGAGAGAAAGAGAGACACAGAAGCTGCATCTCAAATCACATACTTCCCTAATATATAGCAGGTGAAAAACCGTATGTGACAAAAGAATTATGTACGAAATCACAGTATCTCATTAAAGAGTACGCAAAAGGCATTCGGATGACCTACTACTTCCGGCTGAGTTTCTGAAGTGTGTGTACAGTGGATACTTTACTAATCCCATGCAGCCACAGGAGAGGATTTGTGAATGGAGGTGAAACAACACAACTGACGCTGGAAGTTCACATGATAATGATAAATGTAGTACATCCGAATTACATTCATACTACACACATTCATACTATTGTAGAACCTACTTTTTGCGATTGCTAAGTCATTAATTATTTAAAATAAGTACCTACTCGAGAGTATGTGATTTCGGACACAGCCAGAGAGTGTGAGGGGAGGCCGGGAGACAGATGGATTAAAGGTGGAGGGGGGCTGCTAGAGGAACACACATGAAAGGAGGTTGCCAGTGAGTTTGTTGGAGGGTTGGATCTCATTTCATCCTTTTTTTTTTTTTTTTTGTCTGAAGGGCTTCACGATTATGACAGTACTCATAATTGTCGTTTTACAGTAATTATAATTATTTTAATTAATAGAATTTATATAAAATGTGCACTCAGTGATGCTTTATATGTGTCACTTGTCGATATGTCTGTCATCTTGTGCTTATCTACTGATACTTAGCAGTGTGAATGTACCATCACACACACTTAAAAAATGATATGATCAATAAGTCGACGTTTTTACATTACTTTAACTCGTCAAAAATGTTCAGTTAATCATGTTTCATTAAACTATTTTTTAAAGTCAGTTTAATATTATTTAAGTTGAAATGACTTAAACAGCCAAGTTGATTGTACTTAAAAATGTAAGGCAAGTTTTTTTAACAGCAAAAATTTTAAGTTACCAATGCCATTGTAGAAATTAAAATCCTGATTATTTTTCTGATTAATCACGCTGCTCTCACTTGATATATATATATATATATATATATATGACAAAATATGTCAAAATATTTAACTTTACTTTTTACTTTTTGAGTGTTTTTTAAATTAAATGCAACAGGATGCTAAAATAAATTTGAATCTGAATGGCAGGAAGAGGACTGTATTGAATTTAAATTAAGACATTTAACAGAATTTCAACCCAGTCACACATCAGGGCAATTTTATTAGTCCAACACATTTTGCACTATAATTACATCATTAATTTTGAGTATTATGCCCGTTTATTCCCTGATTTGTGGAATACATTTCTTTTTCAAGTGATTACACATATTTTTGTCAAAACAATTTCCATTTTGCCACACATCACCACAATACAACCATCATTATGTGTATGTGTGTGTGTGTGTGTGTGTGTGTGTATATATATATATATATATATATATATATATATATATATATATATATATATATATATATAGATATATATATATATATATATATATATATATATACATAGTAATATATATTAGCATAATATATATATATAAATATATTACATTTTACATCTTACAGATACTCTAATATGTTGTGTGTGTAGAAATCAAATATTACTAAAAACAAAACTTTCTTATTTATTCAGTTGTAATTGTGTTTCCTTACAGTTACAGTTACTGTACTGTGTGCCACTTTAATTCAGATCTGAATGGCCCTGATTTATGAGTAACTTTACCTACTTGTTCTGCACATGGCCGGCAGTTTCCATCAAACAGATCGTATAACAATTATCACCACTAATTCATCTTCTGATCTCCACATCATCTCATTCACTCATCACATCTCTGGTGTCATATACACATACTATGAGCTATACATAGCGAACGGAGAGAGCAAATGACAGGAGAGAGAGAGCGAAATAGAGTATTTCATGGATGGCTAGGTTGCTATGGGAACAAGAAATGGTCTCTCTTTTCCCAAAAAAGTGTCCTCGTTCCCTCTGTTTCTCTCAAAACCCCTCATTTTTCCTCCCTCTTTCTCTTTTCACTCTCTTTTCCATCTTTCTCCCTTCGTTTTTTCTCTCTCCTTTCCGTCTCTCGTTTTTTTCCCTCTCCCACACATTTTAGCACTGTTTTTCTCTGCCTCCCTCTCTCTTTTCGTCCCGTTCTATCCTTGTCTTCCATACCTCTCTCGTTCCCCCCCTCTCTCTGATCATCTGTCTCTTTAACACTCACTTATATTCTATTCTTTTCCCGGTTGTCATGGCAATAAGCTGGGGGTGTGTGGGTGAGAACGAGCGAGGGAATGCAAGAGAGATAGAGAGAGTGGGTGTTTCGGAAGTGACATCTCTTGGGCAGTAACCTTGTTTCCTGTATGTAGATTTGGGGGGCGGGAGCTGTAAAGTGCAGCTACAGTGACGCCGTGTGGAGGATGCGGCGAGGAGACGAGCAGGTAGATGTAAACGCTGCTTCGGGAGCTTCCAGCTATTGATCAGTACTGCATGAGTACAGCCTTTCTTTCCATAAGTGTGCAGTGGAAATGCTCGGGAGGATTAGCAATGGAAAATCACTCTTTAATCTCTTTAATATCTCGGTCGTTTCTCCTAGAGACCAATGAGATTTGTGAACGGAGGCTTTTGCTTAAAAAACGTTTTTTGGAAATCAAAATTGTAGTTTTGTGGCTTTTAGGTCATAGATATTTGCAAGTGTAATTCTAAAAGTCTCATATTTGCTTATACTGACACTCAGCAGCAGTTACAAATGCCATTGTAGAAATCATAATCCTAATAAACATTCAGCTCTAGCCTGATATATTTGACAAATTATGGCAAAATTCAGTTTAAGATTTGGCTTACCACATGTTTTGAGTGTGAATTTGAATTGAATGAATTTGAATTTGCCACTCATCACCACAATATGTCCATCACATTATTTTCAGATAACCTCATAAAATAATTAATAATAATAAGTGTTATTATTTATTATTATTATTATTATTATTATTATTATATATTATATTAGTGCTGTCAATCAATTAAAAAAAAATAACTAATCACACATTTTTCTGTAATTAATTGCGATAAATTGCGCCTGACATTAAAGTTTTTAATATATTAATTTCACATTTAATCTCCAAATTAAAGTAGAAACAACATAAAGGGCGCTATTTTAATTATCTAAGCACATAGTCTAAAGCACATGGCCCAAGTGCAGTTAGAGCGTGTCCGAATCCACTTTTGTTAGTTTAGCGATGGAAAAAATGGTCGCCCAGCGCATGGACTAAAAGGGTTGTCACTAGTCTCTTATTGACTAAAGGCAGGAACACACAAAGTCGATGGTCAGCCGTCGGGCAGTTTTTGTTCGTTGACTACGTTTTTTTCAGTGTGTTCCGCACCGTCGGCTGAAGTTGGTCCTCATTGGAGCTCGTCGGTCTGTCGGCCATCTGATCATTCTGATTGGCTGTTCAGCTACTGCCACCTGTTGGTACGGAAAGGCATTTAATCTTATGCAGACGCAGAACGGACGTGCTACTTGCCCGTCGGCTATCGAGCGTCGGTTTGGTGTGTCAGACCAACTTTGGACCCAGACGCTGCCGACGTGAGCCAACCCCGCAGTCTGCTTTCGTCGCCTAGTTCCTGCCTTAATGGGTGTGTTTTGGGCATAATGTGCAATAAACCAATCAGAGTCTCATCTCCCATTTCCTTTAAAAGCCAGTTGCACCCGCGCCATGACGGATTTGCTATTTACATGGCAGAATTTGCAAGCTGAAAAACTGAATGCTTCTCTAGCGAGGAAACGGATCTGCTCATGCACGAGGTTAAAGTGCGAGCAGACCATCTATGGGAAAATCCATATTCCACCAAAGCACTTTTATCTTTATGCACACAATAATAATCTTTTACATTGTAACATTGTATTTGGCATGTTTGTGTACTGCTGCGCGTCCCTGTGTGTGTAGTAAGCAGAGTGTATGCGCGTTGCGCACCCATCTATAGGGAATCAAAACAGAGTCAAAAGCAGAATCAAAGCAGTTATCAAATGCTTCATATCCTTCACTGCATAATTTAGATTAAAATATAGATGATTTTTTATTAAAGCTACAAGTTATTCAATTAAGAGCAGTGAGTGTTTTTCTTTGTCTTTTTTTCTTTGATTATCATTAATGGCAGACTGTAGCAGGTTTATTAGGCTCCTGTCACTTTAAGACCCGCCACACATGATATGGATCTGCATCCTATTTTCTCACAACTCTTTACATTCATTTAAGACTTTAACTAATTTAAGACTGTGCTTTAACGGGTATTATGGCATGTGTTTTTGTCCATTCAAGTGCGAAAGCACGCTGTCTGAAGTGGCTTTATGGCCCTGTCCCAAATGGCACACTTCATAACATTTTCAGTGTTGTGGACTTAGAATGGCTGCTGCGTGCATGTGACCATAGAGTGTCCCATTTATCAGTTTTAGGTGTCTGAAGGGTGCTCATGAGTGCCCCCTTTGCGGTGGATATGCGCCCTCGATGTGCACTTTTGCCGAGCCCGTACTGGTGCGAGCTCCATAGCAGACATCTTCCCGACAGTCAAAGCAGCATTACGTCAAGAAAATGCAGACTCGTAGGAAGACTGCAAGTGTTTAGGGTGCCATTTGGGACAGCGCCTATGTGCGCACGAGTTAATTAGTTCTTAATTTTAAATCAAAATATTTTATTTTTTCCCCCCAAATCACGCTGCCCTATTTACTTATAAAAACATCTAATGCAAAATGATCAAATATTTGCGATTTATATATTGCATGCAAAACATATAATTCATCTGGATACACATCTACTTTTAAATGGCCTTTAATGGAAAGATTTTTTTTTTTTTTTTCCTTTAGAATGTTGTGATTATGGCATCTAACAGCAGTGGTTAACTGACCCATGTTTACCAGCTTTGACCTCTTGGTGAGAACCTTGGGCTCTGTAAACAACAAAATATGTATTATTTTAGCCATTCTGAAAACTAGCCAATCAGAAACATTCGCAACCTGTCAATCATACTGTAAGTACGTGTTTGCTGGCATTTGATTGGCTGAGATGTCTTTGGCGATGTGTTTGATAAAATCCATTCAACTTTTAGCTGCTTTGTATCTCAGAGTTTGCTCAGATTTTCTGAAAGTCAGAGATCTCAGTATGAGCTCATACATTTCTCATCTATTTTCTTATAAGACTAAATGATCTAAACTGCTATCCCTAATCTTTTTATAACTCTCAAATATTGTCTATTTGTATCTATTTTTATTTCTCCAAATGAGTTTAGAAGAAACATCTGAGACAAAGCTGATACTTAAATCTCCTGAGCTATATAAGAGCATCCTCTGAGCAATAACATTTTATTCCAGCTACTGCTGGATGACACATTCCTGCCTTTTAAAGTCCATTATGATGTAAGGTCACGTGTCCATCAGGGTGCATGAACGCAGAAATGCTTTTGTGCATGCATCAATGCATGGCCTTTCAGTTTGCTCAAGCCTACTGTAAAACAGACTTTTGAAATTGGCTAATACAACACAGATATGATTATGAAACTTGCATCTACTCTCTTTTCTGTGCACTACCTGCCTGGGGCATCTGGAGATACTGTGTGATTATTTTTAGCACTGTTTCAAGCGCAGCGATGTGAATAATCAGTGTTTCTCCTGTTGGGCTGTGTAATGACAATGTGAGACTGACCCATCCGTGGCCTTTTCCTCATGTGCACGGCACACATCATCACCCACAGCCCGCCAAAGAATAGTAACACCCTCTCAGAAGTGTGCAAGCCAATGACACCCAGCGTTTGTGATGGAGAACATGAAGAGGCGCCTGCAGCGTTTGTGTCTGATGTCAGAGGGTGCTTAGGATGCTAACTGGTGCATTCATTTACTGATCTGTTGCAAATGTGCTGAAACAGATGCATATGATAAACAGCTTTTCATTTTACAAAGCAAATGTTACAGAAACAATTACTGTACTCTAGAAATACTTTGAATAGGTCATATTATCCCCTTTTACATTTCATGCTTGAATGTTCAAAAAATACATTATTTTTCACATATTTGACATTGTTGCAGCACCTCTCTTCCCAGTCTGTCAGTAAAGCTCTGTTTCCAGTCTTTATGAAGCCCCTCTTTCTGAAAAGTGTGCTCTGATTGGTCGGCTGGACCACTGTGTTGTGATTGGTCAACCGCTTCGAGCGTGTTTGAGAAATGTCACGCCCCTTACCGTAACTGCGAGTTTTAACACACTACTAACTCAACCAGTCCTCGTCCCCTTTATTTTGCGTATGCTTTGGGCAGGAATTATTTAAATGAGGAATATTATGACAGAAGAAAACTCAAGACTACAGTCGAGGCCATGAAAACATTAACATACAGACGCCTCTCATGATTTACATGTATTTTAAAATGCACTTTATTCCCTTGGATTCAAAGCTGAATTTTCAGCATCATTACTTCAGACTTCAGTGTAGGCCTGCACGATTCTGGGAAAAATATTAATCACGATTTTTTAGCTTAGAATTGATATCACGATTCTCTACAACGATTTTTTTTCGCATGAAATGCAATGTTTATTGCACACATGAACCATGACAAAACAAAACAAATTGGAAGTACCAAAAATATTTGTTTTGGCACCTATAGAACATTGCACATCACCACAAGCCTGTAAACATAGAGGCTTCAATGAATAAAGAAGAAACACTCTTTAACTGCTTGCCTTTTGTACAATTAACATTCAACTGGCCATTCAAGTAGGTTACCAAAAATAGAAGTTTAACGCACTGCGCTGAATATGGCCTGAACATGGCTCTAAATAGGCTAATTGAAACGTCATTCAACATTTTTGGACGACTTTCAAATCTCTTGCCTTGTACGGCTGCTTCATCATATTGCACTTTGTGGTGACGTTTGAGGTGCTGGTAAAGGTTTGTGGTGTTTGTTACCTTGCGGTGCTGCAACAAGGGCAAAGCATACCTTGCAAATCACACCAGATTGACCCTCGTCGTCTTCTCCTCGCTTGAATCCAAAATACTTCCACACCACCGAATGTGAGCCTTTTTTCGGAACAAGTTGAGACTGAGTGGTTGGCTGATTCTCGTCACAAGGACCTGGGTTTTCATCAATATCCATTTTGTTTATTTCCGAACTACCGCGCTCGCTTGACGAGTGAAACTCGAGAATAAAAGGCGCTTTGTCGTTGGCTGAGGGTGAAGCCCTGTGAGAGCGGTCCTTTCAAAATAAAGGCTGATTTTTTTTTTTTTTTTTTTTTTAAATCAAAGTCATTTAAAAATTAAATCGTGAACAGGGTGAATCGAGATCGCGATTTTATAACGATTTATCGTGCAGGCCTACTTCAGTGTCACATGATCTTTCAGAAATCATTCTAATGTGCTTATTTGCTGCTCAAGAAAAAAATCTTATTATTATTATCAAATTTTGAAAACAGTTGCGGTGCTTAAAGGGGACCTATTATGCAAAATTCACTTTTTGTACTGTGTTTATTCAGCTCTTACGGTTATTTTCTGGAGTGAAAACAGACACTTCATCTTTTGTGTGAAGTACAATAAACTTCATAAAACTCATCAGTAAAGTTTTAGCCATCATTCGGACGGGTGAAGACAACATAAGTTATAACTGTATTTAAACAAAACTATACCTGTTCTATCTCCACACAGCATATATTCTCTGTCTCTAGGCATCATTGATCGACTCAGGCTCGAACTGAACACCACTACTGACAGTTTCTGACATTTTCAGTGTGTGAGATTGTCCTGTTTTGTTGTTGTTGGTATGCCAGAGCATGAGCTCTTGAAGCTCCGCCCTCTTCTTGGAAGGAGGCCGGGAGCACCAGCTCATTTGCATTTAAAGGGACACACAAAAGCGGTGCATTTTTGCTCACCCTCAAAAAGTTTTACTTTACTGTCAATTTTGATCAATTTAATAAATCCTTGCTGAATAAAAGTATTAAGTATTCTTAATCTTTTGTACTGTAGTGTATGTTCCCTTTACCTTTATTGCCTTGGATAAACTCTAACATAGTACCTTGTGTTATGCTGGCATAAAGTCACTTCATATATTTCTTGCACCTAAATCATTTCATATTCTTTCCCTATGAAGTCTTAGTTATTGTCATAAGCAGTTTCTTTCATGGCGGAGAGTGCTGATGAACAGAGCAGCACTGGGCAGCTCCTCCAGCTCACCAGGACTACTTGTCAGGACGGAGCTGGATGTGACAGGCTATTTCCATGGCAGAAAAGATTTCTGCTGGCTTACTGTCAAGCGGAGAGCCCAGCGCGCAGTAGTGAGCGTGTTGCATGGCCCAGCGGTGGGGCTACGGCTCAGAGCGGCACAGTAATGTGTTTGCTCTGTTTGTTCGATTCACTTCATGGCCTGCTGTCATGTTAAAGAAATAGTTCACATTAAAATGTAATTCCTGTCATTATTACTATGTATACTATGTCTCATATGTCGAATCATATCAACTACCTTTGTGTTTCTTTTATGGTGCTTGTTGGATCAGAATAATTTTTTTTAAGTTCAATGTGAAGTTCTCATATGCTCACCAAGGCTACATTTATTTGATCAAAAATACAGTAAAATTACAGTATATTATTACTATTTTAAATAACTTTTTAAAGGTCAGTGTGTGTTTAAAATCAGGAATGATGAGAGAACATTGTGCTTTTTACGTGTTTCATCTTCAGATCGACAAAGTCTTCAGCCGACAAAGTTTAAATTCCGTATAGCTAGAGAACTTCCCATAATGTTTTTGTGTTAGGTCAGTAGGCGGAGAGTAGGTGGTCTTTTCTGGCTGTTCGAACACATTTGACCACATGAGCATTTCCACTACGAAAGCAATCCAGTCAAATGCGTTTTTGACTACCTCTGGAAGTGGCTGAAAGTGGACAAGCTCAAACGTTTTAGACCCCATTTACATCATCGTCCACTTGTGACCCGATCGACCAAAACGCATCTTAATACCAGGTGTAAACAAGGCCTTGGATAAACATTAACATATTGTACCTTGTGTTAAATCAATCAGTAAAATTTCAGTGTTCAGTAGACATTCTTTTCCAATTGCTGAAGATGTTCTTCCAATAGCTCCAACAAATAAAAATCAAAAAAAGATTTTCTCTATGCATCAATTCTAGCAAACATAAGGCTGCTTAAGTCCAGCGTTCTGTTTTGTGAGTGCCTTTCCCTGTTGTTCTCGAGTGCTTGGAGGAAATCTGACAAATGTGTGTGCGAGTCTGGACAGAAGCGTCCTGTGCTGGTCCAGCATCCCTCTGATGCCGCCACCATCTGTCAAGGCTGTTTCTGATTGGCTGGAGGTTCCGAGGGTAGGGACTCATGGAACGAGAGGACACCAGGGCAAAATATCTGAGCTGTTTTTGGAGCGAAAGTGTGGGAGACACGTCCAGCTGTAAGTTTTATAGAAGAACAGGGATGAAGTAAAAAAGTCAAAGGCCAAAGTAATGGCTATATTGCTCTTGCCTTGGCTGACAGGGCCAGAGCTGAACGTGTGACAGCTTTACAGCTCGATTTTAAACCTGATGAAACCTTAGAGCTGTACAGGGCCATCAATATCAAAGTCTGCACATGAGTTATACGTTCACAGTCTGAGAGAAAAGACACCCTGGTGTCTGTAAGGTACAATGCAAGCAAAAATGTAGAAGCTTATATTGTGGTGTTACAGCTTGAAAAAAAGCTGTGTTTGCTATGTTTATGACGAGCCAAGCACCAAAGGCTCTTAGGTACATATTGTGTCTGTTGTTTTTTTGTCTTGCTTTTTTTGGCTGGGAGCCTATGACAGTCCATAGAACCATATGGTAAAACGTTGCCAAATTTGGCACACTGATTGGGAAGGGTTTGAATTTGAATTTGACTGATTTGACCCTGATTTGTTTTGGCCCACCAACAGTCCATCTGATGTCATGTTGGATGATATTATGAGCACTTGTGAAGAAGAATTGACTACTAGGTTTGCCAAACTTTGCCTGAAATTCACTACTGTATGGGTCCAGTTATTTTTTTAAGTGCCCCTCTTATGCTTTTTCAAATATTACCTGGCTTTAATGCAGTGTGTAATATAGCTGTCTGTGAAAAGATCTGAAAAGTTTTAAATATTAAAGAAAAAAAGAAAGAAAAAAATGAGTCTTCAGTAATTCCAATCTCACCTAGGTAGGTTTGTTACACATTTGCATAATGCCAGCTTTTCATTGGCTTCCCATGAATGATGTCTACTTTGACCCGCCCTCAAACACTGTAGTTGTAGCTGAGGCCTGGAAGAGTTTGGTTGGTGTTGTCGACATGTCCAGAAGACAGTTTTCTGTGCTGTGAAAGCATATGCACTTTACATTGGCTTCCAAAAGATGAGGACTCGGGCTAGAATTGATATAGTAAAATCGACGCTATCGTCACTGTTCGCATCACTGTGTATCAAGTGCTGAGGAAGCCTCTAGAGCTGAAATTCAGATATGGTAATGGGTATTTGTTTTGCTGTGAATGGTAGACCAATCACAAAAGACTGGGCCATCTGACCAATCAGAGCAGAGTAGGCTCTCAGAAGTTTCAGACCGTTTGAACCGTTTCAGACACTGTGAGAAAAGAGGTGATGCTGCAATGTATATAATGAGAAATTTAAAGAGTTTTTTGACCTTGGATGCATGTAAATCTATTGTAGAAGACTCCAAAACAAAATTAGGAACTTTTAAAATAGCATTTTTTGTTGTTGTTGTTGTTGAATAAAGTTTATACCTCGTGGTGCTCTTGTGAACGCACGTTGGAGATTAATATTTTGTAAGTAAAGTAGTAAATTATGATTGTTTGTTTTTTTGCGCAAAGAACTTGCATCGCTTCATAAAACAGGTTAAGCCATTGGTGTCACATGGATTATTTTATACTTTTTTGCTGTGTCTGTCAATTATTGTGAAATAATTAATTTCAGATTTATCTGGCCTTCAATTGCACATAAAATTAAAATGAATTGTGGTTAATTGCTGTACTAGTCATTGTATGATGATCCCTCACTGTCTAAGTGGGTGTTTTTTTTAGCCATAATAAGTTTCGAAGTGGACTAGACTTTATGCCACAAGTCAAAGGACTGTCTGTTGGCACTTGGTACGGCTTGGCTCGGTTTGCTTTTCAAATGCAGTTTAGTACCGCTTCAAAGTGGGTGGGATTATAGACTTATCGTAATAGTTGCACCGCCTCTACTGCTGTTTGGTTTGGTGTCTCGTGTCCCAAATCCAATGAGACAATCTAGTGACGATTCTCTCTGACCAATCAGTGATCTGCAGTGTTTACATGTCACATTTTAGTATCGGTACAGTGTTCATGAGAAATCGAGTCCCCCCAGGAATCGGGTCTCCTTGAGGACTTAGGCAGTAATGGCTAATCAAATGTTGTTATCGTGATATCTTGACTAATTCTAAACTATTTATAAGTTATATTTACTTTAGCAGTTTCAGCGCCACTTATTGGTTAGAAAATCACTTCTCAGAACTCTTATCTTAACAGACACTTCTACACCCCTAACTTCCAGAGAGAGGGAGCTGGACCCCTTGACTCTGCAGTGAGCAACCTCTTGAAATCTTTGGCCTAAAGACAGTCATGACTAAGATGTATGTTTTTTCCGGTTTTGGTGCTTCTTTTAGTTTCCGTGGCGGTTGTGCTGCGAACTATTGGATTGTTGTGCTTTTCCAGAAATGTGGCTACAAGTCAACCCACCTAAGAAGACTTCTTTAGTGCAGTCAAGGCCAGTGCTGTGCTGAATCGTTAGGGATTGTAACAGCTAGTCCTATTAAGCAAACTGAAGTATGATAATTCATCAATATTCATACAATATCTATCTTTAGTTCAGCCAGATTGCCCATCCACCATTTTACATTGTCATCTTACAGGTTTTTTGTTCTAAATTTGAGACAGTGCTGGTCAAAATGTAAAAGATATTTAAAATGTTCCTGTAATGCATAAATTAATTTTATCATGACAGTGCCAGGCAGCAATTTATATTGTTGTCATAATTTCTCAAAGCTTTTGCTAAATCAAATTTAACTTACAGTACATTTATCCATTTTGGAAGGCACTTTTATTGAAAGCGACTTGTGCTGCATTCAAGGTATATATTATTTAAACTTATTGGATGAATTTGCAGATGAATGTTTGGTAACAGCACCACATATTGGTCAAATGTTGTATGTTCAGATTAAATCTGCTCATAGATTTTGAACTAATTGGATTAAAAGCATAGTTCTGTCTTGAATTTTTATTATTAACATGCAGTCCCTTACCAGTTCTCCTCTCCTCCTCCTCCTCCTCCTCCTCCTCCTCTCCCAGATGCGAGGTATGCTGTCCCCCCCTCCTACCGACACCAGCCCTCCTTCGCTGCTGCTCCCTCCTACGAGCAACCCGACTGGAATCCTCGTCTGTGTGTGATCAGTGGAAATCAGCTCTACATGTTGGACCAGGAGGAGGTACTGGCAGCCCAATCACATATAATCATGCACTTCCTCTAGCACTTCCTTTACAGCCTGTTCCTTTACAGAGTTTGTGTGCTGGGTGGTAATTTTACTGCCAGTTCACATGAGGGTCTTTATTTGAGACTTGCCACAGCTCAAAACACATATTTTCTGTCTCTATTTTCTTTAGCTGACTTGCATGTCTGGGAGTGATGTGAGTGTTATTGTGTAACTTGTATAAGTATTAAGTCTGGGATAAAATGTTATATCAGTGCGAATATGAGTAATTATTAGCAGTTTGTTAATTATCGGTAGTCTGTTCTGATTACATCGATATTAGAAGATAATATCAGGTTTTATTTTTCTGAATTTTTCGATTACAAAAGTAAGGAGCGGTTATTCATGTTTTCAACTGTACATTGTAACGTTTTGATGCCTGATTTCACTTGTAAAAGCCTGTAATATTGTTCGAGTTAGTCAGTGGCAGATGCCATTACTGATATCAAGAGAGCATTATATAAAATTAATTATTATTGTTGTTTTAATTGTAGTTATATACCTGATTGATAAATAATTTAATATATACAAAAACACAATATAATATATTTTTTATTTATATACCATTTTGAAATTAATTATTATTGTAATAAATAATATATTATAATACAGTATCATGTTATTAGTATAGTATTATGTTTTAATATAATGGTGTATGTAATTAAGTGTATATAAATAAAAAAATTAATTATATAGTATATATATTGGTGAAATATTCCCGATAAATAATATATTATGCTCTATTACAGTATCAGTGTTATATAATAGTGTATGTAACTAAAAATATAAATTATTATTGTTGTAATATCTTATAAATAATATGTCATAATACAGTATCATGTTGTAATATAACTACAGTATACAGTATTGTTGTAATATAATAGTTTATGTTGATAAAAATATAGTATATAGTATATATATTGTTGTACAGTAATATACCTGATAAGTTATATATTATATTACAGTATTAATGTTTGTCCATTTTGTAGAGCACCTTTGAGTGGTGTGTAACTGGGGTGGCTTTACGTTGGTTCCATTCTTACCTGGAGGGTAGAACTTTCACTGTAAATATTGGGAATAATTGTTCTTCTGCTGCTTCTGTAAGTTATGGGTAGGGCTGGACGATATGACCTAAAATCCAATGGTCTAAAATCGCTTGAATGTCAAAACTGGCAAGCTGTAAAACACATATTGACAATTGACAAAGTTTAGTGAAGATGCAAGTGAAAGTGATCTCACTTCGGGGCTCGCTGCCTGCCCGCTGTCTCTGTGTTGACTCGGCATTGAGTTCGCCTCCGTGTTGCTCCCATGCCACTGACTGGATGGGGCGGAGTCACATGAGTATGTTTAGGGGTAGTATATTGTTAAGTGGAAAGTATTAACAGGATTAAAAAACTGAAATAACCGACATGGGAAAATTATGTCGGTTCTGAATTTCGGTTTCGATTACTTTTCAATTAATGCTCCAGCGGGGTACCACAGTGCTCTCTTTTAGGGCCGTTGATTTTTTCTCTATACATGATTCCACTGGGCTGTATATTTAATAAATTTGGCATTTCATATCATAGTTATGCTGAAGACATGCAGTTGTACCTGCCTTTCAAAGCAGGAAATAATGCAGCTGAAAATTCTTTGCTGAATTCCCTTGAGGAGGTGAAATGTTGGACGAACTCAAATTTTTTTAATGTTAAATGATAAAAAGACTGTCATTGTTCTTTTTGGGGGAAAAAAGCACATTGTTTACTCCAAAAACAAGTCTGGAGTTTGTCAGTCATCCCTGTCAAGGTTACAACTGGATCAAATGCTGCGGCCAGACTGCTGACAAATACTAAGAAGAGAGACCATATAACTCCAATTTTGGCCTCACTACACTGGCTACCAGTTAAACAACAACTTGTCTTTAATATTCTGTTATTCATGGACATTCATGGTTTGGCCCCAGAGTACATCAAGGATATGTTAGTTATCCAATCCCCCACAATCCTCCACACTCGCAGATTGTGCTTAAAGTTCCATGTACACGTCTGAAAGGGTTAGTACACCCAAAAATGAAAATTCTGTCATTTATAACTTACCCTCATGCCGTTCCACACCCGTAAGACCTTTGTTAATCTTCGGAACACAAATTAAGATATTTTAGTTGAAATCCGATGGCTCCGTGAGGCCTGCATAGGGAGCAATGACATTTCCTCTCTCAAGATCCATAAATTTACTAAAAACATATTTATATCAGTTCATGTGAGTACAGTGGTTAAATATTAATATTATAAAGCGACGAGAATATTTTTTATGCACCAAAAAAAAAACAAAATAACGACTTATATGGTGATGGCCGATTTCAAAACACTGCTTCAGGAAGCATCGGAGCATTAATCAGCGTATCGAATCATGATTCAAAAAATATTCTCGTCGCTTTATAATATTAATATTGAACCACTGTACTCACATGAACTGATTTAAATATAGTACCTTAGTATAGTAACTTAGTACTTTAATACCTTTATGGATCTTGAGAGAGGAAATGTCATTGCTCCCTATGCAGGCCTTACGGAGCCATCGGATTTCAACTAAAATATCTTAATTTGTGTTCCGAAGATTAACAAAGGTCTTATGGGTGTGGAACTGCATGAGGGTGAGTAATAAATGACAGAATTTTCATTTTTGGGTGAACTAACCCTTTAAGTGTAGAGGGGATCGAGCATTTTCAGTTGTGGCCCCTAGACTATGGAATGATCTTTCTTTTTCTGTGTGTTCTTCGACCTCTCTGCAGATGTTCAAATCACGTCTTAAGACCTATTTGTACTCACAGGTGTTTGATGTGTAGTTTTATAGGTATTTATGTATGTATTTTAATTAATTGTGATTATTTTTTAACATGTTTATTTTCATTTGTTGTGTTTGAAACGATTTTCTTGTACATCACTTTGGTAAGCTTTTTTTTTTTTTTTTTTAAGTGCTTTCAATAAAATGATTGATTGATTATATTACAGTATCAATGTTATAATTATATTATGATGATAACATTATTCTATTATATTATAATATATATTTCTGTTATGTACAGAAGGGGACAGAGACACAGGTAAGGTTAAGATACAGTTTATTGAACAACCAGAGATCGTGAATTGAGTGCAGGTAAGTTGAAGCAGGTTAAGTTTGTGACTGATGATGATACTGGAACTGATACTTGTCTTTGTCTTTCCCAGGGATCGTGGAAGCAGGCAGGCATGGAGCAGATGAGACCTTGAAGTAAGCATAACAAGTAGGTATCTTGGGTGTCTTTTATGGTGCTGTGGTGATGATTGTTGATGCATGTCAGGTGTGGCTGCTTAGTACTCAGGAGATGGAGTGCGTTGTGATTGGGTGAGTGAAGAGCCTGGCATGTCTGTGACATTACACTCCCCAATGAATCTTAGACTCAGCTTCCTACAGGGCAGGCACATCCTGATGTCCCAGGTCGACAGCCAAACCTTCTCGCCTGGCTGGAAGTTGGGTGCTTGGGAGCGCCGAAGGTCAGCTGTCGTCCTGCGCCTGCGTAGGGATCGCTGGAGTTGCAGATGAGCCGAGTCCCAGACCCTCGCGCTCTCCCGGAACCAGTAATCCACTGCAGGGACATCCGATGGTTCCCCATCCCAGGGGAACAGTGGGGGTTGGTAGCCGAGTACGCATTGGAAGGGAGTGAGACCGGTGGTGGACTGACGGAGAGAGTTCTGGGCGTACTCGGCCCAACCCAGAAACTGGTTCCAGGAGTCCTGGTGGCCGTGACAGAAGGTATGTAAGAGACGGCCGATCTCCTGAATCTTCCTCTCCGTCTGCCCAGTCGTCTGGGGATGGTATCCAGAAGAGAGACTGATGGTCACACCTAGGAGCTTGAAGAAAGGACCGCCATACTCTGGGAGTGAATTGTGATCCACGGTCAGATACGATATCCTCAGGCAATCCATAATATCGAAATACATAGTTAAACATGAGCTCTGCGGTCCAGGTAAGGGAATTAGTCGACAGGACTTGGAGAATCGTTCCACTATCACCAGAACCCAGGTACAACCGTTGGAGACTGGGAGATCCGTTATGAAATCCACTCCTAGGTGTGACCAGGGGCGGCTTGGAACGGGCAGAGGTTGGAGTTTCCTGGAGGGAAGATGGCGTGGGCTCTTGGAGACAGCACATTCCTGGCACCCCCGTACGTACCTCCTGACGTCGAATGCAATGTTGGGCCACCAGAAGCGCTGTTTCAACGGCAAGAGGGTCTCATTGACCCCTCGGTGGCCGGTGCCCAGTGAAGAGTGTGAGGAATGAATTAATGGAGTGTGCCGTGTCCATGGAACATACTGCAAACCTTGGGGGCAACCCGGCGGGGTGTTGGCAGAGGCACTGGACTCGGTGAGGGGGTGTTGACAAGTCCATACGGCATCACCAAGTACTCATAGTGGCCGGTAGGGGTCACAAAGGCTGTCTTCCACTCGTCCCCCTCACGTATCCGGATGAGGTTATACATGCTGCGGAGGTCCAACTTGGTGCACACAGTGGCACTGCGTAGATGCTCCAGCGCAGATGGGGTGAGAGGAAGCGGGTAATGGAACTTGATGGTGATTTTGTTTAAAGCTCTGTAGTCTATGCAGGGCCGCAAGCCTCCTTTTTCGCAATGAAGAAAAAGCTTGAAGCAGCACGGGAAGTAGACAGGCGTATGTAGCCCTGTGACAGATCTTCATTTATGTACTCCTCCATGGCCTTCTTCTCCTGGAGGGAAAGGGAATAGATTTTCCCTCTGGGCACTGGCTCACCGGGGATGAGGTTGATTGCGCAGTCCCATGGCCAGTGGGGAGGCAGCTTGGAGGCTTCGTTTGGATGGAAGACATCGCTGAAGTGGGAGTAACATGCAGGGATTTCCGTGGAGTATTTCTCGAGAGGGCTTTCCACAGAGGTAACGTAGACTTGGATCTTCTCAGAGCTTAGAAGATTTGACACTGGAAACTCGGAAGCAGAGACTTGGGTTTTCTTGGAACTTGGACGACTTGGAGTAGGAAACTCAGGAACAGAAACTCGGGACTTCCTGGAACGTGGACGACTTGGAACAGGAAACTCAGGAGCAGAGACTTGGATTTCTTTGGAACTTGGAGGACTTGGAATAGGAAACTCAGGGAAACAGTCAGGAAAGCACTGGTTACCCCACTTCAGGATCTCTCCTGTCCTCCAGGAGTTGCCGGGTTCGTGCTGCTCTAGCCAGGGGCGCCCTAGTATCACGTCAGCCGTTGACTCCTCCAGAACCAGCAGATGGATCTCCTCGGTGTGGAGGATGCCGATTTGGAGGTGAAGAGGTCCTACACAGTGATGAACTTGGCGGAGAGGTTTTCCAGTTACCGAGTGGATCTAGTAAACTTTCAGCATAGCAGTAGTTTTGAGCTGGAGCTGGCGTCAGAGGGCACCAGAGATGAAGTTTCCAGCTGACCCAGAATCGAGGAGGGCATTGACTGGAAGATAGAAATCAGCAGCAGTAAGGTTTACAACGATAGTGAGTGGTTTCATCTTATTCAACGTAGGCATGATAACACTCACCATGGGTCGCACTGGACGAGTGGGGCATTCAGAGTAATGCCCAGCGCGGCCACAGTAAAGGCAGAGATTCTGGGTCAGCCTCCTATGTCGCTCAGCAGATGAAAGACGTGAGTAGTCTATTATCATGGGTTCGATGGCTGGTTCTGGGTGGCTGGCGGAGGATGGATGGGAATAGTGGCTGGCCCTGGTGCTCTTTGAGACACAGCTGCATATGAGTGGCGAATCTGATTGATAGCTGGATGAACTTCTCGAGCCCGATGGAATCCTCGCATGCAGCGAGATGCAACCGCACACATGGGTCGAGACCGTGCCGGTAGGTGGTGATAAGGGCTTGTTCATTCCAACCACTTGCTGCAGCCAGGGTATGGAACTGAATGGCATAATCAGACACAGACATGAGACCTTGTTTCAGTTTGTATAATCTCTCGCCGATAGATGGATCCCAGGCTGGTTTTCCAAAAACCTCCTTGAAGTGGGAAATGAAACTTGATAGCGACTGCACAACCTGACTTTTCTGTGTCCACAGTGGTTCAGCCCAGCAGAGAGCTCTTCCTTCTAGTTGAGAGATGAGAAAAGCTACCTTAGAGCTGTCGTCGGGATACAAGTGCGGTTGCATCTCCAGGACCAGCGAACACTGCAGGATGAATCCGTTGCAATCCTCCGCCAGGCCAGTGAAGGGCGCCAGTTTGTCCATGGGACTGGTGATCGCTGATGGCGAAGGAGATGCAGAGGTGGATGTGGTCGCTGGAGGTGCTGGCGTGGAAGTGCTGGTGAGTGTGCGGCGAAGCGCATCAACAAGGTCTTGGAATGGATCTGGATGACGTATGGTTGTTCGGACGGTGTTGGTCCGGTCTTCTGTTACGTACAGAAGGGGACGGAGACACAGGTAAGGTTAAGATACAGTTTATTGAACAACCAGAGATTGAGAACTGAGTGCAGGTGAGTTGAAGCAGATTAAGTTTGTGATTGATGATGATACTGGAACTGATACTTGTCTTTGTCTTTCCCAGGGATCAGGCAGGCGTGGAGCAGACGAGACAAGATGACACTCACAAGAGACGAGGAGTCACATGGAACGCTGTATACAGGCAAGTAGAAGTTAACAGAGTCCTTGAGGTAAGCATAACAAGTAGGTATGCGTTAACGAGACTGGACAGTGACTGAATGTTCTTGGGTGTCTTTTATGGTGCTGTGGTGATGAGTGTTGATGCGTGTCAGGTGTGGCTGCTTAGTACTCAGGAGAAGGAGTGCGTTGTGATTGGGTGAGTGAAGAGCCTGGTGTGTCTGTGACAGTTATTTGTTATTTAAGTATTATAATTAAATCAAAGTCTATATAAATGTTTAAAAATATACATTATTAAATTTTTATTTAGCAAATGAAATGTACACAAAATTGCTGCAGTTAGTAATTACTCAGAATTAACAAAAAATGTATTTAAAATGTTAAAAATAGTTTCTTATCCATGGAAGAGTTCAGATGCATTTTGCTTGTTTTAGTAAAAAAACAAATATATATTAGGTTGGGATGAGAACACAAGTTCCCTTGCAGGTTAAATAAAAACTTTTTCTACAGCACATCTTATAGAAGTCCCAAGCTCCTTATTTTTTTGCATTCTTAAAGCCTAGTCTGACCGTACCTTGAGGAAATGAGCCCGTGCAGTGCCTGTGTGGTTCTAATGGACACACTGGCTAACCTGTAAAGCAGGTAGTGATGTGGATCAGGTCTCTAGTGGAGGAGAGTGCTGAGAGGCTCATTAATCAGCAGCATCGTCCTGACTAATTGCACCTGTTTTGTTGCATGTTCCGATAAGGCCACACTTTGAATAGATGTGAATCAGTCGTGACAGGCTAATGGCTGTCACCTCTGTGAAGATGAGCACCATGAAATATTCATGGTTGTCACTCATCTGCTGCAGGGGACAGTTGCAGCCCTGTTTGTGTGTTTGAGGGTCTTCATTCAGGTCCTGTAGTGAATGACAATCATCTCCTCCATGAAGACATTTGCACTCTGGGAGTCCGCAGGAGGACATTCTATTCTCTGATTGTTTTCAGCAGGTGTTGATGAGGGAGGCGAGTAAAGTCCTTACCAATCAATTTAGGCTGTTCTCACTTGAGTATCAAATTGAAAAATTGAGTATCATAAATTAATAATTTTACTAGTGTGTTATATAGACACTGGATATTTGTTTTATGCAGTTATTTTAGAATTATGTATATACTATTATAATATTTAATAATATTTTGAGTTAGTTTTTATTTTCAGTTTATTTTTATTTAATTTAATTTGTTTTAGTACATTTTTATGTGCTTTTATTTTTAGTTTTCATCAATTTTAAATTTCTATTTTACTTTTAATTTTAGTACTTAAAATTCAAATTTTATTTCAATTAGTTGCAAAGGCAACATTTCTAAATTTCATTTAAGATATAAAGTTAAAGGTACAATATGTAAAATTTTTGCAGTAAAATATCCAAAAACCACTAGGCTAGTGTTATATATTTTGTCCAGCTGATTACAAACAATATCTCTAATGTTTTCAACTACTTGTAAATCATGAGAAAATTCCCATTTTAAACAGTGACACGGGGCAGTGCAGTCGTCTGTCAATGACGTCAGTTACCTTTGTTACCGCCTTTACTGACGTAGAAACCACATGACAACAGTGCCGTGGACAAATGCGGAAGTAGTGTCTAACGTCCAGCAAACCACTAGTTTGCTTCAAGCAGTTCCTTATTTACTTCTTGCACGTTTTATGGTGGATTGTGTTACTTATTTATGGAACATAATTACTGTTTACCATCTGCCGCTGGTTCTGTCAACAAGGACAGCTCCCGTAAACTCATGTCCGGAAAAGCGGAAGCGGCGCCGGCGACTGTGTCATAATAAAAGTCCCACTGCTCGTGAGGTGTGTGTTGATCAATCGCTCCAGATCCTCGTTCAGCTCCCGCAACACTCGGTCCTGCTCTGCTTCATACTACAGTTAACGTTAATAATCGCATCCAAGAACATTAGTTCTTCCAGACTTCAATCCCTATTCTTTTGCACCGTCCGTTGAGATGGAGACCACATGTCCCAAGTTTCCGCTCTAAAACTTGGCGTCATCAAACTACGCCTTTGTTTTGAATAGGCTTCTAGCGACCTCTAGCGGAAAAAAATATCACAAATTGTACCTTTTAGTATTTACATTTTTTGTTTCATCTTTATTTAAATTAACAAAAATGTTTGTAATAGTTTCAATTTTTAATTTCTACTGAAGTTCACTCATTTGTCCTATCCTTTTATATATATATATATATATATATATATATATATATATATATATATATATATATATATATATATATATATATATATATATATATATATAAAGATATATGTCATAGGACTTTCTTTAAAAATAAATAATAACTAATAAATAAATGTTAATATATATTTACTATTAGTATTACTATTATTTATTTATTATATATTTGTCAAAATACATTTTGTCACTTAAAAAACCTAAAATAACTACTTCTGTTGATTTTTTTTTTTTTAATTAATTTATTCATTTTTTTTAAAAGTCATATATTTTATTTGCACCATTTAAATAATTTGTATTTATTTAAATGCATTACTGTGTGCTTTAAATACATTTAAATACTTTTTAGTTGTCTGATTTACAGCTAATTTGAGTCATCACATAAAATCATATACAAAGAGAATCAAAGTCAGGGTAGGTAACATTGCTGATAGAAATGCAGTGACTTGTTGCTATGCTCAGAAACAGCCTTTAGAGGGAGTGAGAGAGTCAGGAGTATTTGCCGCCATGTCATTAGATCTTAAATGATGTTTGGTGACAGTGGCCCACGTCCGACTTCACACTCTCTGTGCACCAGCCCTCAGATGAATGGTCCGCGTGCAGATCCATGCAACCGTGACACTGCGTTACGCAAGTAGACCCAGAGCAAGGTTTCTCTCGCTGTGAGTGGGTGGCAGCCATTCTTGTAGCTGCCCTAGGATTCAGGCTATGGAATCATGAACTAACCAAATCGCTTTCTCTGGCTGCTCGCATTGTGTTACAGTGCGGTATTCCAAGATGTCACAGTAAATATATTAATTAGTATGGACACAGTCAACAAAGAGGCTTTGATCGCAGCTGACGGTGTGACAGAACATGACAAGTCTTTGAGAAGAGCCGATAGCATTGTGGGAGTCTGTTTGAACTGGAGGAAAAGATTATGTAATGGATTCCTGGGATGTGTCACGTGAAAATATGAAAGAGCTCATGAAATGGTTTGACAAGCAGAATGTTCTTTCCCATAGAGTGCTACAGTGCTTGTCCACTTTTTCAAAAGCCTTGGTTCTGGAACTATTTTTCCCATTCATTATCCCCAAAGGGACTTTAATAAAGTCTTAATGTTAATATATGCCATTAACCAAACCAACCAGCTACGAGGTGAATCACAACAAAATAAAAATAATAGTCCAAATAAAACGTTTACGATTAAATATTGTATTTGTTTATTTTGTGTGGTCAATTTTCTGTATAATTGTAATATAAAATTTTGTAATCTAAGAAAGTAATTTAGCTTACTAATATTAAGTTACTAACTACCTAGTCTTGCGTAACCAGACCTTCAGACTGAGGGCAGAAGGTCTAGATTCCATTGCAGCTTTCATTGGCCAAGGACCACCCAGAAGCTGTCTGACTGACATGTAAAGCAACCAATCACAGTTCATTTTTTTCCGCGTCATGTTTAGGGACGTGAAAATTTAAAGTTGCTACGATAACAGACCAGTGTGCATTTAATATATTAATAAAGAACGTTGTGCAAGTATACTGCAACAATGGTGCCGCAAACTTCACATACTTTTGAAAATCCAGCGTTTAGTTGATCCTGATAAAAGCTTACTGTCACAGTTGTAAACAGCAGCTTTCTTCTTCCATGAGGGGGTTTGGCTTCACAGCGATTTTGTTTCCAGGTGGACAGTTAAAGAACGCATCACATGTCTCCCGGAAATCCTGTAGAATTCCACCAATCAGATAATGACTTCGAAACTCCTGAAGTGTTACCAGTTTTGTCTGAAAACCCCTCCATTGACAGCCAACGCAACTGAAACTTTGACATTTCAAAAAGTTCAAAAAGAAATTGTCAAACTAATCCAACTAATTTTCTGAAGAGATTGGATTGCTTTATATGATGAACAGATTGAATTTAGGCTTTTATTCACATATAAACATTCATCAACTCACAAATCAGTTGTGGTAAACAGAAGCTCAAGCATGTTTGCATTGACGTGATAACCAATGAGCTTCATTCTCATGTTAAGCAGCATGTTTGAGCTTCCACAAGAGGTGCTAATTTTAACCTCTTTAAACTATTAAATAGAAGTGACTTGAAACACTAAGGTCTAAAGATGTATGTTTTATTTCATTTATCACTATTCAAAAAAAAAAAAAAAGTAAAAAGTAAAGTAGAGCTGCAACAAGACAGGTTTTGTTAACAGATCGGACAGTTTTTTTTCTGCCATTTTGATGTAGGTGGAGAATTAATTTCCATAGATTTGTGGTGAGAAAGCTGTACATCCATCTATCCATATCTTTCAACTGCCACATTTGACTTATTGCAACTGTATTTTCAATCCATAATTCAATGATTGCACAGTAGAAATGAAGCAGGAGATAATATATCTCTGGTACGACATTCTCAGGATCAGGATACAAACAAGTGAAAATCATCCTGTGTCATTTATTACCAGAGCAGCTGGAACCTGACAGTGATGTGATGTTGATAGAAGCAGACAGATCTCATCCTTCTTCTCTTTACCATCGCCGTTCTGCTGTGATATCGTGGCATTCCGGGATGGAGCAGGATTCCAGCGAAGTCGGTTGAGGTCCGGGGTCGGTCGGGCTGCCGGCAGGGTGCTGTCAGGTTGGGCTGTGATCTATTAGTGCACCATTAGGACAGAACGGACTGCACACCTGCTGCTCTCCTCCCTTTTTCCTCCCTCACCTGCCCCATCACACAGCTGGGCTGGTTTAGAATACACTGACATATGGCATACCCCCCTACAGCGCAGCATGGAGCCCACTCCAGATTTAGGTGGGATGCACACAAAAAGTGTACTTAGGTTGAAAACAGCTAGACATTAAACAAAGAAGTCTCGAGACACGTCACAAAGTTGAACTTCTGTGTTCTAAAGGTGAAATTAGTGTCACCAACACATAATCCAACTTTTCCTTCTAACATGCCCCCTATTTGCTATTGGTTAGACAAATAGATAGCCCCGTCCCAAATGCTTCCTGTGTATCTCTTATAGAGTGCAAAAGTCAGGTTCCTGAAGTAAAAATTTAGTAAAATGATAGCATGGCAACAACAGTACTTACTACAGTAACTCTTTCTCTTCTCTAAAGTAGCCCAACATGGCATTGCCCCCTTTGTTGCATGTTTTCGGGAGGCAGGGTTTATGTACATTTTAGGAAGAAGCTCGTAGTCCCTACCAGACGTTTGTTGTACAGTAGTCCTTAAACAGTGAATTCTTTAAAAGAATATCTCTTTTTGCATTGAACTTTGAGCATCCTAACTTTGCAGATGTTGTTTATGCTCAAACAGCAACATTACACACTACCTAAAGTTAAAAAAGTGAAATCATTCATCATTGAAAAATTACATTACCCATGATTCTGCAGCAAAATCACCACCAATCAGAGAATCAAAACAAGCAAATGGCACTAAGACACTGTTTACACCTAGTATTAGAAGCATTTTCATCAATCTGATCACAAGTGAACAACGCTAAATACAGGTGTAAATGGTGTCTAAGGGGCCATTTACAGGACACCATTTTCAACTAAAAATGGAAAGCTTTTTTATGCATTTTGGCCATTCATTTACATGACAACGTGTTTTGGGTGCCTGAAAACAGCATTCAGAGTGCAAGTTTTTGAAAATGTTACCGTTATCGACTCTAACTACAAAACTACAACAAACTACAGTAAACTACAAAAACGTGAATTTGTGGAAATGGTGACACATAGTACATTGTGTTTCTTTACAAAGTGACAATGCCAACTACTGGCATGGCAATAGAATACAATATTTTTAGTCATTTTTGTGCATTCCGTGTAAACGGATCATTTTGACAACGTACTCCATTTTTAGTACATAGTTGTTATGTAAACATACCCTAAAATTTTTTGAGCTTGTCCATTTTTTGTCCACTTCCAGAGGTAGTCAAAGACACATTTGACCAGATTTTTTTTGTATTGTAGACACACATGTGGTCAAATTCTTTCGAACAGCCACAAAAAAACACCTACCTACTGACCTAACACGTAAACTTTATAGGAAACGCTCTAGCCAGATGGGATTTAAAGGTGCCCTAGAACCAGTTTTTACAAGATGTAATATAAGTCTAAGGTGTCCCCTGAATGTGTCTGTGAAGTTTAGCTCAAAAGTTTTAGCACCCCATGGATATTTTTTAATTAATTTTTTGAACTGCCTATTTTGGGGCATCATTAACTATGCACCGATTCAGGCTGCGGCCCCTTTAAATCACGCGTTCCCTGCCCCCGAGCTCTCGACTATAAGTTCACACAGCTAATATAACCCTTAAATGGATCTTTATAAGATGTTCGTCATGCACACTGCATGTATGCGTCGGATCATGTGAGTATAGTATTTTTACTTGGATGTTTACATTTGATTCTGAACGAGTTTGATAGTGCTCCGTGGCTAAAGCTAACATTACACACTGTTGGAGAGATTTCTAAAGAATGAAGTTGTGTTTGTGCATTATACAGACTGCAAGTGTTTAATAATGAAAATAGCGATGGCTCTCTTGTCTCCGTGAATACAGTAAGAAACAATGTAAGTAACTTTAACCACAATAACAGTACATATTCAACTATGCCAAGGTAAATTCAATTTTTGATTCTAAGGCACCTTTAAACTTTGTCAGCTAAAGACCCGAGATTGGTTTGAAGACGAAAAACGTACCAAGCACAATGTTTTCACCTATCAGAAAAAAGAAAGCTGCTACTCTCTAAAGCTGCTATGCTTTTCCGTCATTTCCTTTCGCGCTAATATGTAAATTGTGCAAGTTTATTTCATCCATTAGATCGAAAGGTCAGAAACGTCCAGTTTAAGACTTTTATAGAATCCCTATGGGAAAAAATACTTCCAGAACCAAGGCAGTTGGTTGCACTCTTCCACTCTATTTCCAGTGATTTATCATCTCTTGGGCAGGAAAATTGAGGATTCTCTCCTTAGAGAAGGTGATTGTCGATCCGTAGCGGGTCCATCTCCACCTGGTCTCTGACTCTGTGTTTTGTTCACAGTTACTCTCTGTGATGTTTGCCAGATAACATTGAACCAGGTAATTGCTGCCAAGCCAACAGCTGAAATCATTCTACTCACCTGTGTCCCACAGTTCCTGATTCATACTGTAGATGCGGGTCTAACGGTTTCAGTTTCTTGAAGTTAGCGTGATTGCGACAGACCACATTCTCTTTGCTTCCTTAATATGTCCAAGTGTATATTAGATTATTTCCAATGAGTAGATGAGACCTCACATGTTGTTGTAGCGAATTATGAGTCTAAAAGGGTCCTTTATCTGAACCTGGTACCTACGTTCCTTTTGTTCTCCTATGCAGTTTTGTTCATATTTTAAAGTGACAGTTAATTTGTGTTAGACATGTTTCTTTTGGTTTTGTGGATATAGTGCCATTTGTCTTTAGCAGACAATACTCTGATATTACTGTAAGCCTAATAATTTCAGTTTAGCCAAAGCCAAAACTAGTCTTAAAACAACTGCATCACACAGTATGCAAACTGACACGTTGTTAATGGTGTGCACTTAGTTTATCCTTAAAATAAATCTGCACTGCCTGCATAGTAGATAATTGTTCACATAAAAGGGCATGTACGTTAATAAACAGCGATCTTGCATGCTTTCTAGTAAGTCATGAAGGATTTATTGCATGTTGTGCAATTTTTATGAGGCTATCCTTCCTGTAATTTCTTTGCAGCTGGCTGTAGATCCATTTTAAAAGACATGCATTAAAACATAATATTTAGTTTGCTTTTCCCTACCAGAAATGGATAAGCATAATGTAGATATCCTTCATTTTTAAAACTATAAAGATAAACCGCACAAATGCACCGTCAGGCAGAGTGCGCACCATTATCTTACAGTCAGCTGTGTCAATCCCTTCAAAAGTCCTATTCGAATAAATCTGCATTTTTCTCTGTGTGAGAAAAGCTGAGCTGTGCATAAAAATGGAAAGAATGTCCCATAAAGCAGCTGGGTCCGAATGACAAGGCCACCCCTGAAACATTTTAGCTGCTTCCCATAGGGCTCAATGTCTGATCCTCTCTTGCCCCGCTCATTTATCACACCAGACTGTAGGTAATCGCCTCCTTCACAGCCTTGCTCTCGATATCCCGATTGTATCTCCCTCCGGATAGTGCCTGCGAATACAGGCCGCTAAACAACCCCTGTGCAATTTGAAGGCAAACCTGCACTGAGATGTTTGCGGACGCCGAGCTCACGGAGATGAGTGAGCGCTCGCCCTATTAAGAATAATTCCTGTGAGATGCAGCCCCATACGGAGGCTTAAATAAACACATTACACACACAAGTTTGCAATTATTTTCCCCACTCACCCCAAACCCTTTTTCCCTCACACACACCCTTGCTTTATTATTTCAAGGAATCTCTCTGGGACTTGTTGTTTTAATAGTGGAGGTTTCTGACTGGTTTAGCGCAGAGCCCTGCACGTTTGACTCAGCTTGTCGTATTGACCTCACACTCTTTGCACTGACCTTTTATCTCTGCTCTCCCGCAGGTTCACCCTTTGTTGATGCGCGAGCGGCGCTCCGAGTCGCACAGGAACAAGCTGCTGCGACGGACGGTCAGCGTGCCTGTGGAGGGGAGGCACCATCCTGAAATGGGTGAGTCGAACACGTGCCGTCCTGCTTTCACTCGGTCTGATACGTTGACCCCTCTAACAAAGTACCTACACTACTTAAAATAAAGATTCTTTTTTAATTAATTGAAGAACCTTTAAAGGTCCTGTTTTTCGTGGTTTTTTGAAGCTTTGATTGTGTTTATAGTGTCCAATATAACATGTGTTCATGTTTCGCGTGTAAAAAAATTATAAGTAATAAATAAAAAAAAAATAAAGTATTTTTCACATAATTTACTTATCTGTATAACGCTGTTTCCACTGTCAAAAAAATGGGCTGATGACTTCCTTGTTCTATGAAGTCCCTCCTTCAGAAATACGTAACGAGTTCTGATTGTGCCAGCGGTTCCTGTGTTGTGATTCGACAGCAGCTTAGCTTGTGGTCTAAACAATGCCTTCTCCAGACAAAGAGGGAACTGCTCCATCTTTCAAGAATAATCTTTGTGCGAATCCGGCATTAAACTGATTGAGATTGAGGAAGCTGTCCTCAGCAAAATGTGCTGCACATAGTTTTACATGTAATTTTCGGGAACCAAGTTAAACATAAATTGTAACCATTGATTTCTAAGTACAGCGTCCCTGGGAAGGCCAAACAAAGGTGATTGGACTGCGGGATGAAAATAACAGCGTTTCGACGATATGGCGACAAACACACTCTACTAACGCAACTCTTGCTCTTCTCCGTGGGAGTGCAACAAGACCACGTCCCCTTTTTTTTTGTATTCCTTTGGGTGGAGGTTAGTCAAAAAAACTGTTTTAGCGACTTCATTAAAGAAGGAAGTGGAGGGATGTAGTCCAAACTGGTCGTTCGATGTAGGTGACTTCTGTTCAATAAAATATCTCGCTTGGCATTGAACTTTGAGCTTTAAAATTTTACAGATTTTATTTATACTCTAACAACAACATTACACACTAACTAAAGTTTGAAACATGAGATCACGGAGAACAGGACCTTTAAAATCCATGGAACCTTTCCATTGCACAAAGGTTTTTTATAGTTAAAAAAAGTTATTTATTTAGTCAAGGCAAAGTTTGTTTTTGTTCTTCATTTAGGGGTAAATCGAAGTTCGAAATATGTGAGCAGGAATATACTGTTATTGTCACGAACCTATGGTAGTACAAAGATGTTTTGCAGCTGGAGCAAACTTTTGCTTTGACAAGACATTTTGAAATCACAAAATGAACTTAGATTTCATTTGAAGTATATCTGGGCCTTAAAGGAACACTCCACTATTTTTGAAAATAGGCTCATTTCCCAACTCCCCTAGAGTTTAACAGTTGAGTTTTACTGTTTTCGAATCCATTCAGCTGATCTCTGGGTCTGGCGGTAGCACTTTTAGCATAGCTTAGCATAGATCATTAAATCTGATTAGACCGTTAGCATCTCGCTCAAAAATGTCCAAAGAGTTTCGATATTTTTCCTATTAAAACTTGACTCTTCTGTAGTTACATCGTGTACTAAGACCGATGGAAAATGAAAAGTTGCGATTTTCTAGGCTGATATGGCTAGGAACTATACTCTCATTCTGGCGTAATAGCAGGCGCAATGATACTACGCAGCGCCTGAAAATAGTCCCCAGCTAACTCTCCAACTACTCCAAGTACACAAACTTAGTGGGACAATTTTCAGGCGCTCTGTAATATCATTGCGCCTGCTGCACCCATGGTACGGCAGCAAAGTTCCGTGATTATTACGCTGGAATATTACAGTTCCTAGCCATATCGGCCTAGAAAATCGCAACTTTTAATTTTCTGTCGGTCTTAGTACACAATGTAACTACAGAAGAGTCAAGTTTTTAATAGGAAAAATATCAAAACTCTTTGGTCATTTTTGAGCAAATGCTAACGGTCTAATCAGATTCAATGAACTACGCTAAGCTATGCTAAATGTGCTACCGCCAGACCCAGAGATCGTCTGAATGGATTCGAAAACGATAAAACTCAACTGTTTAACACAGTTGATTGATTACATTAAGGATTACAAATATTTTTTGTATTTCAATTTTTCTGAAATGTTGTTTAAATATGCAAATTAGGCATTATCTAATTAAAGTGTAACTGCAGATTTTCAGCCCACACTGTATTGTTACAATATCAGTAGTACATGTGCATTAACAATATTTACTCATTCTCCGTGTTACCTGGACTGAAAAATTCACATTTATTTGTCAGCAAAAGTTCACCGGATGACGCGTTTGACTTAACAGCTCCAGGGTTTTTGTGAAAACGACAGATTATACTTCCACATTTATGTATCCCTGCCCACAGTGAGTCGGATCGACAGAGGGTTATTAACAAAACAGTTAGTGTAGAGGTAGGTTTATCACTGAAAATTGTATCATACTATGTCTACTCTTCAAACAGCATTATGGTTAAAATGGCTTAAGCTTTCTTACTTGTATGTGACGGCATATTGCTTTGGTTGGAACTGACAGAACCGCAGTTTCTTTCAGCTTTCTTTTTCCCCCTGTTGCACTAAAACACTGTGTTTGTGGTCATCCAGTTTGAAATGGTGACTGCATAGAGTCGACACCATTATGACTTAAAGTTTGCTAAGAAGTATTTCCTACTAAAGCAAACCTTGCTTTAGTAGGAAATACTTCTTAGCAAACTTTTAGTCATAATGGTGTCGACTCTATGGACTTGACTCTGGTAAGCATATCCATAGCAGACTGGTGGGAGTGGCCTTGGACGGCAACATACCCAGTGCATTATGGATGTTGATGTTTTCCTACTTATTTGGCAAAAGGGACGACAACAGCCTTTTTTATCTGTTTTAGCTAGTCAGTTAGCACAGATTTCAATTTTCTATTGTATAGGCAGCCAAGTTTTATTGAAAGCCTATTTTGCCAGCGGTGGAGTACCCCTTTAAATATGCACTAATTTGCATTCATTTCCAGAACAGAAATCTGAACATTGGATAAAGCCAGGTTCAAAATTCTTGTTTCATGTTGATGTTTGTTGTTATTAGAGTCAAAGGTTTTTACATGAGGGATTATTTTTGGATATCTCTTTTATCACTCCATAAATCAATGTCAACAGCTAGAAAAAGAAAAAAATTAAATGATATATAAAATTAACAAAACCCTCTGTAAAAGCCTTCAGAATATAGACAGGAATAAAATTGTAAAATTTTGGTGTGATTTGTGAGCCAGATTTCTGGCTCATTTTGAGAAAATGGCCTTTAAGGATATGTATTTTAATTGAAATTTACGCAAATAGATAAAGTGCAATAAAATGAACACTTCATCTATTTTGTTTTCTTTCCACTGGTTTGAAAAAACATGTTATGAAAAGCCAAACAACACAAAATTGACCAGTGCGTGAAAAAAAACAAAAACAATGTTTTTGCCTACAGTATCTAGCCTTAAAATGTTCTTTGGAGAAAAATGTTTTTTCTATGGCATCACCCCTATATTTTTAAGAGTATAGCATGCTGACTCCTGGTGAACAGCACATCCATGTAAGGTGTTGAACGAGGTGGCCCTCTGCTGATCATCCGAGACTCCTTCTGCAGTTTCCGTGACAACGATTTGGGAGTTGCACGGCTTCAGAGAAGGGCTGCCTACAGCTATACTGTACATTCTGATGAACGTGTGCTATGCTCTGAGCGACACAGGGGCTCTTTACCACCATATGCTTTCCAGAACAAGAGACTGTAAGGAAGACGAAACATTGAATGGAATTGATCTCAGGAGAATGGTGTTAATTAGTTGACATGGCGTGCTATTTGGGGGGTGGGTTGGGGTAACATTCAGTGAAGTATAGATTCATTCTTCATAGCATAATGACACAGTGACCTATTTTGAAGTGTCTTGTCTCAGTGTGGTTCCTGCTTAGTGTAGACTTTCAGGATGAGACTATTTAGCTCTGTTCCAAACTTTAGTGAGCTTCCTCGCTGTCCGCTGTCTGAACACTGCAAAAAAAAAAAAAAAAAAAAATTAATGCTGTATATAAAAATCCTTAAAACAACATAAAAACTACAAAATATAAGTTAATTTATTTTATGTTTTTTTCTGACCAAGTCTTATAATTTTTCTTCTCAAAGTATATGTATCTTGCTTTATGGATATTTAGATATTTTCACCAGATTAAAGCAAAAACAGATTAAAGGGTTACTTGCATAAAATACTTATGACGTTACGAAGCCTTGTTTACTGAAATCATGTGACTTTGGCAGTTTGATACAAGCTGATTCGAAATAAATGATTTGTAAAGCTTCGAATCTTCATGAAGCAGTGTTTTGAAATTGCCCATCACTATATTGTTGAATAAAGTCGTTATTTTGTTTTTTGGTGGAGAAAAAGTACTTTCGTTGCTTCATAAAATTAAGGTTCTACCACTGTAGTCACATGAACTGTTTTAAATATGCCTTTAGTACCTAAACACATTTCCTTTGCCCGACGCAAACAGATAATTGATTGAGCCAGAAATTAACATGACAAAGCACAAACTGAGCAACATTGTGAAACCACCACAGAGAAAAACAATCCAACACATGCTTTACTTATAGTTGTGTCTGCACATTACAGTGATATAGAAAAAAATACACACTTCCCCTTTAAGAATTATTTGGCTTTAAGCAACTAAATATTGTCAGAAGCTATTAGCTAAGATGCCCTCAAAAGAATTCATTGAAAAGGACATTCTGAATGCATCGGTCCGCGTGGTTGAAGTTATGTCTTTGGATGTAGAGTACTTTCACTGATGCAGTAATTTTTTTTGTGTGTGTGTGCTGCCTTGGGTGTCAAAATTAATTGAAGACTAAGTAATAAACAAGCACTTAAAGCTTTGGGTTAATGTTAGTTGTTAATTGCAATTTGCATTTGTAAGCAAATCCCACTGCAGTGACTTTTATGCGGTTTCTTGTGTGGCGAAATCCAAGGTTTTTCTAGATCCAGGCCATAAAATCATCCTCAAGGTAGTGTTTATATATGAACAGTAGACAATATTATCTGCTATGTGACATCTAAAAAATTTTGTGTGTAAATGTTGGTCAGAATGGATCTAAAATGGAGTCTTTTAGATAATTAAAAGAATAATTCACCCAAAAATGATATACTCACCCTCACGTATTATTTCTTTCTTCTGTAAAACCAGAGATTTTCCTTTCACTGCAACTTTTTAATCTCATCTGTGCTTGTGTGTAATTCAAAATGTCAAAATGGAGACATATTGCACAAGATTTTGTCTTTACCACTTTAATTATGATCTATTCTTCACACAAATCTAACATATGAGTTCATAAGACTTCTATGGACTACATTTGTGGTGCTGTTATGGTATTTTATGGTATAAATCCCTACTTTAATTGTGTTGTAAAAAGCAGCTCAGACATTTCAAACATCTTTTTTTCGATGGCCAAGAAGAATTTAATACGGTTTTGGAACCACTTGAGGATGAGTAAATGATGACAAAATGTTCATTTTCAGCCTTAAATCAATAATACTGTTCATAGTTAAATTAACTTTCATAGCACATACTGTAAGAAATTTCATCTTGACAAAAACCCAACTTGACAATACCCAGCACTGGCTATGAAAATAGTTCTAGGCTAAATAAATTACCGTGATGTGGCGAGATATATAGTCACATGAGAAAATGAGTCACATTAATGAATAAATTTCCCTTTATTTGGGGTGGCAGAGCATATTGCTCTCAGCTAGCTAACTAACAGCATGTGACTGGGCAAAGATTGTGAAAAAAGGCATTAGTTAGTGTATTATGCATATTATGCAGAGTGTACTAAAGGAGTACACTTTTAAAGGGATAGTGCATCCAAATGTGACAGTTCTGTCATTATCTGCTCATCCTGTTGTTCCAAACTTGTATGCTGTACAGTAATTTCGAAGAATCTTTACACAATTTTCGTCTATACAACAAAGTTCAGTAAACAACGATCAAGTTCTAAAAGGACAAAAAAAAAAAATCACCTTAAAGATATACAATTTATACACTATTTTGAGAGTAGTTTTGTCAAATACCGACTTCGATACCAAGTCGGTACTAAAATTTTTAAAATGCGACTTTGGGCGATGTTAAGCGGATTCATAAACACCTCTGATTGACCATTATGTTTGTACACTCATCAGATAATACTGTGATTGTCTACAATGATCAACCCTTCAAAAACATGTTGTAAATAGACATCAATGACGCTTTTTACCGAGCGCTTACACAGATATACATGGGAGCATTTGAAAGCAGCCATCTAGCAGCTAATCAGTCTGCTGATAGATGCCTGCTTTCAAACGCTCCCACTTTTAAAACGCTTTCAAATTCAAACATGCGTTGATCATTGTAGACAATCACAGACATACAGTATCTCACAGAAGTGAGTACACCCCTCACATTTTTGTAAATATTTTATTATATCTTTTCATGTGACAACACTGAAAAAATGACACTTTGCTATAATGTAAAGTAGTGAGTGTACAGCTTGTATAACAGTGTAAACTTGCTGTCCCCTCAAAATAACTCAACACACAGCCATTACTGTCTAAACCGCTGGCCACAAAAGTGAATACACCCCTAAGTGGAAATGTCCAAATTGGGCCCAAAGTGTCAATATTTTGTGTGGCCACCATTATTTTCCAGCACTGCCTTAACCCTCTTGGGCATGGAGATCACCAGAGCTTTACAGGTTGCAACTGGAGTCCTCTTCCACTCCTCCATGATGACATTACGGAGCTGGTGGATGTTAGAGACCTTGTGCTCCTCCATCTTCTGTTTGAAGATACCCCATAGATGCTCAATAGGTCTGGAGACATGCTTGGCCAGTCCATCACCTTTACCCTCAGCTAGTTTACACTGTTATACAAGCTGTACACTCACTACTTTACATTGTAGCAAAGTGTCATTTCTTCAGTGTTGTCACATAAAAAAAAGGTATAATAAAATATTTACAAAAATGTGAGGGGTGTACTCACTTCTGTAAGATACTGTATATGTTGAGCATGTGAACACAATGGCCAATCAGAGGTGTTTTCAAATTCGCTCAACAGCACTCAAAGCGTCACATTTAATGTGCCCATATTTGGTAATACGATATATCACAATAATAAATATGGATGATATTGTTATTGCAAACACTTCAAAATACCATGATTCATTATTTATTACGAATTATTAAAATTTTTATAATACATTATAAAATGCACAACACCGCTGTATGCTGCGTCAGAGAGATACGCACACTCAGATGTAAGCAAGCCCAATGTGCATGAGAAGCACCTGGTGCAATGAGTGAAAAAGATGCACTGAATGATAGTGCACGTTCACTCTCTGACAGCAGAGGGCACTGATGGAACAGCAGAAATGCAGTGGTTACCCCTGAAACCCATAAACAAAGCAGCTGCTCTACTGAACAATATTTAAAATGCATCAAAGAGCCATTCAGTTTTTTGTATTTGGAATGCTGTTCATCACAGCACCAAATACTTAATACTTAAAGACTTAATAGGCTCTTTATTTTTAAACTTAAACATTTGTATATTTTAATCTGGACATGTCCTATAATGATTGTAAATGTTCTGATTATTTGTTATTGTTCAGTAAAACTTAGAGACATATTGCTTCATTAGTTAACATGTTATTTTATTATTACAAAACTGACAATTAAAAACGCTTATAAACATTTATTAATTAATGTTAATTTCTTAGTTAAAGTTTAATAACATTACTAACATCAAAAGTTAATTGACCTGAGCTAAAACTAACAATGATCAGTTGTATTTTTTAATTAACATTAACAAAAATAATACCTTTTGTAACATGTAGCTATTGCTCATTCTTAATCTTAGTTAATGCATAAACTAACATTAAATAATGAGACCATATTGTAAAGTGTTACCTGGTGTTCTTTATAATTCTTTTGCACTTTAATCTGTTTGAAACGTTTTACTTTATATTTTTTTTGTGTGTGTATTGCATTATTGTTTTTAAATGTTTAGAGTTTTTTTGTTATAAGAAAAAAGAGTTTTTAAACCTGTTATAGTATGACGACACTTCTTTGCAACTTATTTCAATATCGTGATAATACCGTATACCGTGATAAAAGCTTCAGCAATTATCGCAACATGAATATTTGATACCGTCACTTGCCTAGTCACATTTTTTAAATTTCGGTATGGACTTGATATCAAAGTGGTATACTTTTTGACAACACTATTTGAGAGTACACTATATTGACTTTTTATTAAAGAAATTAAAAATGTAATTTAGCATGGATGCATTAAATTAATTAAAAGTAACAATAAAGACATATATAATGTTACAAAAGATTTTAAATAAATGGTGCACATAAATAAAGCAGCACAACTGTTTTAACATTGAGAAGAAGAAGAAGAAGAAGAAGAAGAAGAAGAAGAAGAAGAAGAAGAAGAAGAAGAAGAAGAAGAAGAAGAAGAAGAAGAAGAAGAAGAAGAAGAATTGAGCAACAAATCAGCATATTAGAATGATTTCTGAATGGTCATGTGACACTGAATACTGGAGTAATGATGTTGAAAATTCAGCTTTGTTCACAGGAGTAAATTACATTTTAAAATATAAAAAAAAAATAGAAAACAGTTATTAAAATTTAATCATATTTCATAATGTTGTTTTTATTGTATTTTTGATCAAATAAATTCAGCCTTGGTGAGACTTCTTTCAAAAACATTAAAAAAATCTTACTGTCCCCAAATTTTTGCAACACCAGTTTAAATAATGAGAATGTACTTTTTTTTTTTTTTTTTTGCTGAACTATTCCTTTGTGGCATTTTTGTCTTCATTACACACCAAGTATGAAGGTATGATATTAAATAGTCTTTGCTTGAGCTGTTTTCAGCAGGGCAGCATCATAACAAGTACATTCTGTGCTTGTTTTTGAATCAGATTGCCTCAGTTTCTTTATGCTGAGCTAACAGCCATAATCTAACTGCCGGTATGAGCTATATGCGCTCAGAGTTCTGGCTTTAGTTAAAAAAGTAGTGCTACATATTGCGATATCTTGTCAGAAACGTCTACACTTACATTTGTAGAGATTCTCCCATTGATTAGCTTTCTGTCTCTCTTCCTGTTTCTACAGAGACTTTCATTTTCCAATATTTCATTTAATGGAAACACTTCTTTGTACCTGCAGGATGCCAAAGGCGAGACTAGAGTTTAGTCAGGCCTGTTCTCTTTTGTTCACCCTTTCTTCCCCTGTTCTTCACGCACATGAAACAATATGAATTATTGATTCAGAACATGGACAGTTTTTCCTCCGGCAGAAAGAACATCATGCAATGTCTTTGCAGTGCCATGAGGAATTTCTGTGCGGTCGTTGGGTTGTAATTCTTAATAAATGCTGTGCTTGCCTGTATTCCCTATGGCAGAGGGTCCACCTCCTCATGTGCCTTCATGTCACGTCGGAATGATCGTATTTACATGATGAACGCACATGAACGCCACCACAATGTCGTGTGGGATATTCTGTAAGCTTTGACTTTCTGAGTTGGTTTCAGAGAGTCATTGTGGGAGCAAATTTGCAGGGGTCTTAATATGTTTTAATAGTTTGTTCATGAAGAATACTAATTATTAATCCAGTTTATGAGCTGACAGGCTTGTGAGACCAAAATACATTTCATTCTCTGTGACGGGAGCAGTGGTGGATGAAGTACAGGTACCCTAATGGAATATGATAGTAATACTTTTCAGATTCCTAGTAAAAGTACAAAAGAACACATTTTTGAATATACTTGAATATCAAGTAAAAGTGCTGAATTATTATAGCTTGCCCCTCATGACAAAAACATATATATATATATATATATATATATATATATATATATATATATATATATATATATATATATATATATATATATATATATATATATATAATTTTTTATATATATTTCTAAATATATGAGAAAATTACCATAAATATATTGATATATACTTGCTTACTATACTATACTAAACTAAACTAATACTAAATTTAATATTATATTAAGTATTATTAAAATATGAAATATTTATTATTAAATATTTACATAGATATATTTTAAATATCTTAAATATTTTATTTTATTTGAAAATATTTTAAATATTTTGTATTTGTAAAAATACATCAATATATTTTCAGTATGTTGTAGTTATATATTTTTAAAATGTATTTGAAATTTAAATATATTTATATTACACAAAATATACTGTCATTGTAAAGTTTTTTTGTTTTGTTTTGCTACTATTATTTAGTATCATTGAAATTGTTTATTAGTATTTGGAATTTTTATTTTTATATTTTCCTTTTTAATTTTAATTTTAGTTAATTTTTTATTCATTTTTATTTAAATTTTATTATAAAGTGAATTATTTTATTATACATCAATTAGAATTATTATAATTTGAATTGTTGTTATTTAAATTGTTATTTTAGTACATCAAGTTAATCTAAATGAAAATGTGAAAGTTTGCATTGGCATTTGGCTGAAATAAAATAAGTTTAAGTTATTTTTATTTTATTTCAGTTAATGTTTATTTTATTTCAAGTTTTAATTTTTGTTTTAATTAACAATAATAATCCTGACTTGAAGTATGTTTTGTAATATAATTTTGCATTTAAAATAAAAATGTATTTTAATTATGAAAAAATATATTACCTTAAGCTGTGGTGTTTACAGCATATTTTGCAAATAATTGAAATATATATTTTTTGCTGCATGGGGCAATTTGATTTGCTTCATCCTTTTGTTCACATTACAACGGCAAAACAACCACTAACTGTGATTATACACACACTACTTGAGAGACAATAATTATATATTTTAAAGAGGTTTATTTTGCTTTATCACGGTGCGAAGGGAAAAAATGCAGCTTGCTGCTTAAAATGTCGATCAGAAGCTTCTGCCAGCCGTTGCTTTGACAGTGGGCTGAACAAACACACAAAACTGTAATCCCACGCGGCTAGCATTCTCACCTACCAACGTCCGCCTTTCAGCAAATCATTTAGGGCCAACATCTCAAAGCGGCATTAATATTCATGACCCAAGCCACGTCTGGCAAAGCCGCTGACAGAAAGTAAACTTCCTGAGGAGAGAATATGTGAACAACAGAAGAGAAGGAAAGTCTTTTTTTTTTTTTTTTTTTTGAAAGAAAAAAAAAAAGGTGCATTTTTATATTCACAGTTGCACCAGTGTTTCAGCCTGAAATATTAAAAATGTTATGGCAAAAATGAGTGACTGAGACTTTTACCACAGATACTGATTGGCATATTTTTTTATTCAAAGGTAATACATTTTTTTCAGTCGCTTCTCAAATCATCCTTAAAGGATTAGTTGATCACTCCTGAATGAAAATTTCATGATAATTTACTCACCCCCATGTCATCCAAGATGTTTATGTCTTTCTTTCTTCAGTCGAAAAGAAATTAAGGTTTTTGAGGAAAACATTACAGGATTTTTCTCCTTATAGTGGACTAAATTGCAGTTTCAGTGCAGCTTCAAAGAGCTCTACATGATCCCAGACGAGGAATAAGGGTCTTCTCTAGTGAAATGATCAGTCATTTTTTTTAAAAATAAATAAAAATGTATATACTTCTTAACCACAAATGCTTGTCTTGCACTGCTCTGTGATGCGCTACGCATTGCGTTTGGAAGGTCACATGTGATGTAAACGGAAGTACTGCGGTAGGGCGAAAAACTTCATCTAATTTTCTCATCCAACTTCAAAATCGTCCGAAATTGTTGTTTTACCTTTTTTTGTAAATGCTGTTTGGCTTAATCTTTGCACGTTCGCTTTGTAGACACTGGATCGGTACTTCCACCGATGCACGCGTGACAGTAACGTGATTACGTGCGTGTGAATCGCAGAGCTAGTGCAAGATGAGCATTTGTGGTTAAAAAGTGTATATACACTCATTTTTTTTTTTTTTTAAATGACCGATCGTTACCCCAGATAAGACCCTCGTCTGGGTTCGTGTAGAGCCCTTTGAAGCTGCACTGAAACTGTAATTTGGACCTTCAACCCGTTGAACCCCAGTGAAGTCCACTATATGGAAAAAATCCTGCAAGTTTTGCTCAAAAACCTTAATTTCTTTTCGACTGAAGAAAGAAAGACACGGAGATCTTGGATGACATGGTGGTGAGTAAATCATCAGGACATTTTTACTCAGAAGTGAACTAATCCTTTAACATTTGCAAACCAATAAGTGAATTTCTCAAAACAATTCATACAAACAGCAGCACACAATGGATGACCTCAAAATCCTTAGTTCATCTCTCAAAATAAGCATTTAGTTCAAAGAACATGTCAGTGCCATCAGAATGAAAAGTCCTTGTGTCATTGTTTTCAAACAAGATAGTCAAAATGCTTAGCCATGTTGTCAATATAGCAGTGTAATCTGTCAGTATTTCCTGATGTAAACTGTTGACCTTGTTTGTTTCCTTGTTGTACTTCCATTTTCAGAATCAGTGTTGGGGAAAGTTTCTATTAAAATTAATGCATTACGATATTGCGTTACTCCCTAAAATGTGACTAATTGTGTTACTTAGTTACTTTTTATGAAAAGTAATGTTAACTCATTACTTTTAACTCATTACTTAGCACATTTTAAGGCCCTTTCACACCAAAAGTGAAATGAATAAGCCTCAGGCTGAAGAAAATGCATATTTATGTCTGTACAGTAGAGGGCGCAGCTCAAACAAGCCTTTCAGCTGTGCTGCCATTCTGGATTACAGAAGAATAGGATACAGGACAGTGAAGTTCAACACTCTTATTTCTAAATCTAATCTAAAGTCATTTTTGCTTATTAGTATGGTTGAATTAGATCAGCAGCAAAGACAATAGTTAATAAAGTGAGATTAAATACATAAAGTATAATTGCGTAATTTAATATAGTTAATTATTACAGGTTTGCGTAAAATTCTGAGATTGCATTTTACTCTGTTTTTATTCATTTTGAGGAATACTGAATGTTTTAGTGCAAGTGAGATGAGTAAATGCATGTTCACATTTGGTCTAGAACTACAATAACCATCATGTTCACACAGCATATAACACCTCTGCACTTTATTTCTCTCAACATGGGGACAGGAGAGCAATTTTTGTTGTAAATTGAAAAAGTAATGTGTTTCCTGTAATGAGTTAACCCCAACACTGGTCAGAATTTGTTACACAGAACTGGTTGATCATTGGATGATCTAATGCTTTACAATTTCCCTTTTGTGAAATTCAAGATTCACCTGTGCAATTCATCAGTTCAGGGCACATTTACAACAACAACAACAAAAAAGCCTGATAGGGATATTTGGAAAATATGGTTAACAATTTATGACAATTAGTTATATGCAAGGAACGGATGCCTAGATGTTTTGAGGGGAAAGACTGATCAACACAGAACCTAATATTTTTTGATCAACATGACATAAGCAATTGATAATGTTGCTTGAATGTACTAAAGCATTTGTAGTTTGTTCAAAAGAATGAATAATTGCTTTTATGATGTGCATAAGTGACTAGATGATGTGGAGGTTGAACAAGTAGTTTTGAGAATTTCAGTTGTAATCTGAAAAATGTACCAAAGAACTGTAATTTCTTCACTTTGATTTTAACAAGGAATGGAATATTTTTTCTGGAATGTTGTGGAGTCAAAAGTAAAAGATTCTAAACTATTCTGATACAGTACAGATATATATCTATTTTAGTACAATAAAAATATATCATTGTCTACCATAGACTAAGGATTAAAGGGTTAGTTCACCCAAAAATGAAAATGTCATTCCACACCTGTAAGACCTTCGTTCATATTCGAAACGCAAATTAAGATATTTTTGATAAAATCCGATGGCTCAGTGAGGCCTGCATTGCCAGCAAGACAATTAACACTTTCAATGCCCAGAAAGTTACTAAAGACATATTTAAAACGGTTCATGTGACTACAGTGGGTTAACCTTAATATTATGAAGCAACAAGAATATTTTTGTCCACCAAAAAACAAAATAACAACTTTATTTCACAATATCTAGTGATGGGTGATTTCAAAACACTGCTTCATGAAGCTTCGAAGCTTTACGAATCTTTTGTTTCGAATTAGTGGTCACATGATTTCAGTAAACAAGACTTTGTTACATCATAAGTGTTTTGAAATTTCAATGGTTCACCACTGGGGGCAGACAGATAGACAGACAAGGGAGTCAATTCTTCAGTTCTGAATTTTCTGCTAAGATAATGACCGCCTGGCTCTGCATCTCTGAATTTAACGCCCCTGTGCACGGCCCGACCTTCATTTCTCTGGCACAAAGATGACGCCAGACTCCCTTTCTGTTTGCACGCTCCCCCTTGGACATTTTAGACCTTCTTTGAATTGTATTTTTATATATATATATATATATATATATATATATATAAACCTTTCCGTGTGTCTGGCTCCTTTTCCAGACACATCTTCTTCTGTAAACTGTAAGCCAACATTTGAGTGATTAAAGATACACCATATATTGATTATACAAATCTACGGGCTGAAATAATTCATTCATTTTCAGAGCTGTTGTTTTTGCGGTTCTACTCCAGTGCTGTTGCCTCATATGTTCTGTTATATGAAATATGCAACAGCATATCATTGTGCCTGTGTGTCCAGAGGCCAAAACACTGGTATCTAGAGATCTACCACAAAAAAATAATAAGACTGACTGGTATTGATTTCTAGGAATGATCACACTGATTTTGTGGCTTATGACAATGTAGATGCATTGTATGATTATCATAAAGTGATCACACATAGATGCATCATGAATCCTCCTTCAGATTTTGAATGCAACTTCCAAATAATATTTACATTTGATAATCAAGTTGCACAGTTCTCTGTGTCTCTTAAATTTGTAATGATGGGATATATAAGAAAGCCACAATGACTGTGTGTGTGTCTAAAGGCTGATGCTGTACTTTTAGAGGACGTACTTGTCTCTTAGATTCACTATTTGTCATGAGCAGGAAGTGCTGAATCGTCTTGATGACTTTTCTGATGGCTCATATTGGCTGCTGCTGTTTTATGACTGTCATATTGAGGAATGAAGTTCTTCAAGTGGTCTGTTTTTTTAATAGTTACCAGTGTTCAATTAAAGGTTGTTATGCTAATAGAGCTTAAGGGCCTCTCTTAAAATATCCACTCAGTGATCTGTGAAGGCCTGATGTCATGACTTAATTGGTGCAATGCGTTGATTTTAACTTGCTGACAAGCATCATCATATTGCCCATGAGAGACTTTGCTAGGTTTAAGAGGTTCTTTATCGGTGTGTCACCAAGTGCAAAAAGCCCACCTTGTCAGCAGATGCTATAGAGAGGTGGGACTATGACGCGTTTTTATAGGCCAAAAACCAGAAGCGAGTTAGGATTTTAGCACTTCCGGTTCCATCGTCCCAAAGCCAATGGGTCAAATGCGTCTTTGGTTAAGAGGATGAAATAAGGTCCGTGTTTAATATTTTCATGTTTTATTCTACAACATAAAATACATCAATATTAACCTAGCCGTGATTTTTATAAGCTGTTACATGTCTTGAAAATGACGGTTGCTAACAAGTGTCTAAATCGGAGGCTATCGGCGACATTAAAGCCATCACGCCAAAAAGGTAAGCGCAGTCCACTTTTACAACCTAGTTATGCATATAAATGCGCTCTTACAAACTGTTCTAATTCAGACTTTCATGGAAAATGTTTTTAGATAAAGACTGAAAGACTTGTCAGAAGCTTAGTGTTGGTGACGTTGAAATCTCTAAACCTTTAGATTTTGCTTCTGGGAACTGCATTTAGGCTTAAAATTTTCATTAAAGTTGTGTTCATTTGTGAAAATGATCTTGATGGAGGAAACGTTTAGGTATCATAAACTTTTGTTGATCACAGAGCTTATTTTTTGCGATAATCCTAAAGCCTATGGGAAAATCCTATTGGGTTTTTATCGAGGGAACCAGCGTGATGCTGCCGATTGGCATACAAAGTGACGTCATAGTTCCACCACTCTATTTACGCTAACTCCGCCCACCATTGTCTGATTGAGCCAGATAAAATTACAAAAGAAATCCTGCTGATAACAGAATCAGTGGTGTGGAGAGTAAAGCCCTGGGTATACTTCGTTTTTTTCCGTATACGCTAGTGTACACGCACAGTGGAACGCACAACCTTGGAAAGTATACTTCATTCAATTCGTACACATACACAGGTGTTTGACGCATGCTCAGTTTTGAACAATCTCTCGCCACGAGTTACAACCCATGTAAACATCTTTGTATTCTTTCATGCTAGAAGTGAGGGTACTTTCTAACCTCTTCGCAAAATCTCTCATCTATGTTGGGCTCTGTTGTTGCTGTAGCTTTCATGTGTTCCCGTCTGTTCCGTTTATGCAGTTTTTCTTTGACTACCTTGTGAATCGACGCATTCAGGGCACGGTTTCCATCTTGTGGATAAACCAATTAAATGCACATATGCGACCTGTGCGTACGAGTATGCACGGTTATAAAAATCCGACGGTGTGCATACAGTATATGCATACTCTTCTGATGAAGAAATTCACTTTACGCACATTGTATGCTGACCCTTGCGTACGCATAAATATTTAACCATACTTTGGGCTTAAGGAGTGGTGGTATCTTTTAATATGACTGACCCTGGTTCGAATTTACAAACACATTCTTCTCCCTTTACCTATCACAAATCAGCTCGGAGAGGTGTTTATTTTAAATAAAAATTAGGAAAACATTCGAAATGTAGAAATGTTTTTTTGCTGATGTGTGTTTAATAGTGGGAATTAAGTTTAATGGGTAGGGGTAGGTGTTTGGGAGGACTTTAGGGATAGGGACAATGTCCCAATAAAGAAGCATCCATTTATTATTTTAATAACAACATGTTCTCCAACCAATACGACCATATAGGTCGTTTGTCACTTCCCTGAAATACAACCCATAGGAGCGTTTACTAAAGTGGCGCCCCTATCGACAACAGGACACTTCCATTTTAATTCATGAAATACGACCCATAGGAGCGTTTACTAAAGTTGTGCCCCTTTCGACAACAAAACACTTTCATTTTAATGCATTGTTCCCTTTTATCTGCGTCATATTTCAGGTTTCGCGTAGCTCAATTGGTAGAGCGTTGCAATAACAATATGCAATCATGTGATCATGCGATCGTGGGTTTGATCCCAGGGAACACGTGCTCATACAGAGTATACGCACTATAAATCACTAAGGTTAGGTTTAGGGGTGGGGTAGGTGTAGTCGTTAATTAAAAAAAAAATAGTTTTGCTAAACGGAAATAGGAGAAATTGTGTAAAAAATCCACAAATTGCATTTAAATGAACACGCATTTTGATTGGTAATGACAGTCATATGTCATTTCATGACGACAGACGTAACACGACACTGTCATTATTTTTATGCCAGCTAGAGGGAGGACAGTCTCTTTAATAAATATAATAATTATATACACTTAATGTTGTTACTCATGCATACTGTTTTATAATCTGCAAATAGTATTTTTTTCCTACTATGGTAGTCAATGGGGAGCGAGATCTGCTTGGTTACAGACATTCTTTCAAATATCTTCCTTTGTGTTCAGCAGAACAAAGAAATTCATACAGGTTTTGAACAACTTGAGGGTGAGTAAATGATGACAGAATTTTCATTTTTGGGTGAACTAACCCTTTAAAGGATTTTCGATCTGATTAAGCCATTAATCTGATTATAAACCGATAATTTTAGCTACTGGGCAGTAAGTATACTTAATAGTATACTAACCTACTAGTCTTACTATTTCTGCAATTTATAGTATGCATACTGCACATTTCATTACGCATAAAATACTTGTATGACCTACTACATTCATCAAAATAAGCAGTATACAATAGAGCATGCTCTAGTGGTTACTGTGTCCTACAATGTAATGCACTCAACCTAACCTGAATAAATGAAAGACTGAATTGGAAGTGATATCATTTTAACATTTCTTATTTATATCAGTGAGTGATTTTGGGACACAGCAGCGGTCTCAGTACAGGCACTTAGCCAAACTTTTTGACAGACGTGATCATGCAGGTTTGTTGACATCACCTAAAATACCAGTTCAGTTCATGTGTACATAGACCAACAATTACAAAATAATTATACATACAAAAAGTAATAAAAAAAAATCAAAATTGAATGTAGTAATGCCAACATAATTTAACATAATGTTTTATAGTACAATACTTTCAAACCTGTAAAGTGAAAATATAATAAATAATAATTTATTTATTATAAATTATAATAAATAATATAATAGACACTGAAATAATTGTCAGAAAAAACAAACTGTTTAATGAACCTTTAGAAAAAAAAATGGTAAAAATCCAATAAAAACATTTGCATACTATTTGCATACATGTTTTTTGTTCAGTATCATATTTGATACATCAGGACTTTATGGCTCATGTAATATGGGATAATAGCTCACAACCGAAGAGGAGAAACACCTACATTTTATTTAGAGGCCTAAACTGAGCAATCAGTCAGATCTTTATAATAGTATGTATAGCAGACTACTTACTGTCATGTACTGCGCCGAGAATTTAGGTTGAAGATTCAAGTGCAGCTTTATTGAGGGTAATCCATAATCATAATCCATAAAAAGGCATAAGGTCAAAACCACAGACAAATTGTCCAAACATAAAACAAGGTCCAAGACACAGGCAAACAGGGAAATCCAGAGAGACAAGCAGAAGATAAAAGCAAAGAACCAGGATAACGCTCATAAATGCAGTAGTGACACATACAAGACTTCGCAATGAGAGAATGAACACAGGTTTTAAATAGGCAGGGTTAACAAGATGATGAGACAATGGGTTGTGGGAAAAGTAGTACATGGTGAGATAACCAAGATGGAAGCAGTGCCCTCTGGTGGAAATCAAGGGCACTCCAGCTGGTGGATGTAACACTTACTCGTGTTGTCACTCTATGGGCCCTATCATAAACCCTGCGCAATGTGACTCCAGGCACAACGCAAGTGTTTTTTTGCTAGTTTCAGCCCATCGCAGTTATCATTTCCACATCCAGCGCCCACGTTTAAATAGCAAATGCGCTCGCGCCCATCTGTTCGACCATGGGTGTACTGGTCTGAAAATGAGGTGAGTTCAGGCGCATTGTTGGCATGTTGCTATTTTGAGGCAACTGCACCATTGACCAACAAAAGCCTGGTCTAAAGTCAATGGTGCTGTATTTTTTTTTATTTTTATTTTTATTTTTTTTTATTTAAACATGTGTACACTCTGCTTGTTACACCCACAGGGACACAAACATGCCAAATATTAAAAATGTATTTAAACTGACTCGCCAGGTTGAGAGTGTTTATTCTGCCATGTAAATAGCAATCCCCATGGTGCGCGCCTGACTTTTCAAGGGAATGGGAGATGACACTCTGATTGGTTTATTGCACATTATGGCCAAAACAAACTCATGACTCATTAAGAGACTACCATTTTGGACCAAATCCTAACACACCGACCATTTTTTCCGTCGTTAAACTAGCAAAAGTGGTTTCGGACACACCCTAAATGCTCCTGCACCATGCGCTTCAGACCATGCACTTAGATCGTTAAAATAGGGCCCTTAATCTCCCAATAATATGTCTTAGTAAGATGATATTTAAATGCTTAGTTTTATGATCAAAGCTCTCTTGTTTTTATTGTCGGAGGCAAAACATATAATACAATGGAATACAATGATGATTGAGAGATGAACAAATAAACATTCCTCAAAAGCATGATGTATCAGATTTTGTACCAAAATTTTAATTTGATTTTTCTAAAGAAAAAGAAAAAAGTATGATAATCAAGTAACCCTAAGTGGCTTCAGTCCATTAAGTGTCCATCTTGAAATATTACTAACAATATAAAAGTTATTCTTACATTAATAATCAGCAAATATTTCACAGCAAAAAGACACATACCAAGTTCTGAATATGATACAATAGTCTTTACAGGGTTCATTATTATTAATTAATATTTAAAGCACTTAAAACACTTTAGTTTAGGGTCCAATTCTCATTATTAACTAGTTGCTTATTAGCATGCATATTACTAGGATATTGGCTGTTAGTACTTATAAAGTACATATTAATGCCTTATTCTGCATGACCATATTCTACATCCCTAAATCAACACCTAAACTTAACAACTACCTTACTAACTATTAATAAGCAGTAATTAGGAGTTTATTGAGACAAAAGTCATAGTTAATAGTTAGTTAATAGTGAGAACTGGTGTATCAATTAATAATTTATCAATAATTTCTTAATTATATTTTTGAAAAACCTTAGTGTATTTACATAATCAGCTACTACAGGAAGTCATGACAAACATTTCCAATCAGGCATAACAAACCCCTTCAGGGGGCTTGAATCTTGGACAATACTGGTTTATGGTGGCAGAACACATATAAATATGTGCCAAAGGGGTCTGAGTTTTTTTGTCCCAGTACTACAGGACCTGTCCAGTGCTTTAATACAGCACACACAAAATGATGCACTTTCACATCACCAAAAAGTACATACTTTTAGTGCATAGTATAAGTAGGTGAATTGGGCCGCAGCCTGCAGTCTCTCCAGCTGCCTTCCTCCATCACAGAGACTAGAGCCATTACTGCTCTAAATGATGATGTGCTCGCAGCACTGCGGCCTCGCTAGTGCAGATCCTTTCCGAGAGGGTGGGGAATGGAAAGGCTGTCAGGGTACAGCTTGCCGCTGATATCTCCTTTCTTCAGAATCACTGTGCAAAAGGCTGCACGAGAATCGCTCTCACACTCTGTCACTGCGGGTGTCGAGCGACATGCCAAAACAGATTAATGCGTGTGACAGTAATTGTGTGTGTGCATGTGTGCATTTAAGCGACGATGTCTCTGTTTTGCATCAGTTGCGTGCATTTATGTGTGATCATTAATTGTGCAAGTAGAAGACAACTGCAAGATAATGTTCCCAAAAAGTACATGCGTGCATTGGTGTGTTCACACGTGCATATGCATGGCACTGCCAGTTTACACAACAGTCTTGGCGCAGGGCCTATCCAGGTGGCACTGTGCACGCTTCAAGTGCGTCCTCATTTCAGCATCATTCCTCTCGCTCACACTGACGCCAGTTTTCTGCTGGTCTGTTTATCCTGTCTTATCTCGGCTGTCACATAAAGCCTGCTTCCAGCTTGTCACCTTTTTTTGCTAAATGTCAACATGAAATCAAAGTTGACCCTGTTTACTTTCATATATGAATGCTCCCATTTTTTGTGCACAATTCATCAAAATTAAGGATTGCACAATATATCGGTATTGGTTGTCGGCCGATATTGGAGAGTATTGTTCATATAACAGTATGATCATTTTTAATTGTGCATGCTCATTTTACACTGTACATATTTTGTCATCTTTTAATGCACTCTTAAAGTAAATCTTTAAAAACACTAGTAATTTAATAACACTTTGAACTAAGAATGAACAATACTACTTCAGCATTTATTAATCTTAGTTAATCTCAACATTTACTAATACATTTTTAAGATCAAAAGTTGTATCTGTTAAAATGCACTGTGAACTAACATGAACACTTTTATTAGCTAACATTAACAAAGGTTAATAAATGCTGCAAAAATATATTGCTCATTGTTAGTTCATGTTATTTATTATTAGTTTAATGCATGTTATTTAATGTTAAACTTTAAACTAATGTTAACCAACGACCCCTTATTGTAAAGTGTTGTAATCTTTAGCAAATCTCTAAATATATATTCCTTTTTCATGCTGTACATTATAATTGTTACATGTGCACTCTGTTTTGGACTTGTGTTGTTCCATTTCCCGCCACTAGTTTATCACCATGGTTACTGAGCACTCCAATCATCACTTCCAGCTGTGTCTAATCACCCACCTTGTTATCCCATGTATATATACACCCTGTGTTTTCAGTCCAGTGTTGTCCAGTATAGAGGGTATGCATCGAAGTCACTTTCCCGCCGAAAACGCGCTCCCTCAGCTAGACTGAGTGGCAAAAGAACCAGCTGGGTAACTGGATTAATAGGAGAAACGGCGAAAACGCGAGTAAAACTAACGAATTACCCTAAAGGTTGGACTCGAAAGTGTTTCTTACAACTTGTCAAATAAACCTAATCCATGGATATTGACATGCAGCCAGGAGTCGTGTTTCCTGACATTTTTATGTGCCTGATTTGACGTTGGGGAAATACTTAAAGCAAATCTGCCTGTGAATATTTTATATAACTACAATATCGGTAGGTTTAAATCTGCTTATTCACTTATATCAAAGTTATATCGTCATATTGTCCTGCCCTAAAACTTTTATAGTATAGTTTTTGACAGTGTTGTTTATTTAAAAACACCCAATTATGCATAATATAAGATGGAAAATACTTAATTGATGAGTCGTCAACATAATATATAACAATACAATATATAAGGTATGATTTTACCTCAAAATCCAACAATTCGACACAAAATGATAACTGCAAATCCATGTTTCTCTGCTGGAGTCCAGCTGTTTCTGTGAATTGCAGTGATCCATTTGCTTCTTTTTCTGTTGCTTTCTCTAGTTTTTAAATATATACCTCAGGGGTTGTGTCAAATCTATTTGTACAGTCAGCCGCAAAGCTCTTTCCCGTTTTGAACAAGTAGAGAGAGATACACATGAGGGGGAGAATCATTAAAAGGATTGATTTGTTTTTTTGTGCGTGATTCATTAATTTATTCAAAAACAGAATAATTGATGAACTGATTTAATAAATGACTCATCTGATTTGTTCAAAAACACTGATTCATTCAGGTCTAAAACAAGTGATTCATTAAATCATTCACTCATCTGATTCATTCAAAAACAGATTGAGAGACATTCTTTTATGAGTGGCTTATGAAATCATTAATTTGTCTGATTTGGTCAAAAACACTGATTTATTTAGGAAAAAACAGTAACACTTTATTTCAGGGTTCAATTACTGCTTTTAACTAGTCGCTTATTAGCTTGCATATTACTAGTATATTGGTTGTTTATTAGTACCTATAAAGTACATATGAAAGGGTTAGTTCACCCAAAAATGAAAAATCTGTCATTAATTACTCGGCCTCATGTCGTTCCACACCCGTTAGACCTTCATTCATCCTCAGAACACAAATTAAGACATTTTTGATAAAATCTGATGGCTCAGTGAGGTCTGCATTGCCAGCAAGATAATTAACACTTTCAGTGCCCAGAAAGCTACTAAAAGCATATTTAAAACAGTTCATGTGACTACAGTGGTTCAACCTTAATGTCATGAAGCAACAAGAATACTTTTTGTGCGCCAAAAAAACAACAAAAAAACAAAATAACTGCATGACCATATTCTACATCCCTTAATCCTACCCAATACCTAAACTTAACAACTATGTTACTAACTATTAATAAACTTAGCAGTAAATTAGGAGTTAATTGAGGCAAAAGATGTAGTTAATATTGAATACATGTTCCCTATACTTAAGTTTTACCGAAAAAAACAAGTAGGGGTGAATTCAGGTAAATTGGGACACTTTTTGCCATTGAGATGACTGGAAAAAATGTCCCAATTATCCTAAATTAAACCCTAAATGTCTTTGTGAGTGATTTGTGAACTCATTAACAAATTAAAAGCACTGATTTATTCAGTAACACCACTACTATGTGTGTTACTCTAAGATGCGCAGTGGTTGGTTTTTCCTTATGCTTTTAAAAGATTTTAAACAAAGGCACTCACAATTTTGCTGCTGGTCTGGATAACAGCATATCTGCAAGTTTAATATAGCTTAAATATCTACAATATTTATCTGGTTATTGGCCTTAATTGAACTTCAACCTAGGGCTAAAGTGGACTTTTCAGAGGTATTGATGAGTTCCTCTCTTTTAGTATACCTGTCACTAGCAGTTGCCTCAAATTGGTTGTCGATTGTGTTAGATTTTATCAGCCATAATGCCTGTCATCTTCTTCATTATCATTTTGTCTGTCTCAAACTGATTTCAAATGACGGTCACAGTCGCAGGCATAAAAACCACAAAGAAATGTGTGCAAATGTCAGGAGTAATAATGTCCTCTCCGTGTGGCATAGCAAAGGTCAAGATCTGGTCTCTTATTGGCCAGACATTCACGCAGGAATTCAGTTTGGTCATGCAAGCAACCGATTCCTTCTCCCTCGGAGCGATGGCATCAGTAGGGATCTCGATTCAAGACCGAGAATGCATGAGGGTTGAACTGACACACAAAAAAGTAGCCTTTAAAACCTGTGCTGGTTGAGGTGTTTAGTTGCATGTTGTCCCTTTGGCATTTTGCAGAGCTTGTTTTTCTAGGATTCAAAATAAGTACCAAATGCAGTCATGTCTGATTAGCAGGGGGGGAAAAAGGCTTGTTACATAATCCAGCAATGCACCTTTTCACAGAGAAAGAGATTACATTAGTGTCGCAACCATGACAGAGTGGAGGAAGAAAGAACACATAATGTTTGATCTATGAATGTAGTTTCCATATGAACTGTGTGTGTGGGGGGTGGGGGTTGAGGTTTGAGGGGCTGTGGATTTTATACATTGGCTTTCACATTGGAAGGAGCTGTTAATGCTAATAAACATATACATATGAAAGAAAAATGAAAAATCTTAATATCTTAATTGTTTCTCTTGCACAGAAATAGGAGAAAATTGAGACTTTGCTTAAATCTGTAGCTTTTCAGGTTTCGGGACCTCAGTAATATCTCCTCATCTCAAACTGTGCTCAGATTTGTTAGTGGACAGCAAGGCAGCTCAAAGACCTAGTGAGTAAATGGTCCATTTTAAAGCTTTTTAAAACAAACAAACCATTTTAAAACAAATTAACGTTAGAGATTAGACTGTACAGAAATTGAAATCTACAGGTAACGCAATGCTGATGTTGTTAACATTAACAATTTGAGAACAAAGCATATCAAAAATAATAATTTGCCCGGTCTGATGTGATATGAGGTAAGCGATCATTAGATTTAATGTAATGCTTTTTTTCTCAGTTGGTCAGAACAAAAGTGGCAGATTTGTTACTTGTTTAGATGACATTTTCTGGTGAAAATTCTTATTTTGGTCATACTTCCAAGACTGCAATCTGTGATTCGAATTATCTACTGGTGCGGTCACTGACAGCCACACATTATTCTCAAAACATTAGATTCATCCGCGCTAAGGAGCCGTGCCGATGCACAACCCATGTAAAGATAACTGCAAATAACTGCAATTGCAGGTTTCAAAAAGAGATGGCGACAAAGAAGCAAAACTTACGGACTTTAATTAGTTAATAAAACTATTTTGTTGATACTTTTGTTGATTCTATTTTTAATGAGATTTCTCTTGCTTTGTAGGCAATTGTTTTGAGCTTGCTGCAATGCATTATGGGATACAGTGTCACGTGATCCTTCAGAAATCATTCTAATATGATGATTTGCTGCTCAAGAAACATTTTTTATTATTAACAATGTTGAAAATAGTTGTGCTTAATATTCTTGTGGAAACCATAATTTTTTTTTTTTTTTTTTTTTTTTTTTTTTCAGAATTCTTTGATGGATAATACAAAGTTAAAAAAAACAGAATTTATTTAAAATAGAAGTCTTTTGTCCTCAATTACATTTTTGATCAATTGAATGCATCCTTGCTGAATAAAAGTATAAATTTATTTAAAAAACGTATGAACTGTAGTGACCCCCCTGCAATTTTAAGTTAATATTTCACTAATTATTCATGGTATTCTGATGTCACATGGCATGGTAATGTGAGGGTTATTTTCAGTTTTCCTATATTTGGTGCATGTTTCCTTTGTTCTAGTTTTTCCACCTGTGTTAATTACCATGTTTGTTGCCTTGGTTACTGATTCAGTTACACCTGTGGTTCCTTTCATTAATTAGTTTGGTCCATTTAAGCCCTGTGTTTTGTTCTGTTCATTGTCCAGAGTTGTCACTTTATGCAAGGTTGTTCAGTCTAAGAGTTTGTTCCTGAGTTCTTGTAAATAAAGTTCAGCTGCTATGATTAGATCCATCAACCTAACCCTGACAGAATAATGGACCTCACATGGATCTAATAGCAGCAAAAAGAAACCTCCTCCCACAGGTGAACCAGCCCCTAGAGAGGCACACATAGGCATTTCTGGACCTTTGCCATTGCGTCCATTATGATGAAGACTGCCTGTGTGTGCTTTTCCGGACAGTCCTCAACGTGGAGACGAGAGCGCACTTGCTCGGAAACGAGCCTTTAGGGGCTTTTATGGAGTACGTGAAGTGGGTACTCCTCCAAAATGGTTCCCCCTTCACGACCTGCAAGAGTGAGTTGAAGATTATCATGTCAGCCACTGCCACCAACCCAGCAACGCCGAACCCTGAACCCACTACAGATGTGGAGCCAGAGCCTACCACGATACCAGCACCATTAACAAAGAAAACTGAGCCAAGGATGGTCCCAGAACCCGAGCCCGAAGAAACGCCTGACCAGGTGCATGAGCCGGCAACATCGCCTGTACCCCTGGGATTACTGGTGGAGTTTAAGGGGATGTCATGGACCCCAACTCCCTCGACATCGGCTGCTTATAGACTTGAGAGTGAGTGCATCCTGCCCATTTCTGTTTCCTCCACCAATCCTGTCTCTGTTATCAGTACTGAAATTTTAGAATTTGAATTTATGCCCTGCCTCCCGCTCCCACCTCCTCTGCCTGTTCCGTGTCAGCCTAGAGATCCATTCCTGAATTTTATGCCTGTCCCATGTGACCCTGTTAAGCCTGTCTGTTCACCCCCAACTGCGCTGCCCAGTCCTCCAGCCCTAACTGCACTACCTCTCTTCAGCCCTTCGGCTCCATCTCTGGTCATCATTAGTTCGCCTCGGTCAGAGTATTCGCCAGCTCAGCCCATGATGTTCAACCCAATAGCTCCACCTATCCACCTAGGACCTCTGTGCCTGCCACTCCTCCTGGGACTGTTGTCCCCTCGGCTCCACCAGGCTTCCTCGTTCCTCCGGCTCCACCATGGTCAGTCGTCGCTCTTCCTGCGCCACAGACTTCTGTTTCTCCACCATGGCTCCTCCCTCCCTCGACTCTGCCGTGGGCCTGCGTCCTCCTGGCCCTCCTGCTGGAGATTCCGCCCTGGCTCCTCCTACCTTTATCACTGCCCTGACCCTGCCTGTCCCATGGTCCTGCTCTGCTTCCCCCATCTAAGCCCCCTCCTGCCCACCTCTGTTGGACTTTGTTATTATTGAGGCATGAGGACACACCTCCTTATTTTGATGCTCCCCCAACAGACTTTCTACTGACTATAAGTACCTTTTCAACTATGTCAACTTTTCATAACACAAAAAGTTGCTTAGAACAATTTTTTGTTAGCTGGGAAGCAGCTCTACAGAAGACAATAGTGTCGTTATTCAGCTCAAGTCAGTTCAATGTTGATTCAATTCAGTTCAATAACAGTGTTGATAAAAAATCATCAAATCAATGATATTACTGAATATTAAGTGTCTTTTAAAATGTCTCAATGTTTTTTGTTTCGTTTTGTATTTTTTGTCCATACAATGGAAGTGAATAGGTTCCAAAATATCTTCTTATGTGTTCTGCAGGAGAAAGAAAGTCATACAGGTTTGGAACAACATGAGGGTGAAATGACAGTATGATGAGGTCCAAACAACTACAGAATGATGACAGAATTTTCATTTTTGGGTGTACTGTCCCTTTAAGGAGAAACAATTGATGTAAAGTTGGTACTTAATATAACTGTGAACTCCATTAAGTTTCCTGTGATATGTAAGAGCAATCTATGAGCAATACAATTTGAACCTCTGGGTGTAATTTTTCATTCTCAGCAAGTGAGACACACAAAGCTGCAAGTGTTTGTTTGATGTGTGTCGGTGTTTGTTAGTCTTGCCCGGCTGCTGTTTGGTGTTGATCCCAGTAGGTGGTAAATCTGTGGGAGGTGGGTGGAACCATTATTCATTCTGTATTCTGTAGTGATGTTGAGTTCTCTGTTGCACTCTCTTCACTGTTGGTTACCAGGATTCCACCAATATAAGAAATGATCTCACATCAAACCTGTAAAATCAATGGTAATTATAAACATCATGATTGCATTACATGTACAAATCCTGATGCAAAAGAAAAAAATGCTTTTTATAGCTCAGAATTTGCTCTTTCAAATCTCAGGAGACTTAAGTCATCAGTTATGAATCCACTTGGTCTCAAATATTTTCTTTAAATGTATTTTATTTCTTCTTAAAATCCAAGAAACATTAGACATTTAGAGACATTTAGTAAGAGTATAATGATGTAAAACTAATATTTGACCTTTATTTTAGTCTCACTGAGATCAAAAATCTCTGTATTTTACAATATTAGGTCTGTCTTTAAAGGTTTATGTTACAGTTCAAAATCAATTTCCCTATGGAAAAAATCAAAGTTTTTTTTTTTACTTCCAGAACCCGACTGTTAACCACTACAACAACTACTCTACTTACTATCAATAAGCAGTAATTAGGAGTTTATTTAGGGAAAACTCCTAGTTAGTGAATATGTGTTCCATAATCCAAAGTGTTACCAAAATAGTTGAGTTCTTACTGTGGTGTTTGATAAGAGACTTTGGGATTCTGGTGAATTGGAGCATAGTTTGAGACATTGTTGAGATCTCTTTTGAAACTCTAGAAGAGACCAGGCAATCACGGCAGATGTCTTCACTTGTTCTTTGTTTAATGGTATTGTTGTCTCAAGCTTTTTAAAGTTTTTCTCTTTAGAAAAAGACCCCAGTAATCAACCTCTCAATCTGTGCTCAAGTATGCCAGGATACCAAAGTAGAAAGGCTCAGCAAAAGTCTCCATTTGTTCTCTGTTTAATCTCATCGCTGTCTCAGGCAAACAATGAAGAGACTGGTGAGATCGCCTTCCTTGATTTTTCTTTGGCATGGGCTGGTTCTTTAAAAGAGGAAACGTCTCAGATGGGAGTAATTGTATGCTAACGAACACAGTCAGGCAAATTGAGCAGCTGAAAGAAAATGTGAAAGAGAAAAGAGACATTTGTACATTGAGCTTAGCCTAAGATCGCTGATGGTAACCATGGAAATAATTATAGAGCAGACAGACTGCTAGAGAGAAAGGAAAAATGAAAGAGAGAGGGGAGGAATTAGAAGAGGGAGAGAAAGAAGAGTGCATCTTTGGATTGTGAATCTTGGTTTCTAAGTTTTAATAAAACTCAGCACCAGGCAGATGGATTTTAAATTGGCTTTGATCACATGTAGTGTTCTTTTAATTAAATGTACATACGGTCAGGCTCTTGAATGAAAGATATACATTAGCCATGTCCATTCCCTTGCGGTCTGGATCAATCGCACTATTCTTGAAGTGGATGTCCAATCATCAGGTGGTATGATGTGTGCGTCAGCTGTCTTTGTGAACATTAAGACACCTCTCCACTGGAAATGTGTCCAGCTTGGCCTTGTCTCAGTGGTTCAACTTTAGTGCTTGCTGTCTCAGGCTTCCAGGCTGGGTTTGGGCTCGCAGTCGTCATGGAAACTCACATCTCTATAACAGCTGATCATTTACACAGCACTTCGTCTGAAAATGACCGTTCTTGATTAAATCCGTCAAAAAGCCTTTTTGATGCAATGTGGGTGTGATGTGTTAAACAACCCATTAAGAATGCAGTCTTGTGGATTTTAGTGCTAGCAAGCTCCTAAAAGAAAAGTAAAAAACTATACTATATGAAATCTACCATTCACTACCACCAAAGTTTGGGGTCAGTAAGATTTTTTTCTGGAAAGAAATTAATACTTTTATACAGCAATGATGCATTAAATTGCTCAAAATTGCACAGTAAATTTGTAATGTTACAAAAGATTTATATGTCATGATTGATCACAGGAAGCAAATGCGAGTTACAGATTTATTAACAATGGTCAGAAAATGAGGTAAACACAGTCACAGTAATGGCGGATCACTGGTGACGCAGGGATTGAGATGATCGGTAGATGGTTGTGCAGAGAAGTGATGATGATGATAATCCAAGGTCCAGACAAAGAACACGAAGAACACCGAACTGGAACAGGAGAAGACACGACTGGAACTCCGAGCAGGAACAGGACGAGACAACACAGCACAAACAACCAAACAACGATCTGACGGAGAAGGAGAGAATGAGGTGAGCAGATATAGGGGAGATAATGAGTAGCAGCTGGTGAGGTGATGACTTGCAGGTGACGTTATGATGAGCCACGTGGCCTGGAACACACACACACACACACATCCACGCCCACTGCTGTCACAACACAGAACACGTGACAGAAAGGAAACAATGCATCTGCGAGCCGTGACAGTACCCCTCCTCCTAAGAACGCCTCCTGGCGTTCCCCGACGCCCTTACCTGTCGATTGTAATCATCGATAAGGGTGTGATCCAGGATGTCTCTGGCAGGTACCCAACTCCTCTCCTCCAGACCGTAACCTTCCCAGTCCACCAAGTACTGAAATCCGCGTCCCCTCCGTCTAGAGTCCAGAATACGGTTGACCGAATAAGAAGGTTCCCCATCTACGAGTCGCGGCGGAGGGGGAACCGGAGCTGGCGGATTAATGTCGGAATGAAAGACGGGCTTAATTTTAGAGACATGGAAGGCGGGGTGAATTCTCCTGTACGCCGGAGGAAGTTTAAGGCGGACTGTCACCGGACTAATGATCTTGGTGACAGTAAACGGACCAATAAATTTGGGAGCAAGTTTGTTAGAGACGGATCGGAGAGGAATATTCTTGGTAGAAAGCCACACTTTTTGACCCACGACGTATACGGGAGGCTTTGACCGGTGGCGATCGGCCTTGGCCTTGGTGCGCTCCCTCACTTGGAGAAGAGTCTCACGGGCTCTCGTCCAAGTGCGGTGACACCTCTGGACAAAGGCGTGGGCGGAGGGGACCGCGATCTCGGATTCCAGACTAGGAAAAATGGATGGCTGGTAACCTACACTACACTCAAACGCTGACAGGCCCGTGGACGACACTGGTAACGTATTGTGGGCGTACTCCACCATTGAAAGTTGCTGGCTCCAGGAGGAAGGATTCTTGGAGACTAAACATCGCAACGTACGCTCCAGATCTTGATTGGCTCTCTCGGTCTGACCATTACTCTGAGGATGAAACCCAGATGATAAACTGACAGTCGCCCCCAGCAATCTACAAAACTCTTGCCAGAATCTGGACACAAATTGGGGACCTCTGTCGGAGACCACGTCCATCGGGAGGCCATGAAGCCGAAAGACGTGGTCCACGACAATAACCGCTGTCTCCTTGGCTGATGGTAATTTGGGCAAGGGGATAAAATGAGCCGCCTTCGAGAACCGGTCCACTACGGTCAAAATGACAGTGTATCCCTGGGAGGGTGGGAGGGCGGTGATGAAATCTAGCGAAATGTGGGACCAGGGTCTCGAAGGGACTGGCAGCGGTTGGAGTAACCCATCCGGGGGACGATTGGCAGTTTTACCAACGGCACAAACTGAGCAAGCCAACACAAAATCGCGGACGTCCCGAGCCATACGGGGCCACCAGAATTGTTGCTGGACTAAAAATTTAGTGCGACTGACCCCTGGATGGCATGCTACCTTGGAACAATGACCCCACTGGATGACCATGGACCGTAATTCCTCCGGCACAAATAAGCGGTTCGGTGGACACTCGGGCGGAGGCGTTACCCCTTCTAAGGCCGTCTTGACCTTCGATTCGACCTCCCATGTGAGTGTGGAGACCACTACTGTCTCCGGTAAAATGCACTCGGGAGTAGACGGGCGTTCGGAACGATCAAAAACACGTGACAAAGAATCGGGTTTGATGTTTTTAGAACCCGGGCGGTACGAGAGAGTAAAGTCAAAACGTCCGAAAAAAAGTGCCCACCGAGCCTGCCTGGAGTTCAATCTTTTGGCAGTTCTAATATATTCTAAGTTCTTATGGTCAGTCCATACGATAAAAGGCACCCCGGAACCCTCTAACCAGTGACGCCATTCTTCCAAAGCCAACTTGACTGCCAGCAACTCCCGATTACCAATGTCGTAGTTACGTTCGGCAGGGGATAAACGATGGGAAAAAAACGCGCACGGGTGCATCTTATCGTCTGTGGGAGAACGCTGGGATAACACTGCCCCTACCCCCACCTCCGATGCGTCGACCTCCACCACGAACTGCCGTGATGGATCAGGGGCAACGAGAATAGGGGCCGAAACGAAGCGGGCCTTCAGTTTGGCAAACACAGCCTCAGCTGTGTCTGACCACCTGAACGTAGTTCTGGGGGAGGTCAAGGCGATCAGAGGTGAGGCTAGTTGGCTGAAATTGCGAATAAAACGCCGGTAGAAATTGGCGAACCCCAGAAACCTCTGTAGGGCCTTACGGGAATCTGGACTTGGCTAATCCACCACAGCCTTAACCTTCTCAGGATCCATGCGTACTCCCTCAGTCGACACGATGTACCCTAGAAAAGGAACAGACTGTGCATGAAAAACGCATTTCTCCGCCTTGACAAAAAGCCCATTCACTAGCAACCTGTGAAGCACTCGTCGAACGTGCTGCACGTGCTCCTGGAGAGAAGAGGAAAAAATCAATATGTCATCCAGGTAAACATATATGAATTGATCGACCATATCTCGCAGCGCGTCATTGACGAGTGCCTGGAAGACCGCGGGGGAGTTGGAAAGCCCGAACGGCATAACCAAATATTCAAAGTGCCCCCTAGGGGTGTTAAAAGCGGTCTTCCATTCATCCCCCTCCCTGATGCGGACCAAATGATAAGCATTCCTTAAGTCCAATTTAGTGAAAACGGATGCTCCCTGCAACCTCTCGAAAGCTGAAGACATTAACGGCAAAGGATAGGTATTCTTTACCGTTATGTTGTTCAGCCCCCGGTAGTCAATACAAGGTCGCAGAGATCCATCCTTCTTTTCCACAAAAAAGAACCCCGCCCCCGCCGGAGAAGAGGAAGGACGGATGAACCCCGTTGCCAGTGAATCAGAAATATATTTCTCCATAGCCTCTCTTTCAGGAACCGAAAGTGAATACAACTTGCCTTTAGGCGGAGATTTACCTGGCAATAAATCTATGGCACAGTCATAGGGACGATGCGGAGGGAGAGAAGCAGCCCTAGACTTACTGAACACCTCCTTCAGGTCATGGTACTCCACTGGCACGGTGGACAGATCCACTGCTTCCTCCTGCAACACAAAACCAGAGACAGACGAACATGCAGAGACAAGACAAGACTCATGACACTCCTTGCTCCAGGCCACAATGGAACTTTGAGTCCAGTCTATACGGGGGTTGTGCTTGGTGAGCCATGGATGTCCTAGGACGACGGGTGTGAGGGGAGAATCAAAAATCAGAAAAGAGGTGAATTTGGTGTGATTTCCGGAGGTGATGAGTGTGATGTTTTCGGTCCGGTATGAGATAGTGGGGAGACTCTGTCCGTTGAGGGCGTGCACTGCAATACTGTTGGTGAGAGGTTTGAAAGGGATGTGGAGTTTGATGGCCAAAGATCTGTCCAGAAAATTACCTTCCGCCCCAGAATCCAGCAGTGCTTTACAGTCGTGAGTGTGATTCGACCATCTCAATCTTACCGGGAGGAGTGTAGATGTAGATGAGGTCTTCTCGGCGGAGATCCCACCCGACAGTAGCCTCATGTTTACTGCCGGGCTTGCCCTTTTAACGGACAGTTGTACGCGAAGTGGCCAGACCCACCACAATATAGACAAAGTCCCTGGGATCTCCGCCTTTCCCTCTCCTCCCGGGAAAGCCGAGCTCGACCCACCTGCATGGGCTCGTGATCTCGAACCGGGCTGACCGCATCCCCACCGCTGGATCGCGGACCTTCCATCCCGCCAAGCGACCTATGGACAGGAATCCTCTGCTCAACCCTGGTGAGTCGAGCATCAACTCTTAGTGCTAGATCAATGAGTCCATTGAGTGTAGTCGGAAGATCCAGCGCGTAGATTTCTTTCTGGATACGGTCAGCCAGCCCATGCAGGAACATGTCCCACTGCGCCTCCTCGTTCCAGTGGCACTCAGCCGCCAATGTGCGAAACTCGATGGAGAAATCGGACACAGACCTCTCTCCTTGACGTAGCTCAGTCAGTAACCTGGCCGCTTCTCTCCCAGCGACCGACCGGTCGAAAACACGCTTCATTTCAGCGGCGAGTGCCTGGAACGAGGATCTTGGTTCTCCCACACCGCCGTCCCCCAAAGAGAAGCCTTCCCAGTGAGAAGAGTGAGAACGAACGCCAACTTGCTTCGCTCCGAACTGAAAGTACGAGGCTGTAATGCAAAATGCATAGCACATCGAGTTAGAAAGGCTCTGCAAAAGTTTGGTTCACCTCCATAAGACTCTGGCACAGGAAGACGAGGTTCAGGACTGGCGGCGTTCTCGGATGTCGGGGGAAGGACGGCCGGTGTGGGTGGCGCAGCGGGACTCCGAAGAAGCTGGAACTGCTGGGTGAGCTCGGACACCTGCGTCACCAAAGCTTGAACCGCCCGCCCGGTCTCGTTCAAATTCTGCTCTTGAGAATCCATTCTGCGAATACTGCGGTTGATAAACTCCTCCAATGCTGTCTGAGGGTTGCTCGCTGCTTCCATCCCTTGGTCAGATCGTTCTGTCATGATTGATCACAGGAAGCAAATGCGAGTTTACAGATTTATTAACAATGGTCAGAAAATGAGGTAAACACAGTCACAGTAATGGCGGATCTCTGGTGACGCAGGGATTGAGATGATCGGTAGATGGTTGTGCAGAGAAGTGATGATGATGATAATCCAAGGTCCAGACAAAGAACACGAAGAACACCGAACTGGAACAGGAGAAGACACGACTGGAACTCCGAGCAGGAACAGGACGAGACGAGACAACACAGCACAAACAACCAAACAACGATCTGACGGAGAAGGAGAGAATGAGGTGAGCAGATATAGGGGAGATAATGAGTAGCAGCTGGTGAGGTGATGACTTGCAGGTGACGTTATGATGAGCCACGTGGCCTGGAACACACACACACACACACATCCACGCCCACTGCTGTCACAACACAGAACACGCGACAGAAAGGAAACAATGCATCTGCGAGCCGTGACATTATATTCCTTTTTTTTTTTTTTTTTTTTTACTTTCTATTCATCAAAGAACCCTGAAACAATGTATCACAGTTTCCACAGAAACATTAAGCAGCACATCTGTTTTCAACATTGATATTAATTTCTGAAGGATCATGTGACACTGAATACTGGAGTAATGATTCTGAAAATTCAGCTTTGCCATCACAGGAATAAATTACATTTTCAAATATATTCAAATAGAAACGTTTTAAATCTTAAATTATAACAATATTTCACACTATTTCTGTTTTTTACTGTATGTTTGACCAAATAAATTCTGCTAATTCTGGTGTTCAATGGCAAATGCCAATCGAGCTCCACAGTGCCAGGCAGTGAGCACAGGGCCCACTAGAGGACGTCGGGCCCTCAGGCCACCCTCATGAAGTCTGTTTCTGATTGTTTGGTCAGAGACATTCACACCAGTGGCCTGCTGAAGGTCAATTTGTAGGGCTCTGGCAGTGCTCATCCTGTTCCTCCTTGCACAAAGGAGCAGATACCGGTCCTGCTGATGGGTTAAGGATCTTCTACGGCCCTGTTCAGCTCTCCTAGAGTAACTGCCTGTCTCCTGGAATCTCCTCCATGCTCTTGAGACTATGCTGGGAGACACAGCAAACCTTCTGGTAATGGCACGTATTGATGTGCCATCCTGGCAGTCGCCTGTGCAGCCTCTGTAGGGTCCAGGTATCGCCTCATGCTACCAGTAGTGTCACTGACCCTAGACAAATGCAAAAACAGTCAGAAAAGATGAGTAGGGAAAAAAATGTCAGTGACCTCCACCTGTAAAACCATAATTGTTTTGGGGGTCATCTCATTGTTGTCCATCTAGTACACCTGTTGTTAATTTCATTAACACCAAAGCAGCTGAAACTGATTAATATCAATATCCCACAAGTTCAATATCCCACAAGTTTAACTGACTTGATGCTATTCTCTGATTAAAAAGTGTTCCTTTAATTTTTTTGGAGAGTGTATATATTTTGATAAAATATTTAATTTTTAATATATATACACCGATCAGGCATAACATTATGACCACCTTCCTAATATTGTGTTGGTCTCCCTGTTGCTGCCAAAACAGCCCTGACCCATCGAGGCATGGACTCCACTAGACCCCTGAAGGTGTGCTGTGGTATCTGACACCAAGATGTTATCAGCAGATCCTTTAAGTCCTGTAAGTTGCGAGGCGGAGCCTCCATGGATCGGACTCGTTTGTTCAGCACATCCAACAGATGTTCGATTGGATTGATATCTGGGGAATTTGGAGGCCAAGTCAACACCTCAAACTTGTTGTTGTGCTCCTCAAACCATTCCTGAACCATTTTTGCTTTGTGTCAAGATGCATTATTCTGCTGAAAGAGGCCACAGCCAACAGGGAATACAGTTTCCATGAAAGGGTGTACACGGTCTGCAACAATGCTTAGGTAGGTGGTACGTGTCAAAGTAACATCCACATGGATGGCAGGACCCAGTGTTTCCCAGCAGAACATTGCCAATCACACTTTCTCCGCCAGCTTGCCTTCTTCCCATAATACATCCTGTGTTCCCCAGGTAAGTGACACACACACACACACACACACACACTCACCTGGCCATCCACGTGATGTAAAAGAAATCGTGATCTATCAGATCAGGCCACCTTCTTCCATTGCTCTGTGCTCCAGTTCTGATGCTCACGTGTCCACTGTTGGCACTTTCGGCGTTGGACAGGGGTCAGCATGGGCACCCTGACTGGTCTGCGGCTATGCAGCTCCATACACAACAAACTGCGATGCACTGTGTATTCTGACATCTTTCTATCTGAACCAGCATTAACTTCCTGAGCAGTTTGAGCTACAGTAGCTCGTCTGTTGGATCAGACCACATGGGCCAGCCTTCGCTTCCCATGTGCATCAATGAGCCTTGGCCGCCCATGACCCTGTCGACGGTTCACCACTGTTCCTTCCTTGGACCGCTTTTGATAGATACTGACCACTGCAGACAGGGAACACCCCACAAGAGCTGCAGTTTTGGAGATGCTCTGACCCAGTCATCAAACCATCACAATTTGGCCCTTGTCAAACTCGTTCAAATCCTTACGCTTACCCATTTTTCCTGCTTCTAACACATCAACTTTGAGGACAGAATGTTCACTTGCTGGTTAGTGATGACAGAAATTTCTTTTTTTCTTTTTCTTTTTAATGATTGCTGTAATATCACTCTTTAAACGATTAGACTGCCAGAATATCATAGAAACTTGAGGCTGTGCTCTTTTGACCAGTAAGGAACCTCCTAGCAACCAGTCAGAACACCCTAGCAACCGCATAGCATCACACCGAAAACCACTCAGAACACATTAGCAAACACATAATGCCCTGGCAACCACGCATAACCCCCTTGTGGCGTAAATCAAATGTAAAAAAAATCTATGCTAGTAGTTATACAATAGAATTAATAGCAAAGATACAGCGAAAGCTAACATGCAACTCACAGCGTCTCTCTGTACTGTACGAGTTTAATCTACATTGTCATTTGTCTTCAGTTTGTGTAGTTGTGTAATTACACACATTCCTCCCACATAACCTGCCTCTACAGAAGCCTCTCCACTCACCGGCTGCCTGCAAGCATCACATCCACACACACACACTCATCAGAGCTGTGTGTGTGTGAGATAGAGAGAGAGAGAGAGAGAGAGAGAGAGAGAGAGAGAGAGAAGGAGAGAGAGTGAGTTTGCCCCAGGCTTTTACATGAAGTTCTCTCCATCAAATCCCATCTCTCCCCCACCCCCCTGTCCAGCTCAGCCCCTCTTCTCTCCTCTCGCCTCCTCGAGTGAGTGAGAGCGCAGTAAAGAAAAGGACAACCGCAGGAAAGGATGCATCGCATTGCTGCTGGTATTCCTCAGTGTGTGACTGGAAACAAGCAAACATATTCTGGAATACAGCAAGCCTTTCCTCGTGCAAAGGATTTCCGTTGTTGTTTTGGAATTGCTTTGCAAATGACCCATCCATCTGAATCTTCATGATCCGAGCTTTGATTCATCGCTAAATGCGTCGGTTTTGTGCAAGAAAAAACGTCTGAACTTCGTGCGCACGGAGGATTTACGCATCAGTGTCGCTGGCACGGAGCTACAGAGAATTCTGGCTCCATCACACACACACACTCACACACAAGTTTGCATCAGATGCCAGTGTTATACTGTCTATGGAAGTGTAAGCTTAGAATAAACGCCTTAGTCATGTGCACGCATGCTCTGAAAAGTTCTCGCATAGAGCGTTTTAAACATTGATAGCTCGATTGCAACGCTAAACGACGCCTATAAATATAGCTAAAGTAAAACATGAGAGAGTTTCGCCGCAGATCTGGTGTTGGTAACCGCAGCAAAGGCAGAAGGGAAGCGGCTCGTCAGTTCAGGGTCGTGCGTGAAGGCGCCGGTGAGCGTCGCTGGGACCCGGAGCTCTCTATCTGGCGCTCTGTTGAGGAACAGCCGCTGTCAGGGCTGGAGAGAGTGACTGAGATGAGGTGGAGGAATGAGACACAACAATTCTAACACTCGGGATATATCCTTTTATACATATAGAGTGCAAATTCTTGATTGTAAATATTTCAATTTTTAATAATTTACTGCATAAGAATTCTTACTATTCTTAGGTAGATATAAAAAATAGAAGTCTTAAATATAGTATTAGTGAAATACATGTATTAAACTAAGCAAATTACTATTATATTTAGCTTACATTTGATTGCAATAATTCAAGTTAATGCATAAATGGCTGTTTTTAGTTAGATTTACATTTAAAGATGAGTATTATGGCAATGCTGAACTTCATAAGTGAAAATGACATGCAGAGGTGTTCATTAATGCATACAGGATTACTTAGGGAAAGCAAGAATGGAAGTTTTTCTGGATTTATTTAGTAGTCAAAACGTCACTGATGCCAGATTTGAGAGTAGAGTGCATATAGACACATGATTACAACCAAACATGGTGTGGGCATCCACCCTTCTGTTGACCTTTAGAGGAACACTTGACCTGCTAAGGGAAAGCAATCATTTTCAAGTTAAACAGAAGCAAGTGACTTAAAAGAAAACGAGACTGGAATATGACAATTGGAATAAGGACAATTTGGACAACTTGTCTTACTTGGTGGCTTGAGATTACTTCTGGATCCTAGACGGGAATAATTAAGGAGGAATAAGGGATTGTATCACCCATTACAGTTGCATTTCTGCAGCAGGTAGGAATAATGTGCACATCACAGTCATTTGATTCAGTATCTAAATTGGTTCTCTCAGTTTAACAACTGGGAAAACACAGGATCCATGTCATTTAACTGGTCTTTTGAATGAATTTAAGGAATAGTTCACCCAAAAACTAAAATTCTGTCATCATTTACTCACTTTCAAGTCGTTCCAAACCCGTAAGACTTTAGTTCAACCTCGGAACACAAATGAAGATATTTTTAATAAAATCTGAGCCACTTCTGTACTGTCCATAGACATATGATGAACAGATTAAAGGTGCCCTAGAATCAAAAATTTACCTAGGCATAGTTGAATAACAAGAGTTCAGTACATGGAAAAGACATACATTGAGTTTCAAACACCATTGTTTCCTCCTCCTTACGTAAATCTCATTTGTTTAAAAGACCTCAGAAGAACAGGCAAATCTCAACATAACACCGACTGTTACGTAACAGTCAGGATCATTAATATGTACGACCCCAATATTTGCATATGCCAGCCCATGTTCAAGCATTAGAAAAGGGCAGCCAGTATTAACATCTGGATGTGCACAGCTGAATCATCAGACTAGGTAAGCAAGCAAGGACAACAGTGAAAAATGGCAGATGGAGCAATAATAACTCACGATCCATGATTACATGATATTTTCAGTGATAATTGTAAATTGTCTTTCTAAATGTTTCGTTAGCATGTTGCTAATGTACTGTTAAATGTGGTTAAAGTTACCATCGTTTCTTACTGTATTCACAGAGACAAGGGAGCGCGCGATTTAAAGGGGCCGCAGCCTGAATCCGTGCATATTTAATGATGCCCCAATATAGGCAGTTAAAAAAATTTATTTAAAAAAATCTATGGGGTATTTTGAGCTGAAACTTTACAGACAAGGGGACACCTTAGACTTATATTACATCTTGTGAAAGAACGTTCTAGGGCACCTTTTAAATGTAGGCTTTTATTCATATATAAAATTTGCTCAGTGAACATAAACCGAAGCTCAACCGAACCTGCTTGATGCAAGAGAACAAACCTCATTGGTTCTTGTAGAAGCTCAAATGTGCTGCGTAAGACGAGAATGAACCTCATTGGTTCTTGCACGTCAAGCGAACATGCTTGAGCTTCCATTTACCATAATGGTGTGTGAGTTGATGAATGTTTATATGTAAATAAAAGCCTAAATTCAGTCTGATAAAGTGATAGTGTCTCTTCAGAAAATTTGGACTGAACTACTTGATTCATATGGATTACTTTTACAATCTCTTTATTAACCTTTTGAAGCATCAAATTGGTAGTTGCAGAAATCACTCACATTTCATTAAAAAGATTGTCATTTGTGTTCTGAAGATGAATAAAAGTCTTAATGGTTTGGAACGACATAAGGGGTGAGTAATTAATGATGTTATTTTCATTTCTGGGTGAACTATACCTTTAAAAATGCACGCTGTAACTAGTTCTTTAAAAAATAGTTCTGATTTGTGATTGTTATTTTTTGCAAAAATGAGAAAATTGCATTTCAAATGAACTGCATCATGAATCTGAAATTTACTACTAGTCTTTTATTAATTTTGACTATATGTAATGCTGCATAGATCTAGTCATTTGATTGATGCATATCTACTAAATTTCAGTTTTCAAAATGTATTTCTAGTCCGTGGAACTGTTTAGAAGGTTGTTTTGTGATGCTTTTATGAAAAAGGTGTTGGGTAGCTATAAAAACACCCACTGCTGCAGTAGAAAAAGTCCTTGAAAATGACAATAAAAGAAAGCATTGCACAGAAGTCCTTTGGTAATTTGTCTCCAGGATTTGCAGGCATCACTTTATGTCTTTCTTTTTTTCTTTTGCAGCTTCACTAAAAGATCTTCTTAGAAATCTTTTTTAATAAAGCTGAAGTGTGTAATTTCTGTGCTACTATAGAGGACAAATAATCTGTCGCACAGGTTTCCCAAACGCTCCCATTCGTCAAACAAACAGATAACTCTGCCCCAAACTCGCACCATTGGTTGAGCCAGTGTTATTGTATCACACTGGCTCCTTTAGCCTCCTCCTGGTAGATACTGTAACTACACTGTAAAAAAAGAATTGTTGGTTTAACTTAAAAAAGTAAGTTACCTGGTTGCCTTAAAAAATTTGAGTTCATTAAAATTAAAAATTTGAGTTAACACAATGAAGGTGAATGGTTTATTCAACAGAAACTCAAAATATTATGTTATCTGAACCACATTAATTATCATTATTAAGGTGATTTGACAAAAGGAAAATTATTTTATACAGTGTACCCCATCTCCATTGACAGCTATTCCTAATAGAATTAGTCATGTGACATTTACAGCTCAGACCTACTTATAATTGTCTATGCATGTTGAGCTGGGATAGGGGAAATATTACAAACTTCACTTTTACGAACAATACTCAATAAGGCTTCATTTCTAATAATATTGTTTTCATTTCTTCTTTGTTTTGTTAAAGCCCCTTGCACCATTACAAATCCTATTTAGGTGTAAAAATCGATCCACTAGCAACCCCACGCATATCAATCAAAAGCTGAGCATTATTTTTTTTCATTAGTTTCACTTTTTATCATGTTTGCTCCCCCTCCTCTCGCTGTCTCTCTCTCTCTCTCTCTCTCTCTCTCTCTTCCGTTCTGTCTCTCTCAAAGGGACTGAAGCTTGAAGCTGTTTCCACCCACACACTTCAGCTCCGGCTTTCAGCTTGACATCAGATTTACATTGAGAATAAAAAGTGCACACGCACACACACACCCACCCACACAGGCACATACTTGTACACACCTATGTTGGTAGGAATATTAAAGTCCAGCTTTTTCCCTCTTCCATCATTATTGTGTGATAGAAAATATCCTCTCTTATTCTCAAGATGCAGAACACAGCCTTATTTTAGTGATCATTGTGTTTGATAACAGACGGTGCCCGTTTGAACTTAATCATAATGCAACTTGCCGTTTCTCTGACCGCCTTGTTCATACAATGTCACATGCATGTAAGTCTGTGTTCCATCACTTCAGCATTTCATCATGTTAGTCAAATGTAAGGTACTAGAAAATGTTGCCATGGCAACCAAATAAAGAGCCTGGATTTGGATCAAAAAGGACAGAGGGAGAAATTGAAATAAATGGACGTATCGAGCCCGATTTACTTTGGCTTTCAGTTTGGCATAATTAAAAGGAATAGTGACCTCTGGCCTGCGATCAGGTTCAGTACATTAAGTTCTGTGGTTCTTGAAGGGCGTTTATAAGGGTGAACATTAATTTGTGTTTTTAATGCTCTCTCCGTCCCAGACACATTAAAGTGAGTTATAGTTTATTTTCGTACCATGTGATGATTCATATTAAAAACTGGAAATTGATTTGCTATTAACTGAATGTATTTGCTGAATCATTTGTTATAATTGTCTTGCTCTGATGTATTGCACTCAGTCACAGTATTGCATCGATCCTTTTATATCCTTTCAGAACAGTACTGTGATGGTACCATACTATACCATGGTACTGAATGACTAATATATTCATATATGTAACCATTCAAAAGTTTGGGGACACTATTTTTTTTTTTTTTTTTTTTTTTAAGAAAATCATCAAAAATGCATTCAATTGATCAAAAGTGACAGTAAAGACATGTATAATGTTTTATAAAAAGATTTATATTTAAAACCGATGCTGTTCTTTCTAACGTTTTATTCATCAGAGGATCCTGAAAAAAAATGTATCCGTTTTCAAAAAAATATTAACCAGCACAACCCTTTTCACAAAAAGCCTCTTTTGTGCAGTGTGGGTGTGATGTGTTAAAGCAGGGGTGGGGAACGTTGATCCTGAAGAGCCATTGTCCCGCAGAGTTTAGCTCCAACCTGAATTTAGCAATCCTGAAGACCTTGAATTAGCTTCAGGTGTGTTTAAGTTACAGGCAGGTGAGTATTTTGGATCTAAACCCTGCAAGACAATGGCTCTCCAGGATCAACGTTCCCCACCCCTATGTTAAAGGGATAGTTTACCTAAAAATGGAAATTATCCCTTGATTTACTCACTCTAAAGCCATCCTAGGTGTGTATGACTATCTTGTTTCAGACAAGCACAATCAGAGATATATTTAAAAATATTCCTGCCTCTTACAATGCTAGTGAATATGATGACGCTCCAGATTTTGAAGTCCAAAAAAGTGCATCCATCCATTATAAAAGTAATGCATTCAGCTCCAGGGGGTTAATAAAGGCCCTCTGGAGTGAAGCGATGTTTTTTTTTGTTTGTTTGTTTTTTTTTTGGTAAGAGAAATATCCATATTTAAAACTTTATAAACTAAAATAACTTATTGGCCTTCGGCAGATGACTTACACAAGTCGACTTGTGCCACAAGCGTAACCCCTGACGCTAAGTAGATGTAGGAATAGCGTAAGGGTCCTTGTACGGTCTGTGTACTTTTGCGTCCATTAGTTTTTCCTTTTTTAAACCAGAAATGAAATATGGAAAATGTTTTTGTTTTTTATTTTAACACTGAAGAACAGAATTAGCAGATACAGGCTATTTTTCTTTATGCAAGATAATTATTTTGTAAAAAATAATATAAATGGTATACTTGTTTCTTAATATGTAAAAATGCTAAATTTAATTTCCAGTGTTTTGCGTCATACACACAGACGCTAAAGCGTCCTCTAGTGCCTTTTCCTCTGGCATCAATAGAATGACTCGCTTCAAGAGCCTGAATGTATAAATGAATAAAGGCCAAAACGACATCTAAATTACTGTGACTTTTTCGTCTGGCTCTGTTAGGTGTTTTATATTGTTTTATAGTGAGAAATTGTTTGGGATTAGGAATCACTTACTTAGCTATGCTATGCTGTTCAAATTGAAAATATACCAACATTTGTTATGATGACAAAATTATACCCCAATATGTGATTTTCATGAAGACGAAATTCCCATGCCCTTTGCCTCAGTGGAGGTTTGACATATTTCTCAATTCTCATTGAAAGCAATGCGTTACGGCCGTGTCGCTGGACATTAACGCTTTACATGGCTTAATCCTACTAAAACAACAACCAGGGAAAAACTATTTTCTTGCACATTTTCTTGTCATCAACAGCATCTAAGGCTAAGACAATGGCAACGTAAACAAAGTGGAAGGACAATATTTTTTATGTTAAAGGTGCCATCGAACGTTTTTTTTACAAGATGTAATATAAGTCTAAGGTGTCCCCTGAATGTGTCTGTGAAGTCTCAGCTCAAAATACCCCATAGATTTTTTTAATTAATTTTTTTAACTGCCTATTTTGGGGCATCATTAACTATGCACCGATTCAGGGGCTGCTGGCCCTTTAAATCTCATGCTCCCTGTCCATCGAGCTTGCGACTCTATAATACAGGGCATTTACAAAGTTCACACAGCTAATATAACCCTCAAATGGATCTTTACAAGATGTTCGTCATGCATGCTGCATGCATGCTTCGGGTCATGTGAGTATGGTATTTATTTGGGTGTTTATATTTGATTCTGAACAAGTTTGATAGTGCTCCGTGGCTAAAGCTAACATTACACACTGTTGGAGAGATTTATAAAGAATGAAGTTGTGTTTATGCGTTATACAGACTGCAAGTGTTTAAAAATGAAAATAGCGACGGCTCTTGGCTCCGTGAATACAGTAAGAAACTATGGTAACTTTAACCACATTTAACAGTACATTAGCAACATGCTAACGAAACATTTAGAAAGACAGTTCACAAATATCACTAAAAATATCATGTTGTCATGGATCATGTCAGTTATTATTGCTCCATCTGCCATTTTTCGCTATTGTTCTTGCTTGCTTACCTAGTCTGATGATGTGTAATGCCTTGAACATGAGCTGGCATATGCAAATATTGGGGGCGTACATATTAATGATCCCAACTGTTACGTAACAGTCGGTGTTATGTTGAGATTCGCCTGTTCTTCTGAGGTCTTTTAAACAAATGAGATTTATATAAGAAGGAGGAAACAATGGAGTTTGAGACTCACACTATGTCATTTCCATGTACTGAACTCTTGTTATTCAACTATGCCGAGGTAAATTAAATTTTTGAATCTAGGGCACCTTTAAGCGTTTATAATGGTTTTCTATAAGTGGAAAATGCTGAGCGTTGAAAGCGCGTTGTCTTCTTATTCGGCCTGACCTGCTTGTTTACATATCTTTATTGGTCATTTAATATCAGTGTCTTAATGCATTAAGCGTTTTTTTAAGCGTACCTGTGTTTTATTTTCTAGGAAAATGCTTAACGTGTTATTAATTGTGTTGGGCTGCTTATAAGGGGTAGTGAATTTGCTCCTCCAATGTCACCTACATTAAGCCACATTAAGCATTTTTTACGTTAAGCACTTAGAATGTCCCGCTTTGCTGGACGCGTTTGCCACCAGTATAGTGTTCTCTGGACCCCTCGTGAGTGAGAATGGGGTGGAAATCAAGTCAATTATTATCATGTTTCAGAGACATGGCTCTCGAATGTGTGGGAGAAACAACAATTTAACAAAAGAAAACTTGTAAATTGACATTTCTTCGACATTAATCTGTCCATTTTTAATTTAATGGTTTATAAAGATGCAAAACGTAATAAACAAAAATCTGAAAAGAAGTCAATATTTATTTTGTGTACATTAAATTTATGCATTCAGTTTTAATTTAAATTTTGGTATTCACCATAGCATTTAAAAATAAAACAACAGTTCTGTTTTTCTTGACATGGTTAAAAAATGAAAAAGGAATGGACGCAAAAGTACATGGACCCGTAAGTTTAGATGCCCCTATAGGGCTAGTCAACAAACTCAATATATTGAAATCCTCCAATATTTCTCTTTAAAAATTCTTGTTTTAGATTTCTAATTTGTTTCCTCTGTGGTTCCGCGTTTGTCCTTACATCATGCGTGAGGTCAGAAATAGTGATCGACCGATGTATCGGTTTACCGATATTTTTCCCGATATTTAAGCATTTTTCCATAATCGGGTATCGGTTTTGTAATATCCGATTCGCCGATTTACGGCGCCATCTTGTGGCCGTTTTGAGACTTCTTCCGTCTGAGGAGATCAGTCAACAACAACTCAGTGCACAGGTAAAGTATATGTTCTACTTGGTTTGCTTTAATTAATCAACTTTATTTAACATAACAGACAAGCACAAATGAGATCTGAGACATAAATTCCTGATATAGTTAATTTATGCAGCTTGTTTCTAAACAATTGAGACGAACTCATTGAGTCACGTAGTGTAATTCGTCATGTCCTGCCCCAATAAAGACGTAACTTTACATGAATTAAATAAAACAGACGTGAATGAGTGCATGTTGAAAATAAAACCGCTGAATTTAATTCTCTATCTGTTGTATTTGCTCACCATTAGTCTAGAAGAAAAAGTTCGTTCATATTGCTTAGCAACTGATGGATGATCAGGAGGCTTAAGCACGGCCACTGAATGAAACTTTTGACAAGATTATCTTGTTTAAACACCCTAGATTATATTATCATTTACTACATAACAATTATTTCGCTAATACACATATAAATATAGCCTACCGCTTTGTGGAAATTAATTATTTATTATCTTTATGCGCGATCGCGGTTGATTAAGTTATAGTCAAACAGCACTTTGTCAGTTGGCATTTCATGATTTAACGTTAGATTAAATTTAGATCATAAAATGCCATCTGACAAGTGCTGTTTAACTTTATTAGATTATATAATCATTTGATTTACTACATAACCATTATTTAGTTAATACAAATCTAAATAAATGCAGCTCTGTGGAAATTATTTAGTATCTCCACACGCGATCGTGGTTGAGTAGCCCAATAGTTTTGTGTAAATGCATAGATAAGTTACAGCACTTTGTCAGAAAGCATTTCATGATCTAGACCGACAAAACATAATAATCAATAACACTAGTTGGAAAATGCAATGATGTATGCTGTTTTGTTTGTTACTTTCCTGACAATGTTATATATTCCAGCTAATATTATTCAGTAAAGTTTTTTTTTTTTTGTATGCAAGGAGGGAGTGATTGTTATAAATAAAATGGTTTGTTCAGCTCATTTGTGTTGTAATAATTGTCAAAAACAGAAGTATAACAGTAAATACATATCGATTCTGCATATCGGTTATCGGGTACATAAACATGCAAATAATCGGTATCGGTTATAAAAAAATCAATATCGGTCGATCACTAGTCAGAAATTACTATTTTGGTGTAATTCGATTTGCGTACGCCGTCTGCCGGAAGCTAGTTATTTTAGTTTTCTTAAAAAAACACATTGCTTCGCTTCAGAAGGCCTTTATTAACCCACTGGTTATCTTTTAAGATGGATGGATGCACTTTTTTGGACTTCAAAATCAGGAGTGCCATTCATTGCCATTATAAAGCTTAGAAGAGCCAGGATATAGCATTTCTCCGATTGTGTTAGTCTGAAAGAAGATAGTTGTATACACCTAGGATGGCTTGAGGGAGAGAAAATCATTGGATAATTTATAAGTATCCCTTTAAAGACCCAGTAAACCATGCAGTTTTGTAAGTTTTAGTGCTTGTGTGCTTCTAAAAGTTGATTAAACAAACTTTACAGTATAAACAGAAATTTATATCTGTGTCTGTGTGTGGGTATATTTGGTCTACTGTTAAAAAGTTTGGAGTTAGTAAGATTTTTAAAAAAAAAATTTTTTATCAAAAATACTTTTTTTTTCAGCAGACATTAATAATGTTACAAATAAATGCTGTTCTTTTGAACTTTCTATTCATCAAAGAATCCAGAAAAAAATCGCAGTTTCCACATAATATTAAGCAGCACAACTGTTTTCAAAATGTTTCTTAAGAAGCAAATCATCATATTAGAATGATTTCTGAAGGATCATGTGACACTGAAGACTGGCGTAATGATGCTGAACATTCAGCTTTGATCACAGGAATAAATTACATTTTAAAATACATTAAAATAGAAAATAAACGTCTCACATTATTACTGTTTTACTGTATTTTTGGTCAAATAAATGCATAAGACACTTCTTTCTGATTTATGTTCTGTTCGGTTCAGAAGTGATCCTATATCCTTATACTGAACAAGAAACACATTCGAAAGCTGATCGGTTATTCTCAGTAAGAGAAAAGAAGATTCTTGCTGATTGTCATGACAACAGCTCTGATGCTTATGTGTTTCTTTATGGTCTTCTATCACCATTGGCATGAAAAAAATAAAAAATAAAATCTGTTAGTGGAGCCAAAAGTCATGAAAATGATTCGGTTCCAGTATTTGTGATTAAAAAAAAATAATAATAGAACTGATTCTGAATAAGAACCAGTTCAGAATTTTGCCAAACATAGTCAAGAGACAGTATGACCAAGAACTGAGGCCTCAGATGAATCGATATGTAAAATATACTTGACTTTGATGGACATATTACATAATAAGAACTCCAAAATCAGCTCAGTTGAGGCTGTGCACCAGAAGAGAGATCAGGAAGAGCGATTTTGAGATTTTAGGTCAGGATCTGACGTTCAGGATTGCAAAGAGACTGAAAAACCGATGAGATTGAAAGTGCAGAGAATAGAATGGGAAACGATGTGAGAGGTGAGGAGAAGGAAAATGCTCTCATAAAAAAAGAGAGAGGCAGAGAGATGGATAAATACACTGTTTGATTTATGTAAAAGAGTTGCGTGGGTGCAAGGCGAGAGAACTGTATGGCTGTGTTAGTGTGTGAGCTGTGAGCTTCAGAGATTGAGAGAGAGAGACAGATTGCATTGGCTGGAGAGACAGTGGGTATTTACACTCCGATTTATGGGAGGGTTATCACAGCATCGAGCAGGAGAGACTGATGGTTTGATGGTGGAGGACTGCTTCTTTTAGTCCCAGCACCTCTGCGTTCATTAAGCCGCCCATTCATTTGTTTCTGTTGGTCTTATTTTAATGACTTCACGATCCTGAGCAATAGTCGTGTCTACAGCTCTGCCAATGACTGTGCTTCTGTATCCGCTACTCACTCAAGGACGGCAGTCAATAAGCACTTTGTTTGCAAGTGTCTGTCTCTTGTGCCTGCAGTTAGACTGTTTTATATCTCATTGTTTTGCTGTTTTCTTTTTTCTGCTTCGATCTAAAATTAACTTTTACCACGTCTGCCAATAGCAGTTGATTTAAGAAAATCTACTGGCCAAAAATATTGCTTGCTGCCATGAAATTGTACTGTTCATTATTTTTTTATTTTTGTTGGAAAGAAATTAATACTTTTATTCAGCAAGGATGCATTAAAATTCATTAAAATTGACAGGCGTTTATAATGACACACACAACTTGTGCACACAGAAAGCCGCTTGTGCTACCAGCTTCATGTGGTTAACATCTGTCCCCCTGTGGTGAAAATCAAGTTTTTTTGTTGTTTATACTGTATGTCTATGTGGTGTTTTTAATATGTTTTAAGATAAACCATGTGCAAATTCATCAATCAATACCATTTCTGAGTAGGGAACCAAAGACAGTCTCAAAAACGCGGTTTGAAATCACACGTGTTTCTGACGTCACAAACCACCTTGTAACCAATCACGTCAACGTGCCAGCGGGCTTTCACTGTAAACCCTAATGCTCAAAATACTTAATTGTTTTGAGTTGGACAAACTTAAATTTAACTGTTAAATTAACTGTTATGAGTATTTAGAACTTTCTTTTTCTTTTGAGTTCACAGAATTTATATATTTTAAGTAAACTCAACTGTTTTATTTTTTTTTTAGTTGTATGAACTCATTTCTTTTAATTTAGACTAACTTAAGCTTAACTGAAACTGGGCTGGGATTTCTATTTCCCAGCATGCTTTGCCCATGGCACTCGAAAGGGAGAGTAAATGCTAAAATTAAGTGTTATATAATATTTTTTTTTTGTGCAAAATTAATGGATAAGGGAGATTTAGTAGTGATTAATGATTTGTTATGCTAATTTAGAAGAGTTTCTGTTAATGTGGGTTTTTGGAGAGTTACCATCATGGTGACAAGTGGCAGATGCGGCTTGGTTTGAGAGCAGGTAAGTTCCATGTTTTAAGTTGCTGTACTCATTTAGTAAGTGCTATACCATGCTATTGTTAACATGTTAGCAAATTAGTAAGTTAGCATTTTTTTAAATTTCTTATTAGGGTTTACAGTGAAGTAAATTATCTCATTTGATTTGGAAGACCTCAAAATAAAAAAAGGAACTAAATATTTTATGTTAATTGCTATCTACTGTAAGTGTATGAGTTAGCTAATTCAGTACTTCAAGTTAGGAGCAATTATCATGCATGAGTACAAACTCAAAACTTGATAGTTCTGCTTACTTAAAATTGGGAACGTCATAACTCAAAAAATTTGATGTAAATAATTACCTAAAATTTTTTGAGTTAGCCCAACTTATTCGGGTTTACAGTGTTAGCATCTTAACTATGACCACTCTGAAGCAGGGGACTCTCAAGAGAAGTCAGGTTATCCCAGGATATTTTTCAGTTGATATGAAAAATCGGGTAGATTTAGCAATATAGAGGGGGAATTATGTGTATGATGTATGTTACGATGTTATAATGAACTTTATGAGTTGTTCAAAGCATTTCTAAGCATGCTGATTGTTAGGGGCCGTTCACACAGAGCGCGTCTTTGCGTCTAAAAACGTGAGACGCAGCGCTCAGGAGTGGTCTCGAGACACGCTTTTGAGACGTGATGCAATAACGACAATAACGGAAATAACAGAAATGGGCAAACTGCAGAATTTACAGATACAAGTTTTGACATGGAAAAAAAGAAAATAAGATAATAATGAGCGCCTCCTCCGCCATGTTGCCATTATGTAAAACAGTTTTCATGCCAACTCGCAACGCTTGCTCTGCCTCCAAGTTCTTCTGATTGGTCCACTGTTTTGGAACTGACATTGATGAGCGGTGCTGCGTGTAAAAGTTTTAAAAACGCGACGCTCGTGTGAGGCGCTGCAAAAGATGCGAGATGCGAGCGTAACAGTCATGCACGTCCTTCAAGCGCATGTTTACATAGAAAAACAATGGGAAAATAGCGCATTGGAATAGAAAAATGTGCTTTGTGTGACTCTGAGATGGCGAGCGGGAACATGGTACATGGTATCATTAGCAACACATTATTAGCTGTTTAATAATGTAGTCAAGCTAAAGGCTAATAATATCAATTACCGTTATGTGTCCGACGTTGTGAAGAGTGATACCATTGTGCAGCGTTTACCTCAGTAAGTTGTCCAAGTGGATCTCTGTGCTTGAGTGGATTGAGTGGAGGTGGGGCTAATTAGCATATTCATAGATCCACGTATACTAAATGAAGCAAGGGTGTAGAGTTAGAGTCAAGCTATTTTAAGGCATGAAGAAATTTTTGTTCACAGGAAAAAAAAATTTAATTTTGGTGATCAAAGATGAGTTTTAAGGGATAAAATTATTGACTACAGGGGGACTTTAAAACAATGCATATATAGTGTTGGTAGCACAATCTAATAGGTAGCATTATCCACACTGAGTTTTCTTTCGAGCCTGAATGGACAAAAACACAAAATTATGCCAAAATGCCCATTTTGTTGATTATCCTTTTAAATACCATCTTAAATAATTAAATAAAGTCTTAAATGAACATAAAGATTTGTGAGAAAATAGGATGCAGATCCTTGTCATGTGCGGGGGGTCTTAAAATGACAGCAGCCTAAAAAACCTGCTACAGTCTGCCATTAATTATAATCAAAGAAAAAAAAGAAAAAGAAAATCACTCACTGCTCTAAATTAAATAACTTTTGTAGCTTTAAAATAATAATAATAATAATAATAAAATCTATATTTTAATCTAAATTATGCAGTGAAGACCAGGGATGGATTATGACTTGCAAAGTTCCTGGGGCCAGACTTTGCTCACATGATCAGCTCATGATCCAGTGTTCAGATCACAATTTTTAAATTTTAAATCATAAGCGTGCTAAAACATACTCTATAGCTCTCTCTAGGCCCATTTTGTTGGATAATTTAGAATTTAGGCAAGAAAAAAATAGACAAAAAATTTTTTGTCTCACTACATCTTATGGAAAATGGGCAGTTATACTGTAATAATAAATAGTTATTTTTCCAATTACTTACTTACACACACACACACACACACACACACACACACACACACACACACACACACATACACACACACACAAAAAAAAGAAGCTCAAAGAGTGGTTCAAGTAAATGAAACAGGAAGGGGCAATAGTTCTATAAGATGTTTTGGGGCCTTCATATTCACATAGGGCCCAACAGTAACAAAAGTTCCAGGGAGCCCTCATATATACCGCCACCTACTGCACAACACCTGCATGACAGCTGACGTAAAATAAATGATTGGTCTTAGAATGGTATAAACTAAGTTTTTTAGCTATTTTCCTTGCATATTTCTTGGCCACAGATCAATGGCTCTGTTCTAAATCGAAACTCATACTGTAAGTGATTTGGAGTAGTAAAATGCACAACAATTCTGTATATACATATATAAATAATCAATACATATTCTCAAATGGATTGCATTAATGATATTTGTTGTAATTAATTATGTTTATAGTTATTGACATTTCCTTTGCTTAATTTGACCATTTTAAATGGAATTATTCTTGTTGAAATGCACTATGCAATTGTCTTCACCACAAAAGCTAAAAGAAGGTACCTTACCTTTTGGAACAGCCTTTGCATTGGGAATGCTGCCTACATTGGCAGTCCACTTGGTTTTGGGACAGAGCCATAGTGTCACTCGCAGCATCATATACGAGATGAGCCAGACTCTGTCTCTCAGTGAAATGCAACCTGGCACAACAACGTAAAGAAAAGCCACATTGATTTTATTGCACATATTGTTGTTTTGGTGGTTTAATGTGATGAACATTATAAATATTATTATACATAAATATGTCTTTCCATGATACATTTTTCATTAAAAAGTTGTTTAAAAGTTGTGATTCACAACAGATGTCACTGACAGTGTGTGTCAGTCTTTTGACTTTAAATTGTGATCTAATATGCATTTGCATATTGCAAACTGGCAATAAACTCAGCCAATTTTTACTTGCATTTGACGATAATTTTTTTGTCTCTAAACTGGTTTTGCTGGTGATGTGAGGGTGGTCTTGGATTTTACACTGACACCTACTGGCATAGATAGAGCATCTTCAGTTACCCATGCATTTGTAGCAATAGGTACATTCACGGGTACATTTATCACCCATAATTTATTTAATCCACATCTGAAAGTATAAAGCAAATAGTGTCAACATGATGACAATTCTTATGTAAAATAAACAACATTTGGACTTTTGAACATTTTGTCAAAAATATGATTTCTTTTAGCTTTTAAAAGTGGGACAAAATAATTATTAATTTAGAAATTTGTTTATATTCAGTAAAATTAATTATTAATTTTCATTATTGTGTGATTGTTTTTTTTTATATTTGTTTACCTTTTTTTAATTTCAGTTTTAGTTTCAGTCATTTAAGTACTTCAAATTTAAACTTTTTTTTTTATTTCAGTTAGTTGGCAAGGCAACATTTCTAATTTTCATTTCAGCTCTTTTAAGTTGAAGTCCAATATTTATATTTTATTTTATTTCAGCTTTATTTCAAAACTACATTTGAATTTGAATTTACTTCGCAAACGTTTAAAAAAGTATGTTATATATAGTATGAATGTGTGTAGTATGAATGAAATTAGGAGGTACTGCATCGACCATGTTGTTACTGTCACATGACCTACCAGCATCAGTTGCGCCGCTTTACTGCCATTTGTAAATCCCCTTCCTATGGCCTCATGGGATAGTAAAATGTCCAGCGAATTTGCACTTCAGAATCTCAGTGGAAGTAGTACGTCATCCGGGGACTTTTCGCCTTCTGTTTTTTTAATACTATGTATTCGGACGTACTGCTCTTTTGGAATACTGTTTTTCATTTTCGGACATGTATGTGTTCTAAAATTGGCTCAAAATATCAAACATGTTTGATAGGGCTGCGATGATAAATTGATTCATCTCGATTCATGGAACGATTCTGAGATTTTCCGAATGCATCGCGATTCTCTCTTGAATCGATTCTGAGCTTAGTTTTTAACAGCAGATGGCGCTCTAGGCTTATTTTTTTTTTTATCTGCATGCTCAAATGCTCATGAAGAAGAGCGCTCGTGCATTCGACTATGTACTTGCACCTCAGAATTCTTTTATGAAGCGAGATGCAAACAGCCCACTGCAAACACCCTTTTAATTTTTTATAGTAGGCTTAAGTGGTCTGTGTAAGGAATTGGAAAGAATCAGAGTACAGCTGTTTCTAAAGGGTGCAGTGCCATCTGCTGTTAAAGACCAAGCTAAAATCTCAGAATCGATCCAGAATGATTTCTCAGTTTGTGATTCTACAATTTATTGTCCCAGCCCTAATGTTTGATGACTGGTTGAAATCATAATCTGAAGCTAAAAACTCAGAGTCTGTGCCATTCATACACTACGCGATTTTCTTTGAAATCTGTCAGCTCCGACTGTCAAAACCTGCAGACTGGCTCTGACAACTAGCATTGGCACATCCAGACGGCTTATCGGGGCAAAAATCTGTGCAAAAGTGGTGTAGTGGATTCCAGCCTTTAGTTACATTAGCCAGTGTTGGTTCTGATACTTTTATCGCTCTCTCTTTCAGAAAACGCTCGGCTCCGGCGGAAGAGCATCGCAACCGGGAAGCAGCCAAGCATGGAGATCCCACCCACTGCCCCCCCACAACCCTTCCGACAATCCGTGAGTACCCCACCGTTCCGTCCCCGATCCCTGTCTCCCTCCCTGTCCCTCTCGCTCCCGTTCGCACCTCTGCCCCTGTCGCCCTCTCTCTCCCCGTCTCTCTCCTCCGCCCTGTCCTGTTCACAGTCACAAAAGAGAGTGAGCACTCCTCCGCTCCCTCGTTCCCTCCCTCTCTCCCCAACCGTCTCTCTGACTCTCCCTCCCTCTGTCCCGCTCTCTCATTGGGCTGCTGGTGAGTGGAAGGTTGTGGGTTCTAATCCAGGGACTGGACCCAGTTTGGCTGCACAACCCTCTCTTGAGGTACGTTATCTAACAGCTGAGCTCTCTCCGACACAACTTCTCTTGTGGGTTCGAGCGACCGGTGTGCGACTCTGAGGTGTTAGACAAACAGTTAGTCACACAGGAAGCAATCATGTTCATCTGTTCTTCAGCCAATGATTGAGTCATTATATCGGAGTTCATCAGATATACTGTAACAGACAATTTCTTTACGACAAACTAATGTAGGTCTTTTTGTCTGTACACAATAATTTACATTGATCAGTCCTAGAAAATGCACCATGCTTTTCTTTCAGATATGATTTGTTTTGTGTGTATACAGTCATACATTAATGACTCATTCTTCTATGCCATAGTGAAGAAGTGAAGGGTCACTGCTGCTTCACGACCAATCTGAAAGTTCTGTGAAACTGCCACTAGACAATCGCACTTGAATGATAATGGAAAGGCGTTTTCACTGAAAGTGACAAAAAACGCCCCAGCTATTTAAAATGTATTCTCCTGCAGTGTTGGGGAAAGTTACTTTTGAAAATAATGCATTACAATATTGTGTTACTCCCTAAAAAGTAACTAATTGTGTTACTTTTTATGAAAAGTAGTGCATTACATTACTTTTGTGTTACTTTTTCTCACCTGGGCTGGGCTTCCTAGTTTGTTTTTTAATAACAACAAAAAAGTTCTATTTTTGGCAAATGACAAGGCCTCAGATGAAGGAAAATCATATTTATGCCTGTACAGTAGAGGGCGCAGCTCAAACAAACCTTTCAGCTGTGCTGCCATTCTGGATTAAAGGGTTAGTTCACCCAAAAATGAAAATTCTGTCATTTATTACTCACTCTCATGCCGTTCCACACCCGTAAGACCTTTGTTAATCTTCAGAACACAAATTAAGATAGTTGAAATCCGATGACTCCGTGAGGCCTGCATAGCCAGCAATGACATTTCCTCTCTCAAGATCCATAAAGGTACTAAAACATATTTAAATCAGTTCATGTGAGTACAGTGGTTCAATATTAATATTATAAAGTGCAACAAAAAGCAAAATAACGGCCGATTTCAAAACACTGCTTCAGGAAGCTTCGGAGCATAATGAATCAGTGTATCGAATCTGCTGTTCGTAGCGCCATAGTCACGTGATTTCAGCCATTGGCAGTTTGACACACGATCTGAATCATGATTCAATATGCTGATTCATTATGCTCCGATGCTTCCTGAAGCAGTGTTTTTAAATCGGCCATCACTAAATAAGTCGTTATTTAGTTTTTTTTTTTGGCACACCAAAAATATTCTCGACGCTTTATAATATTAATATTGATCCACTGTACTCACATGAACTGATTTAAATATGTTTTTAGTACATTAATGGATCTTGAGAGAGGAAATGTCATTGCACGGCATGAGGGTGAGTAATACAGTAAATGACATTATTTTCATTTTTGGGTGAACAAACCCATTAAAGAAGAATAGGTCACAGGAGACTTATTTCACTCTTATTTCTAAATCTTATCTAAATTAATTTTTGCTTATTGGTATGGTTGAATTAAGACATTGGTTAATAAAGTGAGATTAAATACATAAAGTATATTTATGTAATTTAATATAGTTAATTATTACAGGTTTGTGTAAAATTCTGAGATTGCATTTCACTGTTTTTATTCATTTTGAGTAATACTGAATGTTTTAGTGCAATTGAGATGAGTAAATGCATGTTCACATGTAGTCTAGAACTACAATAACCATCATGTTCACACAGCATACAACACCTCTGCACTTTATTTCTCTCAACATGGTGACAGGAGAGCTGTCAGTTAATAAATGTGAAAAAGTAACTTGTTACTTTACTAGTTACTTGAAAAAGTAATCTGACTACGTAACTCAAGTTCCCATTCAGTCAGTCACGTTCGACGTACGTCGGACAGACCGACGAATAGGAATCTCGCCAGAGAGGCCAATCTACTTCGAGTGTAACTAAAACGAGCCAATGCACATTGGCATGCAATCATATGCATCAGCTGCTCGCCTCGCAGCGTGGGTATATAATGAGCAGCAGGTGCGTTGCATCTTCAGCTTTTCGCTTCGGAGCCGAACGGTGTTTGTTCCTGTTCTCTGCAAGCGAGTGTCTGCTAGAAGACGAGTCAAGCTTTTTGGTTAAACTTCTCTTTTTTTCCGAGTGCGGGCGAACAGCACAGCAGCGGGGTCGAAGTCCTCTCTTTTTCTGTTTTTGTTTCGTTTGCCGTTTTTGAGCAAATAGCTGTTTGACAGCGTCAGAAGGCTGTTCTCACGGCCGGTACGGTGCGCTTTTGAGCGCTGAAAAGCCGTTTTTACGGCTGGTAAGAGTGAGCGCCTTCAAAGAGAGAGAAAGCACATGACAGGCTGCACACAATCCCTGTCTGTGTTGCGGTGGCCGTTCCCCTGCGTGCTTCAGCACTTCTAAAAGAGTAAAGTCCCTGAAAGAGCTTACACAAGTAGATTCGCGTCTTTTTAAAGACGACATCCTACTTGTGTTTCTGGATGCGATCGTTCCTGTCCTCACTGACGGCCACGATCACCGTTTCGCATGTCTGGGCGTGTGCTGAAATGATGTTCGTGGGTGTTCATGTTTTCATATGAGAACATGATCACGTCGACACGCCGGTCGTGACTCTTCTTTCTCCGGGAAGCTTGAGTCCCCTCTGTTGTTGGCCAGCTGCCGCTTGTGTGTAAAAGCACAGCCGCGGGTCTGCCCGACACTCTGGGAGACCGTGGAGATCAGCGAGAGCAAACCTCTCGCTCCTCTGCGTGTCGTGTGCCGTCGAGCTGCCGGGCTGCAGCGCGGGTTGTCACGGCAACCCAGCGCTCGCTCGGCGCTCTAGATGCGCGGTTCCCTTGCGTAATCTCCATTGTAGCGCCCTCTCTGGTGCACCAGAAGAGGTCTACTTTGCTGATATGGCTTGGGTGACATGAGGTTGAGGGGTTCCTTCGGGGAACCAACCCCCTAGGGCCCCTCCCTCTCTAGCGCATTGCAAGCTGTGCAGTTTCTGGATTGGATTGCTGGTCCTTTTTCATAGGGGAACCTAGCATTTCATTCAGAGCTCCAGCTGAGGGACAGACGTCGATTGCAGCATCGGAGAGAGTGCTGTTATTCTCTGGAAATGAGGGTGACGCTGCCCACTGTAATGGTGTGTGCTTATGCTGACTCAGATTCAGAGTTTACAGCCATGCTTTCCTGGGTCTTCCAGATGTGCATGGAAAACTTGGCAGTATGGGGGTATATTGGTGCCATAAATATGGAATGCCAAAGGTGCCAGAATCTGCATAAGTTTTTCCTCTCTCACTACCCTCTTGGATGGGGTGGCTGTACACAGACCACACCCACCCTGCATGTGAGGCCAAGGCACTCTTTTTGCATGAGGGTAGTTCTGTGCTGGGGTTGAGCTGCGCTTGTTGACTAACCGTGATCAAAGTCACGGCGCAGGCCCTCAGCCAGACGATGTCCACCTCCGTGGTCCGGAAGTGCCCCCTGGCTTACCTTGTGAGGTGTGAGAGGTTGTCAAGCTAAATGCTTTCTCAATGCTCCCATCTTACGAGGTTGCCCTTCGGTGACACTGTCGAGGACTGAGCCCAGCAGTTCTCCTCAGTTAGTAGCGGATCGGGGAGCTTCCCATGACAAACCATTGAGTTCCTCTTGGGTCGCCCCTCAGTCTGCTCGTCGCCAAGGGTGTCGTCCCCTGCAAGAAACTCCGGCCCAGCAGGCTTTGCTATATCCATTGCGGGGAGATGACGCCTCCCGTCTCTGCAGCTGTTTAACTGGTTGGTGAGAATCACCCCTGAGACGGGCGACCCAGAGATGGGTGGGGCTGCTCTTCCACCCCTGGAGGAGGGCCAGGTGGTAAATCCTTTATTGGGTTTGTTTCTGTTCCGCCACTGACCCAAGAGGCAGCGGTACCCAAATTTCAAAGAGCAGTTCCTCCATTTCCAGGTCTGAAGAGGCTTTGGAGAGCAGTGGGAGGAGAAAAACCTCACCACTCTCATCCCCCTCTTCTGTCGCCAGCGGACAGCAGCGAGCAGCGGGCAGCCAAAGCCTCGACTGCCCCCTCTGTCCATCCGTGGAGCCAGGTAAGTGTTGCCTAGCACACTGTGACGCCGCTTCGGGCCGCCTCACAAAGAGAGCCCCCCGAGCCGCGTCCCTGTGTTCCACCTCGCTGCCCTGCTGCGGGTACACCGGTGGTCCCTTTGGTCCTGCTTGTACGGTCTCTGCGAGCCGGGTTAGCGCTCCCCAGTCCGTCTCGCTGGCTCCTTCGGACCATCAGGGTCGGCTTTGCGATTCAGTTCGCCCGGCTTCCCCCCAAGTTCAGGGACGTCCTCTTCACTACAGTGAAAGATGCCGATGCCCCTGTCCTGCGTGCGGAGATCGCAGTCCTACTGGCGAAGGACGCGATAGAGCCGGTCCCTCCAGCCGATTTGAGGTCGGGGTTCTACAGCCCCTACTTCATTGTACCCAAGAAAAGCGGCGGGTTACGACCGATCTTGGACCTGCGAGTTTTGAATCGGAGCCTCCACAAGCTACCATTCAAAATGCTCACGCAGGAACGCATTTTCGAGTGCATCCGTCCCCGAGATTGGTTTGCAGCGATTGACCTGAAGGACGCGTACTTCCATGTTTCAATTCTTCCGCGACACAGGCCATTCCTGAGATTCGCGTTTGAAGGTCGAGCATATCAGTACAGAGTCCTACCCTTCGGGCTGGCCCTGTCTCCCCGCGTCTTCACGAAAGTCGTGGAGGGAGCCCTTGTTCCCATGAGAGAACCAGGTGTTCGCATTCTCAACTATCTCGACGACTGGCTCATTCTAGCACAGTCCCGGGATCAGTTGTGCAAACACAGGGATTTGGTGCTCAGACACCTCAGCCAGTTGGGGCTTCAGGTCAACTGGGAAAAGAGAAACTCGCCCCGGTGCAGAGGATCTCTTTTCTCGGTATGGAGTTGGATTCGGTCGAGCAGATAGCACGCCTCACAGAGGAACGTGCTCGGTCAGTGTTGAACTGCCTGAATACATTCAATGGCAGGACAGCGGTCCCACTGAAGTTCTTTCAGAGGCTCCTGGGGCATATGGCGGCTGCTGCGGCTGTAACACCGCTCGGTCTGCTTCATATGAGGCCGCTTCAGCACTGGCTTCACGGCCGAGTCCCGAGATGGGCGTGGCAGCGCGGCACGTTCCGGGTGCCAATCACTCAGGAGTGCCGCCGAACCTTCAGTCCGTGGTCGGACCCCTTGTTTCTTCGGGCAGGAGTGCCCCTAGAACAGGTGTCCCGGCATGCTGTGGTGTTCACAGATGCTTCTGCCACCGGCTGGGGTGCCACGTAATACGGGCATGCAGTCTCAGGGGTTTGGACGGGACCCCATCTGCATTGGCACATCAATTGCCTCGAGTTGCTACGCCTTGCTCTGAGCCGCCTCAAAGGCCTGCTACGGGGCAAGCATGTACTGGTCCGTACGGACACTGCGACCGTTGCGTACATCAACCGTCAAGGTGGTCTACGCTCCCGTCGCATGTCGCAACTTGCCCCCCATCTCCTCCTGTGGAGTCGGAAGCTTCTGAGGTTGCTTCGCGCCATTCATGTCCCCGGTGTGCTCAACCGTGTGGCCGACGAGCTATCACGAGCTGCGCTGCCAGGAGAGTGGCGACTCCACCCCCCAGGTGGTTCAGCTGATCTGGAGAGAATTCGGAGAGGCTCAGGTAGACCTGTTTGCCTCACCAGAAACCTCCCACTGCCAGTTGTTTTACTCTCTGACCGAGGGGACACTCGGGACAGACGCACTGGCTCACAGCTGGCCCCGGGGCCTGCGCAAATATGCGTTTCCCCCAGTGAGCCTACTTGCACAGACCCTGTGCTAAGTCAGGGAGGACGAGGAGCAGGTCTTGTTAGTTGCGCCTTACTGGCCCAACCGGACCTGGTTCCCAGAACTCTCACTCCTCGCGACAGCCCCTCCCTGGCCCATCCCTCTGAGGAAAGAACTTCTTTCTCAGAGACGGGGCACTCTTTGGCACCCGCGTCCAGACCTCTGGAAACTCCATGTCTGGTCCCTTGGACGGGATGCGGAGGTTCTAGGTGACTTACCCCCTGAGGTACTTAACACCATCACTTCGGCACGTGCACTGTCTACGAGACGTGCTTACGCCTCAAAGTGGAACCTGTTCGTCGAGTGGTGCTCTTCTCGCCAGGAAGACCCCCGAATATGCTCGATCAGAGTCGTGCTTTCCTTCTTGCAGTAGGGTTGGAGCGTAGGCTGTCCCCCCTCCACCCTCAAAGTCCATACTGCTGCTATATCCGCTTACCACGACCACTTAGATGGCAAATCTGTTGGTCAGCACGACCTGGTCATCAGGTTCCTTAGGGGGTGAGACGGTTAAATCCTTCTTGTCCCCTCTCCATACCCTCTTGGGACCTCACTCTGGTGCTGAGAGCACTTCAGATTGCTCCCTTTGAGCCTTTGCTGTCAGCAGACTTAAAGATTCTGTCTATGAAGACTTTGCTGCTGGTGGCATTGGCCTCCATCAAGAGGGTAGGGGACCTGCAGTCATTTTCGGTCGACGAATCGTGCCTGGAGTTCGGGCCGGGTGATAGCCACGTGGTACTAAGACCCCGGCCTGGCTATGTGCCCAAGGTTCCTACCACTCCCTTCAGGGACCAGGTGGTGAGCCTGCAAGCGCTGCCCTCGGAGGAGGCAGACCCAGCCCTGGCTTTACTCTGTCCAGTCCGCGCTTTGCGACTGTACATAGACAGAACCTAAAGCCTCAGGACCTCAGACCAGCTCTTGTCTGTTATGGAGGCCAGCAGAAGGGAAAGGCTGTCTCCAAGCAGAGGATGGCCCACTGGATAGTGGATGCCATCGCCCTGGCTTACCAAGCTCAGGGCGTGCCCTGCCCGCTCAGGTTGCATGCTCACTCCACGAGAGGTGTCGCATCCTCCTGGGCGCTGGCTCGTGGCGCCTCGCTGACAGACATTTGTAGAGCTGCGGGCTGGGCGACACCTAACACGTTCGCTAGATACTATAGCCTTCGTGTCGAGCCGGTCTCCTCCCGTGTTCTCGCCTCAGGTCAGAGGCACGGAGAGGCCCCGGCTTAGTGTCGGCTTGCTGCGCTACATGCGCGTTCTATTCTCCAGAGAGTCCCTACGGGCAGACCCTGTTGAGTCCTCCGGTTACCCTTCGGCAGCCGACGTGGCGGAGCGTCTGGTGCCAGGCCTATACTCCGTTGTATCCTTGAGAACCAGATTTAGGCTGGGTTCCATATGTGTGACCCTACGGGGATCCCATATGGCTTTTTCCACGGCTGCTCTTAAACGAAACCCGTGTGTGACGAGCAGGGCGGGCGAGAGCCGTGAGGGAACGGCGCGAGGCCGGTGACGCGAGTGATAATGAGCGTCACCTGCGAGGCGTGCCGGCCTCGAGTCTCTCACGGAGGAGCTCCGGAGGCATAAAAGGAGGAGCGACATCAGTGAAGGACGAGAGAGGACCAGGCCTGGACTTTATTTTATGTTTTGTTATGTTTGTGTGGCCGGCAGACGTCCGCGAGGGTCTGCCGGCATTACTTTCGTTTTGTTCTTTGTTTATTTTGAATTAAAAGTTACGTTCAACGTTCGCCGGTTCCCGCCTCCTTCTTCCCATATCTACTAACCTTGTTACATTGGTGCCGAAACCCGGGAGGAAGGAGGGACATGCTGTCGGAGAGCCCTCGCTGCTGAGGGGGATCGCGGTGCTGCGGAGTTCGGGCAGCGCGGAAGTGAAGACCGCGAAAGGCTGCCCGAGGCGGTGGTGCTGGAGCCTTGTGAAAGGTGGGACGGAGACCCGGATGCCGTGCTCCTGGGACGAGGTGGGGTGGCTGCCGTCCTGGACCTGGAGGGAGCGGAGGAGTCGCCGCCGTCTGCCGTGGGCCGGAGCCTGCTGCCGTCCGCCATGAAGGGGAGGAGCAGGGGACGGGGGACTCGCTGCCGGCTGCCCTCAGTCGGAGGAGCCATCGCCGGCCGCCAGGAGGCGGTCGAGGATCGGGCCGTCCACCGAGCGTCCAGTGCCACCGCATGGCACCGCGAAGAAGAGCCTCTTGGCAGGCTGAGGACCGAGCGGCAGTGTGTCTGGGAGCCGGACCCAGCATTTTTTTTTTCTTTCTTTTTCCTCTCTCCCCTCTCTCGTCCTGTCGCTCCCCTTGCTTCCGTCTCCTTTCTCTCGTCTCGTCTGTCCTTACCCCCAGGTGCTGCGGCCGCCGAGACAGGCCCCGGGGGGGAGTAAAGCGCAGTCTCGGAGGTACCCCCCGGCCTGCGAGGGGCGTTGGGGGTATGTGACGAGCAGGGCGGGCGAGAGCCGTGAGGGAACGGCGCGAGGCCGGTGACGCGAGTGATAATGAGCGTCACCTGCGAGGCGTGCCGGCCTCGAGTCTCTCACGGAGGAGCTCCGGAGGCATAAAAGGAGGAGCGACATCAGTGAAGGACGAGAGAGGACCAGGCCTGGACTTTATTTTATGTTTTGTTATGTTTGTGTGGCCGGCAGACGTCCGCGAGGGTCTGCCGGCATTACTTTCGTTTTGTTCTTTGTTTATTTTGAATTAAAAGTTACGTTCAACGTTCGCCGGTTCCCGCCTCCTTCTTCCCATATCTACTAACCTTGTTACACCGTGTCTTTCCCTCTGGGAGAACCCATCTCTATCGAGTTGGAGTCACCCCAGTTCTTCCATATGTAGCACAGCCCTACAGGGTTAGTCCATATGTACTTCTCCACATAACTCCTTCGGGGAAGGATGTGGCTTCCGCAGCGTTCCTTTCCCAGCGAAGGGTACGCTTTCCCAGCGTTATCCAATAGTCTCACTGAATGGGTTTTTGGGGAACAGCAGTGATCGACTCTCTCTGTGTTAGCCCTGTCCCACCATCCTCAGGCAAGGGGGTTCAGGTGGCTTACAACGGAGCGCTGGAAGGGGGCAGCTCCTGTGGCGCTTTGGTAGGGATTCCTATTCGTCGGTCTGTCCGACGTACGTCGAACGTGACCGACTGAATGGGAACGTCTCGGTTACAAAGGTAACCCTCGTTCCCTGAAGGAGGGAACGGAGACGTACGTCCCGTCGCCACAGTCGCTGTACCCCGCTGATGCTGCCGCCTATCCGGTTCGGCTCCTCAGCGAAAACCTGAAGATGCAACGCACCTGCTGCTCATTATATACCCGCGCTGCGAGGCGAGCAGCTGATGCATATGATTGCATGCCAATGTGCATTGGCTCATTTAGTTACACTCGAAGTAGATTGGCCTCTCTGGCGAGATTCCTATTCGTCGGTCTGTCCGACGTACGTCTCCGTTCCCTCCTTCAGGGAACGAGGGTTACCTTTGTAACCGAGACGTTACTTGTAACGCCTCACCCCCAACACTGTTCTCCTGTAGTGAATTCCTCAGGGTTTTTTTTTTTCTGTAATTGATTTATTTGGAGTATTTGCCATAATGTCTCACAGTGTGTTTTTCTACGGTTAGGTAATCATAATATTTTTCTTAATAAAAAAGCACCTACAAATCTATTCCAAGTATTGTCTGTTAAAGGTGCAGTAAGCAATTTCTGAGAAAAGCTGAAAGTGGATCGGACTGAGCAGCACAACACACTTGTAGCCAATCAGCAGTAGGGGGCGTGTCCGCTCATGATGGGGGAGGAGAGAGAGTGAGCAAGAGGGAGATTTGAAAGAGAGATGGCTGAGAGACATTACAAAAGAGAAAAGGTCAGAGGAATATCATTGGAAAAAGAAGAGTTATGACCAGGCAAGAGCTTTAGGACCTGCGTTAATATTAGAAAAGCTTTCAAGTGCCGGAGAGATCTAAGCAGGAAGACCTGAAAACAAATGCCAAAGTTGCATTGTTTCAGCTTCATACGTGAGTAACATTGGTTTTGCTGTTTCACAGAATCAGGATATGTTGTTGTTGTTATAATGTTAGCTATAGTAACAGGACAGTTTTGAGTGTGATTTGTCTGGAGCTGGCGCGCTGCTGGCAACCAACAACCAACCCTTGCTTGTATATATTCTTGTGTGGGGTATGTTCTCTGTTGTTCTTCCATGTTGTTTGTTCGTCCGTCATCTTTGCTTCATTTTTCACAAAGCATTATTTTGCTTTGCTTCTGCTATGATAAAGAGTCATCCACTCTTTCATTGCAGAGCAATGAAGTGAGGGGTGTGTTTGTTAGGGCTGATTTCAAATATCAACAGTGTTTCTCAGAAATTGCTTACTGCACCTTTAATTAAAAAAAAGTAACACTAGTTGCTTACTGGTTGTGAAGAAGCCAAGTTTTAGATAGGTTTTAGGCTTTGGGTCTGCTTAAATGAAATGCCACCTTCTAAATATGTGATTTTCAAAATGTAATTATTCTTTGTAAATATAAAAAGTAGTTAGCACACCTGAGGATGAAACAGATATTGAATAAAAGTTTTAGTAGGTTGAGCAATTTGGGCTGAATTAATTGCATAAGCTTAATACTAAGGGTTATTAGTTCACAATAAACCACTAAACAGAATGTCTGAGGAATATCAATACACTGCTGCCTTGCAAACACTGGAATTATCACTGAGCAAATGAGCTTTCACAGCTTCATCTGCTGTGTCTAAACATTCTTCTGTTGATGAGTTGTCTTTTCAGGTTGTATCTGAGATCATCTTATGAATGCATTACATACACAGTGAGATTTGACATTTTTTACTCTGCTGTGGCGTGAAACCTCTTGCCTGCTGTTGCCAGTCTGTTCTTACTGTAGGCGTCTGGAAATATTTATGAAGCAACACTTCCCACTATTGGTTGACTGTGGATAGTGCAACATTGCGTGTTTTGCCACAGGCAAGGGAATATCATTTCAGTCAGTTGCACCGCAATTTTACATCTGCTCATCTAATTAATGCTATACTAATTTATATTATTAATAATAAAAAATGTTTATATATAAATATTGTAATGTTTTATATATATATATATATATATATATATATATATATCAGTGTTTTAATAATAAAAATAATACATAATTATAAACCTTTATATATTTTTTTTTTATGTATACATAATTATAAGAAATATATATTTAAAAATACATAAACAACATTTTTAAACTTTTAATAAAACAATACACATAATCATTTTTAAAGAAATATAATTTATAAATAATAATTATAATAAATATATACATTTTAATAAATTATACATTTTTTTTATACTTCACTCCATTTTTTTTATGTCTATTTTTGTCATTTCCATACAGGCTTGGTAAAGATGAAACATATTTTTTCAATGTTAAAATATTTTGCATGTAAAATGCCTGCACACACTGTGTTTTATATGGTTAGATGTTTTTTTCTATATAAAAAAAAAACAAACAAAACATGCCCTTACAAATCAATTGATGCAAGCAAACATTGCCTATGATTAATCTTTTAAGCGTCAGACTATGCAGTCCAAATGGTCCATTTCTTAGGTTTATTGTCTGTGGTCATGCATAGTAATTCTGAGTCTCTTTCTTTCTCTCAGAGTTTCCTCAGTAGAAGACTAAAGGGGTCCATCAAACGGGCCAAGAGTCAGCCCAAACTGGACCGAACCAGCAGCTTCCGCCACATGATCCTCCCTCGTTTCCGCAGCGCTGACCAGGAACGGTACCGTCCTAACTCTTCCCTGAAACATGCATGCTGAAACAGTGCTGTGTCATGATGTTCCAGTTCAAAGCTTCTTTGTTGTGAATGAGTGTTGTACAAAGGGATATTTCGCTAAAAAATGACAATCACTCTGTATTAGTTTCTTTCCTCTGTGAAACACAAAATAAGATCAAAGCTGCACTTTTCCAGTGGTTCGGTGGTGAATTATACTGTCAAACTCCAAAAACGCACCATAAAATCATTTTGTGTTTCAGAAAAGAATGAAAATAATATCAAATTGTTATAAAACAGAGGTCAGCAAATTGTCTTTTTTTGGATGAACTGCTTCGTTAAATGCTGGTTTTCACTCCAGCTTAATATCTCTCAATTTGAAATATCCTCTGGTTCCTTATTATTATTATTCAAGTATCCAGACAGGTGCCGATGTGCTCTTTTAATGGTTTATTCATTCATTTATTCGTGCTCCGAGCTCTAAGCTCTTAGCTCACCCACGGTCAGCCTGTGGTCTTTGAGAAAAAGGCAGGTCGTGGTTTTTGAAGTTCTTGCACAGTTTGGACAGGAAAGTGCTCTGGTGACGTTCTCTTTTCAAAGAGGAAGTTTCCGCTGTGTTGTAGCTTTGAAATGAAGGCCGTGCTGCCGTTTTGAGTAATTCAAACAGACAACTCCACTTTCATATTATCGTTTGATTCAGCCCTTAACTGGATCCGTTGTGAGCTGGATTGTCGTGTGACGCACAAATGGAGTCTAACAGCTGGAGTGGGCTGCGGTATCTCATGGAAAGGCATCGTTTCTTCTGCTGTGTTTAATTTTGGGATGTAATTGTGATATATTCCACCTGATCTCAAATAGAACTGACTGTCAGGATGATTTAAATCCACAAATCCAAAATGCTAGCAATAATGCATTGAAATTTTGTGTACAAACCTCACTTACATTTTGGAATTGACTGTCCGCATCCCAAAAGCTTGTTCGTAGATGTGAATGGTATCCAAATTCTGTCATAATAACTCTCATGTTGTTCCAAACCCAAAATGAAGGTCTTTGGAAATGTCCAAGCAGTTCTTTTCCATAAAATCTAAAGTTTATCTTGATTTATCCTGTCAGGCTCAATAAAAGCTCCATAAAACTGACTCGTATGATAGCTTTATGCGATGAACAGACTAAGATTTAAGTCTTTGTTCATCTCAGTTACTGAATACATAATAGCTTTTCGAGAAGAATAATCCCACTTTTCCTTCTAGCTTCATGCACGAGTCTTCTCACTTGCTCAAAAATCAAACCTAATGGAGGATGGATGTTATGTGAAAAAATATAGTATATAGTAGCAGAAAAAAGATTTAGATATTTTTTTTTTTTTTTATATTGAGTTCTTGCAAATCAAATGAGTTATTTACTTCACTGTAAACCCTAATGAGTTGTCACAACTCAAAAAAGTTGAATGAGATTTTTTTAAAGATTTTTCTAAGTTTAAGATTTTTTATATTTGTTCTTAACTTGAAATATTTGAGTACACTAATTTATACATTTAACTTAAAATTATCAGGTTATCTCAATGTATATATTTTGTAGTTATAACAAACTAATTCAGTAAATGCCAACTTGATAATTTGCTAACATGTTAACAATAGCATGGTATAGCACCTACTGAGTACAGCAACTTAAAACATGTAACTTACCTGCTCTCAAACCAACCCTCCAAAAAAACACATTAACAGAAACTCGTTAAAATTAGCGTAACAAAACATTAATCACTGCTAAATCTCCCTCACCATTAATCTTGCACACAAAAAAAACATTATATAACCCTTAATTTTAGCATTTTCTCTCCTCCCTTTTGAGTGTCATGGGCAAAGCATGCTGGGAAATGAAAAAAAATCCCAGCCCAGTTCAGTTTACTTGAAATATGTCAGTGCTGTGAACTCAAAAGAAAAAGAAAGTTCTAAATACTCATGATAGTAGTATAGTGTATATATATATATATATATATATATATATATATATATATATATATATATATATATATATATATATATATATATATTAGTCTCTGATAAAGTCTCTAATGCTCACCAATACATTTTAAAATGTATTTTATTCCTGTGATCAAAGCTGAATTTGCAGCACCATCACTTCACTATTCAGTGTCACATGGTCCTTCAGAAATCATTCTAACATGCTGATTTGCTGCTCAAGAAACATGTATTTTTATTATCAATGTTGAAAACAGTTGAAAATAATTTTTTTCAAAATTCTTCGATGAATAGAAAGTTCAAAAGAACAGCATTTATTTAAAATAGAATATTTTCTAACATTATAATTGTCTTTACTGTAACTTTTGATCAGTTTAACTCATCCTTGATGAATAAAAGTATTGATTAATTTTATTTCTATCCCCTCAAAATAAAATTAAAATTCTTACTGACCCCAAACTTTTGAACGGTAGTGTTTAATGTTACAAAAGATTTAGATTTCAGACAATGAAATGCTGTTCTTTTGGACTTTCTATTCATCATAGCATCATAGCATCAGTTTTCAACATTGATAACAATATTGAATGTTTATTGAGCATCAAGTCATCATATTAGAATGATTTCTGAAGGATCATGTGACACTGAAGACTGGAGTAATGATGCTGAAAATTCAGCTTTGATCACAGGAATAAATTACACTTCACTGTATATTGACATAGAAAACAGCTGTTTTAAATTGGAATAATATTTTACAATATTACTGTTTTTGTTTGTATTTTTAATCAAATAAATGCAGGCTTGGTGAGCAGAAGATACTTCTTTTAAAACATTAAAAAATCTTACTGACCCCAAACTTTTGAACGGTAGTGTATATAGCTTGTGAATGGTTGGCATTGGTCCCAGACTGTTTTTCCAGTCCGTCATTGTTAAATGTTTGACATCAAACCTGGTGAGATTTGAGAGCTAAAAGTCTCCAAACATGATATATAGTGCACGATGTATCATATTAACTACTTTTGTGAGAATTTTATGGTGCTTTAATGTTTTTTTGGAGCTTGACAGCCCCTTGGTCACAATACAGTTTCGTTCAACAGCTACTTGGAGATCCTGCTAAACGTCTCCAATGAGTAAATAATGATTTTTTTCATCTCTGTCCTGTTGTCCTTTTGTTACTGCTGCATCTCTGTCCTTCATTCTGTCTGTTTGTCTTTGTCTTATTCCTTTCAGTTTCCATGTTTTACGTAACATTTTGATTTCCTCTGAGAAGTCTCTCTCTGTCTCACTATTCTCACTGTCTCCCTCTCTCCCTCTATATCCCTCCTCCACTCGCTCTATCATTTCTTTCATTCTGACTCACTCCTTTGGGTCTATTTTTATACCTTCCATCTCTTTCGCTCGGTATCTCTCTCTCTCCCACACTGTATGCACTTAACGCTGTGAGGCTGAATGTATACATATACAGTGATTCTCAGAAGACGCAGGAGAAGCGATACATCACTAGTAGGGATCTAACAATTTATTTTACTTTTTCTCTTGATATTTATATAATCGTACTTCTCGATAAGCTTGTCAATCTTCTATTCAGCTCTTAAAAGGGTTTTGGCTCTAAACTGCGAAGCGAGTGTGTGTGGGTGTTTGCAGGTACAGTGGGGTAAAGGTGTATGTTGTTACGCAGTGTAAATGTGCTCGTATTAGTGCTGAGACTGATTAGAAATTTATGCAAGTATACATTTGGACTTTTCCACTTTTAAGAATTCTCGAATTCACGAAACTGGACACTAAACTCCATGTTCACTTATGTTATTTCAGTGCAAAAACTTTCCTCTTATTCGCTAATTACCCACAATCCAGTTTAACCAGTGAAATCAAATCCACCGTGAGAATTTAAGTTTTTAAGTCTTGTCTTTTTGTAAATTAGGCTAATTTGAGATTACTTAAGTACTTTTTTTAAATGAAATTTTTTTTATTTTTAACGTTGAACTCTTTACACTATGGAAAGTAGAACGGAAAGAGAATTTTATTTTAAAGTGAACATTGTGAAAAACATTTTTATTATTGTTATTATTTTATTATATCTCCTATGAGCTGTGTCTATATCATGAGGGTTTTGAAAGGCTTTAAAAATGTCTTGGTGGACAATCACTCAAAAAAAAAAAAAAAAAAAACGCCTTTTTTAAGATTCATGCAATTTAATTAATAGTAAAATTCCATCAGATTGAATTGAATAATCTTTATTTGGTATTATAATTGAATAATTTAACAATCCTTAATCAGTTATCAAATTAAAATATGCAAGGCTTATTCAGCTCAATTTGTAATGGAAATTTACTTTTAATTAAATTGCATAAATCTTAAAAAAAGCTTAAAAATGTTTTGAGTGAACTAAGGATATGTATATTTATTTATAAACAGGATAATTTGAGTTTATTATATTTATTATTAAATTAAGTTTTTTTTTAATGCAGTGTAAATGTGCTCGTATTTGTGCTGATTAGAACTGATTAGTAACATATATGCAGGTAAACCTTTAAACTTTTTCACTTTCAAGATCATATTAAGGGGCGAACTCACTAAACTATACACTAAAACGGCATGTTTACTCATGTTATTTGCTAATTACCCATATTAATAATAATAATAACAATCCGGTTTAACCAAATGCAAAATGCACTGAAATCAAACCCACCTTGAGAATTTTTTTTTTCTTTTTCAGCACAAACAGCGTAATTTTCGTAAATTAGGCTAATTTTAGATGATTTTAGTACTGTATTATGAAAAAAAAAAAAAAAGTTTAACTTTGAATGTTGAACTACAGAAAGGAACAGAATTTTATTGAAAAGTGATGATTGTGAACATTTTTTATTAATCAAAGTAGCAGCTTTTCATTTATCTGGATACGCAGTATTGAGCGTGCCAAAGTCCCTTTCAAGGAAAGTCTGTTAACTCGACGGCCATATTTACAACGCCTCTGGGCAGCTATTTCAGGCATCCAAGACCAAGTCCTATCTATTTGAATGGGGAAATCCTGAAAACTTAAAAACTGCTCGACAAACCCACAATTAAATAATATACTTCAAATCAGCAATAAAATCTGACATGAACTGTCCCGTAAATGTTGTTTCTTATGCTCAAATAGCATTAAAAAAGCGTATTTTTCAGGCTGGACCAGCCAATGCGCATATGTAGTCCTAAGCGTGAGTCTCAGGTTTCTATGGGAACCGGAGCTTCTAACGGCAGCTGCAGTGACGCATGACTTTATCAATCAGCGAATGACTCTTTTACTTAAAAGGCGGGACGTATTCGCCATATTGCGCATTGCAGTTTCTCCCATTCACAAGTAATAGAAATGACCCGTCTTTCTTTCTTTATCTATAGTCTTTAAGAGCACTTTTAGCATTTTCAAGATCGAAAATCGTGATGTGCACATTGCGTTCAACATTATTCATTCTCAGTAAATTCTGCCCAAGTGTTGGAAGCGCTCATGATTTATCTCACGATTGATGATGATAGAGGCTGATGTTGTTCTTCATAGACCACAGAGAAAGGACTTCCAAAGAAACCCGACTTCTGTAATATCAAATGAAATACTGACCTCATCATGTAGGCGTGTGATGTAAACCCAACCTGTGAGCGTCTTCTCTCTCAGACATGCTGTTGCTCCCTCACAGGACTCGTCTGATGCAGAGCTTCAAAGAATCACACTCCCATGAGTCTTTGCTGTCTCCCAGCAGCGCAGCCGAGGCCTTGGATTTGACACTTGATGAAGATGCGATCATCAAGCCAGTTCACTCCAGTATACTGGGACAGGAGTACTGTTTTGAGGTGATCTATAGAAAACACTTCAGACTCATATGTTGCATGTTCTTTACAAAATCTATCTATCTATCTATCTATCTATCTATCTATCTATCTATCTATCTATCTATCTATCTATCTATCTATCTATCTATCTATCTATCTATCTATCTATCGTTCTATCTATCGTTCTATCTATCTATCTATCGTTCTATCGTTCTATCTATCTATCGTTCTATCTATCGTTCTATCTATCTATCTATCTATCTATCTATCTATCTATCTATCTATCTATTCTATCGTTCTATCGTTCTATCTATCTATCTATCTATCTATCGTTCTATCTATCTATCGTTCTATCTATCTATCGTTCTATCTATCGTTCTATCTATCTATCTATCGTTCTATCTATCGTTCTATCTATCTATCTATCTATCTATCTATCTATCTATCTATCTATCTATCTATCTATCTATCTATCGTTCTATCTATCTATCTATCTATCTATCTATCTATCTATCTATCTATCTATCGTTCTATCTATCTATCGTTCTATCTATCTATCGTTCTATCTATCTATCTATCTATCTATCTATCGTTCTATCTATCGTTCTATCTATCTATCGTTCTATCGTTCTATCTATATTATTCTATCTATCTATCTATCTATCTATCTATCTATCTATCTGTCTATCTATCTATCTGTCTATCTATCTATCTGTCGTTCTATCGTTCTATTGTTTGTTCTATCGTTCTGTTGTTTGTTCTATCATTCTATCCATCTATTCAATCTATCGTTCTATCTATCTATCTATCTATCTGTCTGTCTGTCTGTCTGTGTCATTCATTCTGTTGTTTTCTCTATCGTTCTATCTATCTTTCATTCTATCTATCTATTGTTTGTTCTATTGTTCTATCTATCTATCATTCATTCTGTCACTCTCTCTATCGTTCTATCATTTTCTCTATCTATCTATCTATCTATCTATCTATCTATCTATCTATCTATCTATCTATCATTGATTCATTCTGTCGTTCTCTCTATCTTTCTATCGTTCTCTCTACCTTTCATTCTATCCATCTATCATTCTATCTATCTTTCATTCTATCTATCTATCTATCTATCTATCTATCTATCTATCTATCTATCTATATCATTCTATCTATCTATCTATCTATATCATTCATTCTGTCGTTCTCTCATTCTATCTATCTATCTATCTATCTATCTATCTATCTATCTATCTATCTATCTATCTATCTATCTATCTATCTATCTATCTATCTATCTATCTATCTATCTATCTATCTATCTATCTATCTATCTATCGCTCATTCGTTCCATAGTTCTAACTAACAATTCTGCATCCTGTTTGCTACCTGAATTCAAATTTATTTCAAATTCAGGGATTAAAATAGAATTTAAAAGGCATTATCAATTCAGTTCTGAATGGTACATATCCCTGTCTGTATGATTTTTTTGCAATTCCGTTTGTTGCCACTAGTGGCATAGAAATCGAGTTTATTTCATGAGTGCATTAGTTCAGTGCCCTGTGGAATTTAGCTTTTTCTTCTTAATGCAATTACAATGATGGTTAAAATAGTGAAACTCATTATTCCTTTCCTTAGGTGACAACTGCTTCAGGAACAAAGTGTTTTGCCTGTCGGTCGGCTGCGGAGCGAGACAAATGGATAGAGAATCTACAGAGAGCTGTCAAACCAAACAAAGTGAGTATAAAGAAGAAAAAGAAAGGGAGGAACTCTCTATTTCTCTTTCTTCTTCCTCCATGACCGCATCAATCTACTTCAGTAACAACCTCTTCTGTCAATTCCGTCTTTACACTCATTTTACCTTCTACTGGTATTTGTAGGATACAAATCTACTGGTATTTGTAGGGCACAAATGCTTGCTTTTTTAATCTGGTATGCTTAGATGTATCCCAAAGGCAGATGCAGAATACTGTATTCTCCTTCAGACATATATTATCTCTCATGTTGTCTCTGTCTGTTGTGAGGTTTTTGAATAGACTTTAAAAAGTGTCTTGGTGAAATTGACTCGTCCAGATGTTCAGGCAGCAGGAGTTTGGGCTGAATCACATTGCGTGGAGAACACGACACTGGCGTCCAAAAATGATCAGCCCGCTCAGTCTTGCAACAGATGCATTGTCAATATTATAATAAATGAGGACAGACCAAGGGTGTTCATTAGTTTGGTTTATTAGCTGACTAGTTGAAGAAGTTTCAGAAGTGATAGAAAAAGCCACAGATGTGCATCACTGATTAGTTCATAGCAAACCGATGAAGCTCTCACTGACAAAAACATGATCTGAGCATATGATGCCTTGATAATACCATGATTTTGGACATTTGCCATGGGAATACCATGTTTTTTTGTTTGTTTTTTTACGTGTACCATTGTTTCTTTGACATAGTCACAGATGGAGTCACAGTCTGTTCACTGACCAACAAAACTGGAAAGCTCTAATCAGAATTAATGCATAACTTCTGGGATTTTGGGTTGCACAGTTTTTTACCAGTCCACCTGAAAACAAAGTAATGTTTACAAGGTACAATATGTGCTTTGTGTGAATTTGTGAAATCATTGCCATGTGTACACAAATGCTTTGAAAGATATTCAAAGTTTTAGACAAGATATTCATAGTTTTAATTCAAAGTTTTTATATTTCTATGGCATCGCTGTCAACGAGTAATTAGCTGGTGAAGTGGATTTACTTACTGTACTGTAAATGTAAGTTGAGCGGGAAGATTATAAAAGGAGTGGTTCATTCGTTAATCTGTAAGATCTTACTTTCATGCTGTGGAAATACAAATCGGAAGACAGAACACAGCGATGAAAAGGGGTGGGGCTACATAAGGTCTATAAACAGCATGTAAAAACAGAATCAACAGTGATTGGTTGCTTTATGCCAGTCTGGTTATGTGAAACTATCTTTGAAGAACCTTAGAGTACCTGAGACCATCACTGTAGCATATTAACATCGCTGTATTTTTTAATGAAAGGACTAGAGCTTTAGAAATCCGTTTTTTAATGGTGTATTTAGTGGATCTAAAAATGCCAGTAGAAAACGAATGTTCCAGTTCCATTTTGATGGGTCTAAATGACTCATCTTTCTCTGAAACATCATTCCAGCACTTTAGACACGCAGTAGGTGTTAGACTAACAGTAATTCAGATCATTATCCTTTCTAAAGCACTGCCACCCGCAAACTTGCAATCTCTCCTGTCTGTCTGCATGCTTGATGGCATATTTAAAGTTCTGCTAACCCTCTCACCACCCACACCTATAGTTTATGTACGATGCAAGTATGATCATGTGTTTCCCGCACTCAGGACAACAGTCGACGCGTCGACAATGTTCTGAAGCTGTGGATCATCGAGGCCCGTGAACTCCCACCCAAAAAGCGCTATTATTGTGAACTGTGCTTGGATGACATGCTTTACGCCCGCACCACCAGCAAACCCCGAACCGATACTGTGTTCTGGGGTGAGCACTTTGAGTTCAACAACCTGCCAGCTGTCCGCAACCTCCGCCTTCATCTTTACAAAGAGACGGACAAAAAAAGACGCAAGGTAAAAGACCACCTCATGCCTTTTTGCTAGAGATTAAACTCTAAATGAGTACTTAAAGACTGGGGTTTTGTGGCTTTTTGTTCAGAATTTAGACCATCTAGGCTAGTGTCTAGGCTAGTGTATTTCCTGTTTCAACAGGAAATAGAAAACTATATTAAAAAATACAAAACTGCACTTGACAAGCAATTCTAATGTTTCTAACATTGCTGTTAGAACAATTTTTTTTTTTGTAGCTAAATGATACTAGCCTTTTATTAGCTCCTCATTAGCTAAGAATGGGTGCATCCTGCTATTTTAAGGTGACTGATCATCATTTTTTGTCAATTTCCTTCATCATAACAGGAGAAGAGCACATACCTTGGCTTGGTCAGCATCCCCATTTCCAGCATCACTGGTCGTCAGTTTGTGGAGCAATGGTACCCCGTCATTCAGCCCAGCGTCCTGGCTAAGGGTGGTGGTGTGGGAGGGGGCAAAATCATCAACGCCTCCCTGCGGCTCAAGTCGCGTTTTCAGACCATGAGCATCCTGCCAATGGAGCTGTATAAAGAGTTTGCAGAGTATGTCACCAACAACTACCGAACGCTGTGCGCGGTTCTGGAGCCACTACTGAGTGTCAAGAGCAAAGAGGAAGTGGCCTGTGCTCTGGTGCACATCCTGCAGAGCACAGGGAAGGCCAAGGTAGGACTTTATTTGAATAATGTATATTGGAAGTATGTTCAAAAACCTACCTAGACAGAATTTTAAGGCATTGTATGCATGCTTCTGATGCAAAAGCTTGTCTAGGTAAGATTTTCAGATTATCCTCGCTGCAGAACACAAGATCCAGGGGGCGAGGTTGGATCCAGATCCAACTCCTTCCACTTTACATATCCCTAAATCTACCCATCTCCGCCTCCTGGATCTTGTGTTGTGCAGTAAGGGGCTACTGAAGATTTTGACCATACTTAAGTTAACATGGCATATATACTTTGACAAAGGCAATTGTGATAAGCTCAAGTTACACTTGATTATAAATATACTTTTGAAAAGTTATTTTCAGCTAACAATCAAATGCTTTCAACTCCATGTAACTAATTTGCCCATGTTTAAATCCAGGACCTGCTAATATTTCATTAAATACTGAAAATTATTGAAAAAATAGTTTAATCTAATAAAAAATTGACTATTTCACCTTATATTTGTGTATGTTGTGTATTTTTTGTACATTTTTGGAGAATCAAAACAAAAATTGAAAATTTAATTAGCAACATGCTAACACAAACTATTTGAAAGAAGTCAACTCTCAAGCTTTAATGTAAGTATTTTATTTTTATTTCACTTTTAATTTTAGTAATTTTAGTACTTCAACTTATTATAATTTTTTTTTTTTTTTCAGTTAGTTGCCAAGGCAACATTTCTAATTTGAAGTATAAGTTTTTCATATTTTCATTCATTTCATTTTAGCTTTATTTCAATTAACGGAAAAAGTTTTTACTAATTTTAGCTTAAGTGAACAATAACAACACTGGCACACAGAGTTGCTGCCTGTCTAGGGCACTCCAAATCAGTCACTTATTCGGTTCTGTCTTGATTTTTTTTTTTTTTATATGCATGGTAATTGTGAAGTGATTACAGATGTCTCTTCTTTTCCTCTGCACAAGGATTTTCTTTCAGACATGGCAATGTGCGAGGTGGACCGATTTATTGACCGAGAGCACCTTATCTTCAGAGAGAACACCCTGGCCACCAAAGCCATAGAAGAGTACCTCAAACTCATTGGACATAAGTACCTCAAAGACGTTTTAGGTGAGAGTTCCTCAGATTTTGAGATCATTTTGAGAGTTGTCATTGTTTCTGTTGCTGTATGCTCACACGTTAAAGGTTTAATTTGAATTTAGGTGATTTTATCCGAGCGCTGTATGAGTCAGAAGAGAACTGTGAAGTCGACCCAATGAGAACTCCACCTTCTGTACTGCCCGAACATCAAGCCAACCTCCGGATGTGCTGTGAGCTTGCACTCTGTAAAATCGTCAACTCTCATTGGTAAGTTACAAAGCTGTTTTTGAACAGTATTGAGTTGTTTTTAAATGGACACACCATCTTGAAGGGATAGTTCACCCTGAAATAAAAATTAAGTCATCATTTACTCACGCTGGTGTTGTTCTAATGCAGTATGCCATTCTTTCTTTTTTGGCGCACTCATCCCACGTGCGCTCATCCATATAATGGCAGTGAAAAGCGACCAGCATCAAGCTTCAAAACAAAGATGCACAAGTATCACAGAATGATCACATGCAACATGTGTTGTATATTTCATGTGTTCTGGGGTATATGATAGGTTTTGGTAAAAAATAATAATAATAATAATAATAATAATAATGTTTTATTTAATGAATCCTGACCTTGGCCATTGGTCTTCTGTGCACAGCTGAGAGGCGTGCACATTTGTGAGACTTCATTAGTTTGCTCCAACTCGCCAGGAAAAAGCACACAAGTTGTGAGAAATCAAGAAATCAACAAAAACGTGACATGAAATACAACCGTGTATTTTCTTCACAGACTTGAATATCTCCTGACTGAATCTCCGTTTGTCTGATGACAGTCAGAATGACAGTTGACAGATGTGAATGCGACAACTTCGTTGTGATGAACACAATGGATATATTCACCTCAGAGAAGAAAGTAGGACTACATGGATTGGAAGTCGTGTTTTTCTTAGTCTTGATTTCTGGGCGAGTCATAGTGAACTGTGGCACTAATAGAGTTGCGCAGCTGTGCACAGAAGACCAACTGTCAAGGTCAGGATTTTTGTAAAATAATACATTAAATTTCTTTTTTTTTCTTTTTTTTTTTTTTACCGAACCCTAATGTATACCCCCAGAACACATCTGTGATACTTTTGCTTTTTAAAAAAAAAGCTTAATGCTGGTCACTATTCACTTTCATTATATGGACGAGTAAATGATGTCTTAATTTTCATTTTAGGGTTAACTAACCCTTTAAAAACTCTTGGCTTATGCAACAAGATGCTGAAAAAACTTCATGATGCACTGCAGCAATCAAGTACATAACTATAGCAAGTGAACATGCCAAAAAACAAATGAATAATAATAATAATAGCTGGTACAGATGCAAGAACACATACTGTGTAAACAGCCCCTAACTAGTTTTGAAATTCTGGGTAGATTTTAGGTTAAAATGTATACAATTTATATTTAATTATGTGCACCACACAACATGACAGTAAAAAATTATACATTAAATGGTGTTGTTTTTACAACTGTGACTCTTTAAAGCAGTTTAAGAGGCAAAACCACTTTTTAATGATACAGTAGTTATGATTGCAGATCTTTTTAAAAATCTTTCTTAAGATTGCATGGTGAAGATTTTATAATGATGCACATTATCCTTCATCATGAATTTTCAGGCGTATATACTTTGATATCTTTTAAATGAAGGGACAGTGAAAACATGATATCACACAAACTGCTTTCATCTTAATGGAAATAATCAATATGTTTTGTTTTTCCCAGTGCGTTTCCAAGAGAACTGAAAGAAGTCTTTGCGTCCTGGCGCGTTCGATGCGCTGAGAGAGGAAGAGAGGACATTGCAGATCGACTGATCAGTGGTTCCCTCTTCCTGCGCTTCCTGTGTCCAGCCGTCATGTCGCCATCCTTATTCAATCTCACACAGGAATACCCAGATGAACAGACCTCGCGCACACTCACCCTCATAGCCAAAGTTGTGCAGAACCTTGCAAACTTCTCAAAGTCAGTAAACACTTCCTTAAGGTCTTTACACTTTATTAACATGTCATCATTTTTGCTTTATGCTCAGAATACTGTAACTTTCATTTAAGCTGGTCTTTTCAGTGGGGTAACCATTCTGATCGGTGATGGATGATATATTGGGACCATATTGGTTGTCAACAAGATTTTATATTTTTCCACATAAGATATTTAATTGTGCATTCTCATTTTCCTCATGCATATATGGGATGCATGATATAATGGGACCATATTGGTTATCAACTGATATTTTTATTTTATTTTATTATTTTATTTTATGTTATGTTATTATTTATTTATTTTTTATTATTTTATTATTTTATCCACATTGGATTTTTGTGCATTCTCATTTTCCCCATTCTATTTCAGTATACATAATATATTGGGATCATATTGGTTATCGGAATTTTATTTTATTTTATCCACATTGGATATTTGCATTCTCATTTTCCCCATTCTGATTCAGGATGCATAATATATTGGGACCATATTGGTTATCATTGTTTTATTTTATTATTTTATTTTATTTTATTTTATTTTATTTTATTTTATTTTATTTTATTTTATTTTATTTCATTTTATTTCATTTTATATTGGTTATTACAAGTTTAGTTTAGTTTAGTTTAGCTAAGTTTATCCACATTGAATATTTGCATTCTAATTTTCCCCATTCTATTTCCATTTACATAATATATTGGGACCTATATTGGTTATCACAATTTTATTTTATTTTATTTTATTTTATTTTAGTTTAGTTTAGTTTAGTTTAGTTTAGTTTAGTTTATCCACATTGGATATTTGCATTCTCATTTTCCCCATTTTGATTCAGTATGCATAATATATTAGGACCATACTGGTTATCACAATTTTATTCTATTTTATTTTATTTTAGTTTTTATATTTTATTTTATTTTATTACTTTTATCCATGTTTGATATTTCTTTGTGCATTCTCATTTCCCTATTTCTACACGTAGATTTTATTTTTTGTGTCATCTAAAGCTCACTTAAAATTAATCTTTAAAATCACTAAAACTTCAATAACACTGTATAATGTAATATGTAGCAAATATTGAACTTTATTGTACTTTATAATGTTATGATGCCTACAATCACTTTTTCAGCACTTAAAATAATTGATCTGGGACAGTCATTTTAACTTTGGGTTAAGTGTCTTTGATCAAGGACACAATGGTGATAGGGATCTCTTTAGCGCTCCAGTATTATGAGTTACATTATGAAGTTTGGGCTGTCAGCCCAGATCATTTTCCATTAAGCTTTAACAAACTGTGCAGCTGTTTCTGATGATGATGATGAGCATTATCATCTTTATCATTGATGTTGACATTCGATGCTCCTACTGACTATATCCAGCCTTGAAACCTCACCGATTGTTCACTGTATTACAGGTTTGGCAGTAAGGAGGAGTACATGTGCTTTATGAATGAGTTTTTAGAGATGGAGTGGGGCTCCATGCAGCAATTTCTATACGAGATCTCCAATCTCGATACCGTGAGCAACGCAGTTGCTTTTGAGGGCTACATCGACTTGGGACGGGAGCTGTCGATCCTGCACAGTCTTCTGTGGGAAGTCATGGCACAACTAAGCAAGGTAGATGCTGTTTGATAATCTAGATGAAGATGATTGCGATTGTCTACTTACGTTTGTGATCGGTCATCAGGTTGGTCTCCTGTTCTCTGTCTGTTTTTATTGTGCCCAAGGATGCTATCATCAAACTCGGACCATTGCCCCGCCTTCTAAATGACATCAGCATGGCCCTCCGTAACCCGCACCTCCAGAGACAGCCCAGTCATCAGACAGACAGACAGCCTCCAGAGAGACAGACAGATAGGCTGCTTTCCAGGCCCAGCTTCAACAGGGGCGTCTCGTCGGAGTTCCAGAACCTCATGATGAGAGACCTCAACAGGTAGCGTCTGGCGTCTTTATATGCATACGTTATTTGTGTCACTTTTGCAGCACCTTGGAGAAGAAACTATTTTCCAAAACCTAGTTAGTCTGCCTTCTTAGTCATTATTTTTAAGCATCTAAGCCAGGGAGTGGAGATGCAAAACAGAATTTTATTTCTTTATTGTTTCATTCTGCTTTCTATTTTAAGCTTTTTTATTTTATTTTACATATCCTGTTTTAGAACTATTACTTTTTTCCATGTTAACTTTCTCATATCTCATACAGTTCAATCGAGATCACTCGCCTGCCCTCTCCAACCTCTGCCATGTCCAGTGGCGGAGCGCCTCCAACCCGGCCTGGAATCGGGGGATTTGTGGATCGCGATCATCCTCACCGAGCCTCATCTAAAGAAGTTTTCTATGTTGCCCGTCCCCCATTGGCCCGCTCCAGTCCAGCGTACTGCACTAGCAGTTCTGATATTACTGATCCAGACCCAAAGGTAAGTCCCAAAGGGCAGTGGTTCTGATAGGGTGGGGGGTTCTGATTAAATAATACTCCCTTTCATTTAGAATTCTTTCATGACAATGGTCAGTGCTGTCTGGTCCAAATTCTCATTTGAATAACAGCTCACTCCCTAGCACACGTTTCACCAGCTTTTCTGAGGGTTCGCTTTGTTCCTGTCGGAGAAGGAAGCGCCACTGACCTGCTTACTGCATGGTCAAATACCATCCAAGCATGGAAAGAGGGCTACAAGATGATGTGGGTGCAGTCAATACATCAAGAGATTCTTTATGTTAATCTTCCATCACCATTTGGGATTCAGGGTCCTGATATACAATACAAAAATTAATATTTCACCCAAAAATTTAAATTTTGTGATTATTATATCCTGCACTTTCATGTGGAATCTTTATAGTGATATGTTTTCAGAATTTAAAATAATTATATATTATAAAATATTTTAAAATAATATTGATATTTGAAAAATACTGATATATTCATATATATATATATATATATATATATATATATATATATATATATATATATTTATTTTTTGAGAGCGAGAGAGAGAGAAAGAAAGAAAGAGAGAGATTTAATCTCATTCATTGACAATTAAATATGGCACAAATGGCACCTGCCATGTTAGGTTTTGTCTCAGACTGACACACAGTGTCATTTTTAATTCATTTGACTTTTATCATCCATTTCAGCTGTACTTTGGTTTCAAAATCTCAGAATATTGCATGTCATTCTCCAAAAAAAAAAAATGTTTTTAAAAATTCCAAAAATGTTATATTTAGTTCAATTATTTTTTCTCCTATAAAAGCTGATGGTAATTATGTATTGTTATATTATTTATTATTATATTATTTATTATTATATAATATTATTTTATTTACCATAATGTAAATATTATATTGTATGTAATATTATATTTTAATATTTAAATATAATTCTAACATCATTACCAGGACAGCTTGTGTCTGTTTTTTATATTATTATTTATTATACAACAGAATTTTTTGAAAATGCTGTAAATATAATCTAAAAAAAAAAAAAAAAAAAAAAAAAACTTCTGTATAACTATAATCAATAAGCTTAGCATTATTTTTTTAAATGGAAATTTTTTACACAAACATTAAACTATGTAACAATGACACATTTAATGACACAATTGAACCATATTATAAAAATGATATTGCTTTTAATGAACATTTTGAATTCAGTTAAATTCAGTTAATTATCCTGATGTAAAAGCAAATAGTAATTGTTTATTACTATTATTTATATATCATATATAATATTTAAATAATTTCATATAATTTGTCTTGACATTATTGCCAGGACAACTTGGCTATTTATTTATTTATTTATTTATTTGTTTATTTTTTGACAAAATGTATGAAAAATAGCTGCCTAAAAAATATGCTTTTACGTTCCACTGGAAAAATAACTGCATATGACAGTGAGTAAATAATGACAGAAATTTCATTTTTGGGTGAATTATTACCCTCAAGTTAATACACACATCACTGTATACTCACATGCAGTCAAGCCACATGCATAAACCGCCCCACAACTGCTGCGCCCGGCAGGTAGCTGCAGCGCTCTCGCCCGTAGGTTCTAGGTGTTAATGAAAACATTTCTATGATGGACCTCCAGGACTCAAGAATGAACAGCGTCTCTAACCTGCAGTCTATGGGGGACATGCTCAACTCTTCCCAGGCCTCGATTGCCGGCCTCGCCAGCTACGGTGGGCTCGCGGCCTTGGGAGGAGGCCTCGGAGGTCAGCTGCGTGCCGGAGGGCGTATGTCAGCCGGATCCGGTGGTTCCAGTATGTCCGGGGGTCTGAGGTTGAGCCAACTGAGCCAGATGGGAGCCACCACCGACTCGCTGTCCCAACAACAACAGCAGCAAGCCGCCGCCCTCCGCTACCCCCTCTCCTTCCAGAACCCTCTGTTCCACCTCGCTGCTGATGGGCCTCAGCTTCACCACCAGCACAGTCGAGCCCAACCTCCTCCTCCTCTCCTGCTGGCCCCTGAGCCAGATGCCTCTCACCCAACGTACATCCCGCAGTTCGCCCATGGTGGTTTCTCCCGAAGCGAAGACCTCTCCACCCTCAGACCGGGCCCTCATCTGGGTCAACCGAGCATTATTCACTCCCACAGCTACAGTGACGACTACAGCCGCCATAACCAGAGTGACTACAGGGGACGCCAGCTCTCGATGCACATGCAGGTATTTTCTTGACTATGATTTTGATCTTAAAAAGGACCTATTATGCCCTTTTACAAAGTTTTGATCTTGATTTTGTTTTTGGGGTTTACTAGAATAGGTTTTCATGCTTGAATGTTCAAAAAACACATTTTTCACATATTTGACATTGTTGTTGCACCTCTCTTCCCAGTCTGTCAGTAACGCTCATTTCCCAAAGCCAGCTATGGTCGCAAGTTCTGTCGTTACCAACATAATTCGACAGAACTTGCGACCATAGTTGGCTAACGATGCTTTTGGGAAACACATCCGTGTAGTTCCTGTCTCTATGGAGCCCTTTGTTGCGAAAAGCGCAGTATGCTCTGATTAGTCGGCTGGACCACTCCGTTTTGATTGGTCAACCGTTTTGAGCGTGTTTGGGAAATGTCACGCCCCTTACTATAACTGTAACACTACTAATGCAACTCAACTAGGCCTCACCCCCCTTTTTTGTATGTTTTGAGCGGGACTTATTTAAACAAGGATTATTGTGACGTGTTCGTTCCCAGAAGACAACTAAAGACAACTAAAGGCATTTCAGGGAGTTCAGAAACAGTGCTTACTGATATAGAGAATAACTCCCTTTGGAGTGAATTTGTGCTTTATAACTTTGCAGAACATTTTCATGCACAAACAGCAACATTACACACTAAAGAAAGATAGTAAACACATTAGAGAAGTGCTCTTAACAAACATATAATCATCCGACGTGATTGGGACAACATTAAAAATAAACTATACCCTTGTTCCTAATACAGGGATCCTTCTGAAGTCTGTACAGAGACACAAACAAGCTATTTAATCTGGATCCTTCAAAACGAATGTTCTTTTACTCTTCCATTTGTCCTGTTGTCGGCAGACTCAAGCATGTAGAGTACATCAGAAATTGAGCGGGCATCTGTATACTGTCCCAAGCGTAGACAGCATAAGTGATTATAATGGGTTTGCTTTTGACATGATGCTTGTGTCTGGTGTGGACAGGTGTCGGTGTAACCCCTCCTGTTCGAACCACCTGCTCGAAGCGAGATTCGAACCCGGGTCTGCCGGCATGGGAGTCTGGCACTCTAACAAGGAGGCTAAAGACCACAGTCTCTAGTGTCCGTTGCTAGAGCGCCTCTTGAGATCAGGGGAGTGAGGTTTACACACACATCCCTTACCGGCCTACATCCGTTACACTCACCCCCTAAACCTCACTCCCATCTGGGTCACAGCACCAATGTAACCCCTCCTGTTCGAACTGCCCGCTGTAAGTGGGACTCGAACCCGGGTCCGCCAGCATGGGAGTCAGACGCACTAACAAGGAGGCTGAAGACTGCAGTCTCTAGCGTCAGTTGCTGTCTCTTGAGATCAGGGAAGTGAGGTTTACACACACATGCCTTACCGGCCTACGTCCGTTACACTCACCCCCTAAACCTCACTCCCATCTGGGTCACGGCACCAATTTAACCCCTCCTTTTCAAACCACCCGCTCTAAGTGGGACGCGAATCCGGGTCCGCCAGCATGGGAGTCGATGCTCTAACTAGGAGGCTAAAGACCGCAGTCTCTAGCGTCAGTTGCTAGAGCATCTCTTGAGATCAGGGGAGTGAGGCTTACACACACATTTCTTACCGGCCTACATCTGTTACACTCACCCCTCTAAACCCAACTCCCATCTGGGTCACACCACCAATGTAACCCCTCCTGTTCGAACCGCCCGCTGTAAGTGGGACTCGAACCTGGGTCCGCCGGTATGGGAGTCAGACGCACTAACAAGGAGGCTGAAGACTGCAGTCTCTAGCGTCAGTTGCTGGCTCTTGAGATCAGGGAAGTGAGGTTTACACACACATCCCTTAGCGGCCTACGTCCGTTACACTCGCCACCCTAATCTTCACTCCCATCTGGGTCACGGCACCAATGTAACCACTCCTGTTCGAACCACCCACTCTAAGCGGGACTCGAACTCGGCTCCACTGGCATGGGAGTCAGACGCTCTAACAAGGAGGCTAAAGCCTGCAGTCTCTAGCGTCATTTGCTGTCTCTTGAGATCAGGGAAGTGAGGTTTACACGCACATCCCTTACCGGCCTACGTCCGTTACACTCACCACCCTAAACTTCACTCCCATCTGGGTCACGGCACCAATTTAACCCTTCCTGTTCACACCACCCGCTCTAAGCAGGACTCGAATCCGGGTCCGCAGTCTCTAGCATCAGTTGCTGACTCTTGAGATCAGGGAGTGAGGTTTACACACACAGCTCTTACCGGCATACGTCTGTTACATCAGCCGTTAAGCAACTGAATAGCAGTGGGCGGGGCTTATGATGTAAAACTATTTATCGGTGTCTTGCATATGCAAATGTATTTGCCCATGTGTCATCACAGATCCCACAATATCCAAACGTGGAGCTTGGTTAAATTTTTGTTTGTTTGTTTGTTTTTTCTAATGAGGAGAACATTTTAAGCTATGAATCTTGTATGATGTTTTTTATGGTACAAAGACATCTTATATGTGAAAAGATAAAGGAAAAATGTATTTCTCGTGTCATGACCCCTTTAACCTGATGGCACAACTGATCCCCGCTGGCGGGCCCAACGTCACTTTTTGCATTCACTGTATAGACAACTGTCCACAAATGTTACAGAAGTTAACAAATTATACATCTTTTGTCTATGGATGTAGTGTCAGTATCTGGTCTTGGTTTTATGATAGTCATGCTTCAGCAACAGTTATATAGTAATTTGTGTTAGAAATGCAAATGAAAACATGCAGATTCAAAACAAGACTTCATACCTTCATTATAAAACAGGGATCGTGAGATTAATCCAATCCATTCATTAAAGACAACATACAGTGAAAAACATTCAATAGCACTTTCTGTCCTTGAAAGCATTAAATCTGTAAAATATTGTTATATTATCTATTGCTTATGTCTAATTTCTGAGTAAATTGATTTAGAAATTAGTGACAGAAATGGTAGTTATTTAAGCATGTGTCTCATGATCAGGAGCAGCAGCAGATGGCAGGCATGGCATCACAGACCGGCACATCCCATTCATCACTAGCCACGCCTCCTTCCACCGTTCAGCCTGTCCGTCAAACCTCCATGGCTCCTCCCACACAGCGCATGAAATCGCAACCCTCACATCAGCTTTCCGTGAGTTCTGCCGCCGCCCCTGCGGCAAAAACCAGGCCGCAGAGCGGAAACCTGCTTCAGTCCCCGGAGTCCGGCTTCGGGGGCCGACAGCAAGGTCCTCGGCAGCAACTCTCCGTCAAAGACAGCACCCCCCCTGGCCTGCCGCATCAGCAGAGCTCCACCAGGGAGAGCCAGGGATCCCAGGGCTCTCAGGGCGGAACGCCACAGTCCACACAGCAATCGAAATCACATCAGGAACGGCAGCAGGTCCAGCAACAGCATCTGTTGAAGCCTACCATGAGCAAACAGGTGTCCGGATCAGAAACCATTCTTTCTATACCTGTTATCAAACATGTGATTGGTATATTTCTTTTTGTGTGTGATCTATTTAAAATTATTTTTTAAAAATCTTTTTCAAGTCATTTGTGATGGAAAGACATGGAAAAAGTGTGGCACCAATCAAAAAAAAGCCACCAAGTTGGCAATATTTTGATTGTCATTTTATAAAAAATCAGCGATATTTATCACACCACAATTTCTGAATGGAAAACAAAATTTGGTTATTTTAAATAAATATTTATTTCACTATAAAAAGAGATCTAAAATGCCACACAAGTTGTTTTTCACATGTTTTGCAGATTTTAATAATTAAATGCTTATTAAAGTTATTTAATAGATAATATCTTGTTAATTATACTTTTCACAAATTATTACATTTATTTATTTAAAAAACTCAGCAATATTTAGGAATATTTATCACACACAAAACTTTTTCACATTTTTGTGCAGATTTTAGAGCAAAATCTGCAGAATTCTGTGAAATGGATTTAAACATGCTAAAATGTGTTAAACAGAACTTAAAACACTACACTTTCATTGGTTGTAGATTGCATAATAAAATTAGCCAGCATACTTAGTAATTACATTTTTGTTCAAATAAATTAATACTTTTATTCAGCAAGGATGCATTAAATTGATCAAAAGTGGCAATAAAGACTTTTATAATGTTAGAAAATATTTATATTCCTGTTTTTTTTTTGTTTGTTTGTTTGTTTGTTTGTTTGTTTGTTTTCTTGTTTACTTTCTATACATCAAAGAATCCGGAATAAATTGATCTCGGTTTTCACAAAAATGTGAAGCATCACAAGATTTCCAATATTGATAATAATACTTTGCCAACATTTGTAATTATAAGAGTAATGTTTCTTGAGCAGCACATCAGCATATTAGAATGATTTCTGAAGGATCATGCACTAAAAAAAAAAAAAAAAAAAAATAACTTTCATAGTTGTTAGTTTATTTTTAGAGATTAAAGTGTTATTTTATGTGTTTTTTTCAGTAAGGGAAAGATGTTATTAGTTTATGTTAGTGTTTAATGTTCAGTTATGTTGAACATTTAGAAGACTTTCTGTAATGTTTCTGAATTTTGTTATGCAGAAGAGTGGTGGCTGTGTTGAGCACTCACATACGCATGTTTATATGATGGAATTCCTGAGTTTGTTCAAGTTGTTTTTGTTTTTTTTTGAGTGCATTTTGTAAAGCTAATAGTTAATTTAATAAGGTAAATTACATCAATAAATGTGTTCACCTCACGTAATAAATGTTTATAAATTTAACATAACGTTATTAAGTAAACTGCACATATACATATTATGTAACAATGACAAATTCAAATGATTTGTAGTACTTAGAGAAATATTGTCAGCTTTACTTGAATTTCTTTTGTTCATAAAACTAAATTTTTATTTTTATAAATTACTCAATATTGTTGCGTAGAACCAATTGACGCTGCTTTTTTGAGTAAATCCAACAATTCATTTTTTTGAGTGTGTGACACTGAAGCCTCGAGTAATGACGCTGAAAATTCAGCATTGCATTACATTAATAAATTGCATTTTAAAATGTATTCAAATAGAATTTTTTTTTTTTTAAATTGTAATAATATTTCATTTGTCATTTTTTCAAATAAATGCACCCTTGGTGAGCATAAAGACACCATTTTCAAAAACATTCAAAATCTCTCAACTGTGTAGTGAAAATATTGCAACCCAAATGCCTGTTTCCATACTTACATGATGTTTTGTTCTTTTCCTCAGGGCTCTTCCCAATCTCCAACCACTCTCAACCCCTCGACCCCTGCTTCTGAGCGAACGGTCGCCTGGGTGTCCAACATGCCCCATCTTTCTGCTGACATAGAGAGTTCCCGCATCGACAGAGAAGAATTCAAGCTAAAGGAGTATTCCAAGAGCATGGACGAGTCACGTTTGGACAGGGTGTGTTTCTCTGTTTCTCAACCAGCTATACTAGCTATGTGCTTTGGGTTTATTTTCATTAAACCAACAGATATTGCCATTTTAGAAGGCTGTCGTGATGTAAATGTTGTGAGCTTGTTCTTGTTCTAAACTCGAACTCGATTCCAACTCTGTCCTCGTGCAAATGAACCCGTCTCCGTATACCAAGTGTCCCAAGACACTCAGTTGTCTGAGTGCAGCTGTGTCTCAGCACACAAGTGTCAAGGAAATGCATATCATGTCTTTCACCTTGGCAACAGATGGTGCCTGATTTATGCATTATTTAAATATCAAATGAGAATGAACAGCCTTTTGCTGTAAACAGACTACAGGAGAGAGCAGCATGGGCTTTCAATCAGTACGTCCTGCCTGCTCTTTACCCTCTGTTCCCCTGTCTGGACGTTTGTGTAGAGGTGACACACAACCTTGTTTCATTGTTTCTCAGTGTGCCTATTAAAGGACAGTTTAATCTTCAAAATTTGCCATTAAAATCAGTTATGAATCAGCATCTTTTTGTACATTTTCTCATTCCCATGTGATTTGCAAGGAGAATTTGTTCATTTGCATTGACTGCAGTTGCCCACATAGGCAACATTTTCATGCATGAATGACACATTCCTTGCGGAAAAGCTGTAGGGAGCAAAACCATGCTTCCTTTTAAGTTGCAGAATTTTGGCCAAAATCTGAAAGTTGCTCATTATTGGAAAAACGAGCATCAAAAATTTCCACGTGATTTCTCCTGAGAGAAAAAAATCATCTTGAGCTTGTACGACAGCAAAAATCGCACCATGTACGCCCGGTTTTACTGTAATTTTATAACGTCTGCTGTGATAACTCTGTTCTCATATATCATGTCTAATTATATTTTGAAAGTGTTTTTAAAGCCATTTAATGGATAATATCTTGTTAATTATAATTTTCACATTTTAATACTTTATTTTTTTTTACTTATATTTAATTTTATTTAAATTTTTTATTAAACTTTTTCATTTAATACTTTCATTTTTATATATTTTTTTAAATGTTAATAATATTTTGAAAGTTTATTAAAGCCATTTAATGAATACTATTTTGTTAATTGTAATTTTCACAAATTATTCAGTTCATGTTTTAATAATTTCATTATAACATTTTTTATTAAATTTTTTTAATTTAATTTTTATTTTTACATTTATTTAATACTTTGCCTTTTTTTGAATGTTTTGTAGATTTTAATAATTTTTTGAAAGTTTATTAAAGCCATTTAATGGATAATGTCTTGTTCATTATATTTTTTCACAAATTATACTTTTAGTGTTAAATTATACAAATTTAATACTTTTGTTTTTACTTTTATTTAATTTTACTTTTTATTTATTATTATTTTTTTTAATTTTTACATTTATTTATTTATTTATTTTTTACAGTTTTTTGTAGATTTTAATAATATTTTGAAAATGTATTAAATCCATTTAATGGATAATACCTTTTTAACTATGATTTTTCACAAATTATTCAGTTCATTTTTTAATACTTTCATTATTACATTTTTTATTTAATTTTTTTAATTAAATTTTTATTTTTACATTTATTTAATACTTTACCTTTTTTTGAATGTTTTGTAGATTTTAATAATTTTTTGAAAGTTTATTCAAGCCATTTAATGGATAATGTCTTGTTCATTATATTTTTTCACAAATTATACTTTTAGTATTAAATTATACAAATTTAATACTTTAGTTTTTACTTTTATTTAATTTTACTTTTTTATTTATTATTTTTTTATTAAATTTTTACATTTATTTATTTATTTATTTTTTACAGTTTTTTGTAGATTTTAATAATATTTTGAAAATGTATTAAATACATTTAATGGATAACTCCTTTTTAACTATGATTTTTCACAAATTATTCAGTTCATTTTTTAATACTTTCATTATTACATTTTTATTTTTAATTAATACTTTTTTACATTATTACATTTTTATTTTTAATTAATACTTTTTTAACTTTTTTAAAAATTTAAACCATTTCGAAAGTTAATTAAAGCCATTTAATGGGTAATATCTTGTTAATTATAATTTTCACAAATTATTTTTAATACTTTTATTTAATTATATAGTTTTTTTTTTTTTTTTTTTTTTTTTTAATTTTTTTTAATACTGTTAGTTAGTCACTCATCAACACAGGAAACTAGTAATAGTTTAAATCCTTACTGCCTCAATGAAACCATCAAGATGAGGGTAACATCTGCTGTGATAACATGCCCACTGTCCTTGTCTCTTGTCTGGACGCAGGTGCGTGAATACGAGGAGGAGATCAACTCTTTGAAGGAGCGTCTGATGATGTCACACCGTAAGCTGGAGGAGTACGAGAGGAGGCTGTTAACTCAGGAGCAGCAGACCAATAAAATCCTGCTGCAGTATCAGAGCCGACTGGAGGACAGCGAGAGGAGACTGAGACAGCAGCAGATGGAGAAAGACAACCAAATTAAAGGAATTATTGACAGGTAATATGAAAAAAAGAGGCTGGAGAAACAGCAGTGGTCATGTGATCACACTCGCTGTGTACTCACTTACGGTTCCTTCCAAGCTCATTCGACGATGACCCCCTTAAGTAATTCTGTATAGAAATAGTGGCCCCAAAAAGCATTTGGACATTTAAGCCAAACTTAAAAATATCTGAATGTCATTGCATTAGATAACAAAATGTCAAAATGTGACATTCAAGAGACATTAATTAAAAGAAATATAGCACAAGTACTCTTTTCAAGCAAAGCATAAGTTCCAAGTGATAAAACATTATTTACACTAGCATTCATGTTTGGGGTTAGTAAGATTTTTTTACGTTTTTGAAAGAAGTCTCTTATTGCTCACCAAGGCTGCATTTATTTGATCAAAATATATTTTTTATGAGTATATTGGGAACACTTTACAATAAGATCTCATTTATTAACATTAGTTAATGTATTAACTACATACCTGCAAACCTTTTGAATCAAAATATGTCATTTATGTGAATCGTGTAGGGGTGTAAATCAGACAGTTCATCAAGATTCGATACAATATCGATTCTCATAGCCAGCGATTTGATATTTTCCGATACCTCAAAAAGTTCTGTGATACGATTATGATACGATTCGATTCTATCAATATTTCGATATTTTGAGCCGATTTTACACAACCAGTTAAATTTTTATTAACTCACAACTGCAACTAAAATATATAACAAACATTTATTTCAAAATTTCACATCCTGAACCCTGATTGGGACATCCACAAATAAAAAATTCACACAGTAATCTAATGACAGCTTATGACATGACAACAGTCAAGAAAGTATTTTAGTTCTGTGCTAAAATATGTAATGTCAAAAAATTATAAACAAGGAATACATATACACACACACACATAATTAAAATACATTTCTTTTAAATGTATAGCGCAGGTTTTTAATGAAGCAACAACATATTATATGTAAGGGTGAATTTGCAGGCACAATAAACCTCACAAGAATCGAAAATTGGCTACTTTCCCATAGACTGCAGACCATATACGTCTTGAGCTGTCGTGATCTTTCTTGGCGAAACATAATTATGTCATTAAAAATGTATATTATGTTATTATAAAAACTTCACTATGTGTAATTTATATATAAGCAGCTTACAAATCAATTAATTTTAACCTTTAATAATATAATGATGTACCAACTGTGGTTCCCTGTATAGTTTACAGCATTAGTTGAAACATTCTTTCTTTGAGGAAATTAACCATGCACTGCACCTGATAGGCCCCAAATTAATGAATATTGAATTGAAGGTAATCAAATTGAGATCAAATCGCAAGCTTCTGAATCAAAATCAAATTCAATTGTGAAATTTATGTCAATGCCCAGCCCTAGTGTCAATAAATGTTGTTTTGTTAGTTTTTTTACTTGAAGCAAATGTTGTTTTTTCCACTTATTTTCTTGTCAGAGTGCACCAGAATGCTTAGTTTACATGACAATCACAAAAAATCTCTCCTGGGTGAAGAATGCCCCCAGACCCCCCTACTACTCTTTACTTTGTAAACATGTCACCTTTTTCACCAGTTTGCAGGTATGTAACTAACATGAACTAACAACGAACAATACATTTATTACCATATTTATTCATCTTTGTTAATGCTAATAATACAGTTGTTCATTGTTTGTTCATGTTGGTTCACAGTAGTGTTGTTAAAAGTACAGACTGCGATAACAACTCGCTACTGACATTTTAAAAATGTGACGCTTTGAGCACTGTTGAGCGGATTCATAAACACCTCTGATTGGCCATTGTGTTCATGCACTCATCAGATCAAAAAAAAAATGTTGTAAAGACATATCAATGACGCTTACACAGAAAGCAGGCGTCTGTCAGCTGACCGTCCACTGATAGGCTTTCAAAATGCTCTCAAATTCAAACACTTCTGTGTGCTTTCAAAGGCTCAAATGCATTGATCATTGTAGCCAATCACAGACATATTTGTTTAGCGTGTGAACACAATGGCCAATCAGAGATGTTTACGAATCCACTCAACAGTGCTCAAAGCATCACATTGCAGTACTGACTTGGTATCGAAGTCAGTACTTTTGACAACTAGTTCACAGTGCATTAACTAATGTTAACAAATACAACTTTTATTTTTAAATATGTAATCGTAAATGTTGAAATTAAAGGGATAGTTCACCCAAAAATGAAAATTTGATGTGTATCTGCTTACCCCCAGTGCATCCAAGATGTGACTTTTTTTCTTCAGTCGATCACAAATTATGATTTTTAACTGCAACCGCTGCCGTCTGTCAGTCAAATAATAGCAGTAGATGGGAACTTCAACTATAACAGTAAATAAAACTTGCTTAGACAAATCAAAATTAAAACCTGCGGCTTGTGACGACACATTAATGTCCTAAGACACGAAACGATCGGTTTGTGCGAGAAACCGAACATTATTTATATAATTTTTAACTCTAATACACCACTATGTCCAACTTCGTTCAGCTTCCTGTTAGTGAGGTCAAAAAACGCGTTGTGATGACGGAAGTGATCTCGCCCATATACTTCAATGAGCGCGAGACATCACTTCCGTTGTCAGAGCGCGATCAGACCTCACTAGCCGGAAGTTGAACGAAGTTGGACATAGTGGTGTATTAGAGGTAAAAAATTATATAAATACTGTTCGGTTTCTCGCACAAACCGATCGTTTCGTGTCTAAGGACATCAATGTGCCGTCACGAGCCGCAGGGTTTAATTTGGATTTGTCTATGGAAGTTTTTTCGACTCTTATTGTTCAAGTTCCCAATCACTGCTATTATTTGACTGACATACGGCAGCGGTTGCAGTTAAAAATCATAATTTGCGTTCGACTGAAGAAAAAAAGTTCTCTACATCTTGGATGCCCTTGGGGTAAGCAGATAAACATCAAATTTTCATTTTTGGGTGAACTATCCCTTTAACATTAACTGAGATTAATAAATGCTGTAGACATATTGTTCATTCTTAGTTCATGTTAACTAATGAAACCTTATTGTAAAGTGTTATCAATATATTTTAAAATGTAATTTTAAAGCAGCTTTCAGTGTCACATGATCCTTCAGAAATCATTCTAATATGCTGATTTGCTGCTCAATAAATATTTCTGATTATTATCCATGCTGAAAACAATTATGTTGCTTCATCATGATACATTTTTTTTCAGGCTTCTTTTATGAATAGAATGTTCAAAAGAACAGCATTTATTTGAGATAGAAATCTCATGTAACATTATAAAAGTCTTTACTGTCACTTTTTATCAATTTAAAGCATCCTTGTTGAATAAAAGTAATAATGTCTTTCAAAAATCTTACTGACCCCAAACGTTTCAATGGTAGTTTATACTGTTCAAAATGAAGACAGCATTTTTGGGGGGTTGTTTAGAAAGCAATGTACTTGTTTTTGAAGGTGTTTGTTTGCAGATGCATGCTCTGATAGTTTGTTTGACATTCAAGACATTTTTAATAATGGCACAGATTTCCAAATACTTATTAAGGTCACTGTATATATGTTTTATACATTTTACAAGGGGTTTGTCTGCCATTTATGTATAATAGTTTCACCACATCTCTACACATGGACTTCTCATTCTTGTAATTGTCGTGATGTGTGTCATCACAAAGCTATTTTTTAATTGATGAACTGGGTTTATTTCCTTCCTGTTGTTGTTTTTGTTTCTTTTCACCATTTTTATTACTCTGTTATTTGGATTCTTTGCGGCTTTGTGAATCTACAGAGACGCATCTCCCAATATTTTGCTTCACTGTTATAAATGACATCACCCCACCCATTGGTTGATGAAATGATGATGTAACTTCCTGTAATGCAGCATTTACTGCATATTTTGTGTCACAGAGTATATTGCTATTTCAATCCAATTCTAGGAATGAAGACATGGAGTGAAGACACTCAGATGGTGAAGGGAGACCTGGGTTCTTACTCCCAAAAGGCCATAAAAATATAAATCATCATCTCTTCCTTCCTTGACGTGTGTTAGTGCAATACCTTTTTCTGGAATGTTCTCAGGACGAACAGGATGTGTTTGTAATTGAGGCAGTCATATGTTTGCAGTATTGTTAATGTATTTGTCATTTTAAGCACTGCCGTCTGAGGAAACAAGTTTGACATGAACAGAGTGTCATAAATTGTGCTTAAGCTGAAAAGAAATTGTTTTATGAATTGCTAATGTTTAAAGAACTTGTTCAGAAAGAAAAAAAGCCATTTTCAAAAGCTCTTACAAGGATCATTCATCCATTAATAGAAATTTTGTGATTATTTATTCACCCTCATGTGTTTGCAAACCTGTTAATATTTCAATGAAACACAAAAGGAGATTTTTTTTTTTTAATCTTCACACAGCTTTTTTTATCTCTCAAGCTCCAATAAGGATAAAAACACCATAAAAGCAACATCAACTTTTGTGTTTAACAGAAAAAAAGACGGTCGTGCTGGTTTAAGAATGAGATGAGGGTTTGTAAATGATGATGCAATTTTCATTCATTAGGCTGATTCGATCCTTTAATGAGTGAAAATCTGTGTAGCTGTAATAATAAAGTATTTAGGCAAGCCTTTATTTGGCTTCTACATATTTGTCCTGAAACAGAAACGGTGCTGGGGATTTCTCTTCCAAATAACCATCAGTAATTGTAGCAGAACATAATGGGCCTGTTTACACCTGGTCACTTCATGCATCTTCTCTGATCAAATAGCCCTCTGAAACACATTCGAGACGGATTTAAAGGTCCACTGAAGTGCCTTGGAAAGCGCAGCATTATTCAGTGTGGTGATGTAATTTCATCTGAAACAGGAAGACAGGGCGGGACATATTGAACAGCTCCTCCCCTTTTTTAAAATAGCCAATAGTGTTTTGTTTATATCACAGCTCAGCCAGAGCTGTTGAATTCAGTAAAGCCTCAGTTTCCTTCTAAACTCTCACCGTTTCTCCTCCATATCGCTTTAAAATAAAGCATTCTGTGCAGAATTCAAATGGGTCCGATACATTGTCCGGTCTGCGCCGACTCGCGGATATGTGCTATCGTGTCTCTCTCAGACTCTGTGCACTCTGTGGCAATTTGCGTGACACTAACGTGAAACCAGACTTCATTCGCCTTAATGGAAAGCATATTTACACTGTCTGAATCGTTCGCTATCCTTTATATAATGCAATATGCATTCATCATGTAGAAAATAGTAAATGTGTGAACAAGTGACCGATTTTAGCTGCAATTTCATGGTCTATTTATAATGTAGGGGGCGGGGCGCTTTAGATTCTATATAGCATCTGATTTGATCTGACGAAAAGCTGAAGTCTGCGGTGAAGTCATGAAAATCCATTTTAGCGGAGGTGAGAGACTGTACGTTTTTAATGCTTATATCTCCAAAAATTTTGGAGCACACCAGCTTATTCATTACTTTAAGGCTAACACATGAATACTAAAAGCTAAAAAACGTACATTTTGATTTCAGGTGGACTTTAACTCCCTGAGGTCTGAAAACGCGCCGGCGCGTTTTGCAGGATTTTTTTCGGATCGCTCAAACCACTTCAGGAGGTGGTCTGGGATGCATTCCAGTCAAACCTGAACAAGTCTAAATGCATCTGGTTGTTGAAACCAATTTTATTCCTCCCAAAAATGCTAAAAAATAAACATTTGAGAGCGTGTTATAGGCTAAATAACATGTTCTAGCCAGATGTGACAGCGCTGCTGCATCACGCATCTCTGCAGATGAGCAGCTGGGTTTCTCTTCAGCAAGCAGACGCACAAACTGCCACAAATGAAAGTAAAAGCAAGTCTCAGATGTGCAAAAACACAATCATCTTCATTAAACGTAATGAAAAGTAATGATCTTAGCAGTGCTGTTGCCGCACTCTCTTCTATTGCAGTCTTTGATTTTGAAATTTGCTACACTGTAAAACTCAATAAGTTCAGAATGCTCAAAACATTTAAGTAAACTAACTCATTTTTTTAAGTTAGTAGAACTTAAAATTTTTGTGACAAGTGGGGCATGGCCGAGAGCCATGGAAGTCGAGCGAGGTCAGCGTGCTGCACAGGTGTTTCTCATTAACAATCACATCACAATCACGTCTCTCATTAACATCCCTTCGTTCCCACAGTTCTCAGCCTCGCCCAACTCATGTTAATTACATACACTTCATTTACATAAACATCACATTCAGATCTTGGTTAAATGTTAGATAGCAAATAACACATGCTATTATAACTATAAAAAAGACTGTCATTATATACTGTATATAATCAAACAACATACAGTATATATGGTCCTAAAGTTTTGCAGCTCATCCTCAACCTAACCACAGACTCTCTTCAGCACAATGGTAACCCTACAAAACTAATATAACAGAACCCCTTGTAAACCGCAACACAACACAACATTAAACACTAACTTATGTTTCCCTATGTTAATTTTGTGCAAAAACACACAAAATAACACTTAATTTCGACATTTATTTTCCTTATACAGTCTGATGCAAAATTCAATCATATTAAGTTCAGCTTATTACAATCAAATTTTGAGTTCACGCAACTTTTTTATATCAAGTACAATCAACTTTAGTTATTATTTGAGTGGAACAAACTCATTTCATTTCATTAATTTCACTGTTCAGTTTTACAGTGTGATGACCAATAAAATGTAGCTCATATTTGTTGCTATCGGTGACGTGAACTCCATTAAATCTGCATATAGTGTGGGAATTGAAGTTCGAAATTATATCTGTTTTGCAGAGGCACATTTACGTGGCCCAGTGTTAATGTAATCTATTTGATAAATCAGATAGCTATCTGATCAATGAAACCACATGAAGTGATCAGGTGTAAACAGGCCCATTGAAAATACACATAATCGTCTCTTCCTGAACTACCTTCACTGTGTTCTGGAACATACTGTGTGATGAGTGTCTCATCAGAAGAGATCATATTTCAGATGTTCATGTTTTCCATATCTCTATGTGCTATCACAAGAACAGCGATCTCATGTGTCAACCACTCCTCATCACATTTGGATTTCAGTTGTCCAGGCATTGCAGGAATATCAGTCTGTGTCATTTTGAAATATGCAATAAAAGCAGATATTTCCAAGCTTCAGAAAGAGGCTTGTGTTTACTTGTATTCAAATACAAGCCACATATGATTTCTAATATTCAAACTCATGACTGAATCTCACAAAACATGGTCCAGGTCATGTTTCATTCTAAAATCAATAGAAAAATATTAATTTAAGGCAGTGCAACAAATACCATGATATATATATATATATATATATATATATATATATATATATATATATATATATATATATATATATATAATGTATGTGTATATATATGTATGTGTATATATATGTATGTGTATATATATGTGTGTGTATATATATGTGTGTGCATATATATATATATATATATATAAAATATATATATATAGTATATAATTGAAATAAGTATTTGTATATCATGGTATTTACTGCACAGCCTTAAATTTATGCTGGTTTTTATTTATTTATTTATTTATTTATTTATCTATCTATTTTTAAAAGTCATAATGCAAAATACAAAATAAGCTTAATTATCTTTATGCAAAATCTAATATTTTTTTCTTTTGATTTTAGGGTGAAATTTGACCTGGATTTGTTTTCATCCTCATAGATGAATATTAACATAACAAATCAGTATTGCATTGAGTGTGTTTTGGTTATTTTCAATGTACAATGGCAAGACGATACAGTATAAAATATTAAACATGAGGTAAGTGAGTTGTCGTGCTTACGAATATCTTAGTTTGTGTGGTGCTGTTTGTGAAATAAACATAGAGATATGAATTATAGATCAAGAAACATAAAGAATGAATTAATTTAGGACTGAAATAAATTCTTAGAAAATCTCTTTTGTAATGTGATGTTGATTATAAATAATAATTTTGAAGAATATGGAATGTTTGCACTGAAATAAGCCTTTTTAGCCTTTTTTGTTTTCCACTGTTAGTCTTTCATATATTGGATTGATGTATAAAAATGAGTGTATTAAATAATCTATACTGTTAGAAAAGACATTGCTTCCCTATAAATTCTTTTAAAAGCTATTTATTCAAAAATATAGAGCATAGAATCATATATATTCTGTATACGAGATTATATATATTTAACTCTTGTAGCCAAACTGTGTGCAATAAATAACTGTAGCGATGACAAATAGCACAATGAAGGTTTATTAATGATTCCCTCTCTGACCTCTGCTTGTGAAATGTGACCCCATGACCTTTTGTCTGACCTTTGTTAATAAACAATCACATTGTTGCATATAAAACAGGCCTGAGCATATCTGGAATAAATTAGATGCTTCTGTCTGTTTTAGAAGTCTTGAAGCACTACATTTGTCTTTGTTTTATTTTTTATTTTTGCATTTGAATTTTGTACAAGCAATATAAAAAATGTACATTTATCAATGGAATAAAATATCCAATTGTATTGTTTTAAAACCTAAACTGTGGAATTCATTATTTACTAGAATAAATGCTAAAGACTAGAATAAGTTAAGACCTGTTCACACCAAAAAAAGATAACTAGTCCACATAAGTGTTTATTATAAGAACATGCTGCAGTTTTTTCATCTGCCGCTTTAAATGTTCGAGCTCTTTTGAGCAGGATGGATTCTGATTGGTTGTCAATGTCTTTATCGTTCATCAACTGAAAAAAAAAAACATCGTTCTGAAAGCGATTCCAGCTATATAGTTTCTCTGTGCTGTTATAGTTGTGGTGTGAACTTTGCTATTCTTTTTCATTAGAATGAATGGTTATCGTGCTTGGTGTGAACGATCCTTTTTCTGCAATAAATAAATGTGTCATTCATGACTATTTCATATCATATCAAAACAGTGTCTCCAAACTGGCTCAATGATACCCATCCAATGAAACCTTTCATATTCAACCCAGATGCACACATGTAATATCACATGATTTCCCATATACCGTCATGTGCTCGTGTCGTCTTGTCAACATAAATCAAACCAAACACATCATTCCCTAGAAAGCCATCATTCACTTGATAATCACACCAATATCCGGCTCATTAAAGTGCTTCGTTTTGCTGCCACTTGTGCCTAAAAACAGCATCTGATGTGATTTCCAAAGAGGAAACGTTCATGTGGAGATATGAAAACATCCCTGTTTTTTGTGTATGAAACCGAACGTCACTTTGATACGCGCTGGCGGCCATTTCAATGGCGTGTAATTGCTGAAATAAGCTGCCAGTGAAAGCGGCAGCCGTCGTTAGAAGCCATACTATGTGGCCCATTTTCATTTATCAGCTCACTTATTCCCATGGGATGATGGAAATATGTCATAATGACATAATATGGCATGCTTCTGATAGAGTTTTTCACAGTATGCTTTCCAGATTGGAGCCAATGCAAACTAGTATTGTTTATACCACAATCAAAGCATTTAGATATGATATTTGTGGCAGATGAACACTTATTGTTGATTGTCTGATCTCAATATTGTCTGTGTGCTTTGTAACTAATAATGTCTCCCTCTTTCACCCTTTCTTTCTCCCTCGCTTTCTTGTTTTCCGTGAAGACTCATGGCTGTGGAAGACGAGCTGAGGGTAGGGGTGGTGCCTGAGCACAAACCCAGGATATTCGCAGACCAGGTCTGTCTTCTTATTCTTTTTCTCTGTCAATTTCTCCTGGACCGTTCTGTCCGTGTCTGTCCATCTGCGTCCCCGCTGGAATGTGTCTTTGCTTGTTTGCTATGCCTGTCTGAACGCTTTACAGGACTGCCGTATTATTTTCAGTAGGTCAGCACTCACAGATTTGATCCACTTGAGGAAGAGCAGCACTGAAGGAAGCATCCTGATGCTATAGGAATGTTTTATTGCTCAGATGGTGATCTTTTTCTAAGCTCAGGAAACTTAAAGTATCAAATTTTCCTTGATCTTTTGATTTGAGAGTTTATTGTTCGATGAAAACACACAGTAACTTTGTGCTAAAAAAATTCATCAGGTCATAAACCCAAAATGTTAACATTTAACCACCCATGACCATACACTACCGTTCAAAATATGTTTTTGAAAAGAAGTTTCTTATGCTCACTAAGGCTGCATTTATCTGATCGTAAAAACAGTAATATTGTGAAATATTTTTAAATAACTGTTTTCTATTTAAATATATTTTAAAATGTAATTTATTCCTGTGATCAAAGCTGAATTTTCAGCATCTTTACTCCAGTCTTCAGAGTCACATGATCCTTCAGAAATCATTCTAATATGAAACATTTCTTATTATTAGCAATGTTGAAAACAGCTGTGCTGCTTAATATTTTTGTTGAAACCATGATATGTTCCCCAAGGATTCTTAAATGGATGTTCAAAAGAACAGCTTTTATTTGAAATAGAAATCTTTTGTAACATTATAAATATCTTTACTGTCACTTTTGATCAGTTTAATGCATATTTGTGGAATAAAATTATATATTTCTTTTAAAAAATATTACTGAGCCCTAAACTTTTGAACAGTAGTGTACATTAAAAAGAGGATTTCAGGGGGGAAAATATAATAATCAAAATATTCAAGATATTATTTATGTTTCATTTAAGTATGAATTATTAAGATGGTTCCCCTAAATTACAAAGAAAAACAAATAGAAACCAATGGGACAACTGTTATCACATCAAAAGAATATAGAGCTATAAATTAAATTAAATTAAATTATTAAATGTTTGAGTTCATAGATTTGAGTACAGATATCTATTTATTTTCATATCTTGACAAAATCTGAGCAGTTCGAGATCTTATCTGAAACTCTCTATTTTGATAATTGCTGTCTTTTCTTATGAGAAACATCAGTCTCATTTTGCTCTCCACTTAAAGGTTCCCTAGAATCAAAAGTTTAATTTACCTTGGCATAGTTGAATAACAAGAGTTCAATACATAGAAATGACATACAGTGAGTCTCAAACTCCATTGTTTCCTCCTTCTTGTGTAAATCTCATTTGTTTCAAAGACTTTCGAAGAACAGGCGAATCTCAACATAACACCGACTGTTACGTAACAGTTGGGATCATTAATATGTACGACCCCAATATTTGCATATGCCAGCCCATGATCGAGGCATTAGACAAGGGCAGCCAGTATTAACGTCTGGATCTGTGCACAGCTGAATCATCAGACTAGGTAAGCAAGCAAGAACAATAGCGAAAAATGGCAGATGGAGTGATTATAACTGATATGATCCATGATTAGATAATGTACTGTTAAATGTTGTTAAAGTTACCATCGTTTCTTACTGTATTCACAGAGACAAGAGAGCCATCGCTATTTTAATTTTTAAACACTTGCAGTCTGTATAATGCACAAACACAACTTCATTCTTTATAAATCTCTCACGGAGCACTATCAAACTCGTTCAGAATCAAATGTAAACATCCAAATAAATACAATACTCACATAATCCAACGCATGCATGCAGTATGCATGACAAACATCTTGGAAAGATCCATTTGAGGGTTATATTAGCTGTGTGAACTTTGTAAATGCACTGTTTTATAGTCGAGAGCTCAGGGGGCAAGGAGCGCGATTTAAAGGGGCCGCAGCCTGAATCGGTGCATAGTTAATGATGCCCCAAAATAGGCAGTTAAAAAAATTAATTAAAAAAAATCTATGGGGTATTTTGAGCTGAAACTTCACAGACACATTCAGGGGACACCTTAGACTTATATTATATCTTGTAAAAACTGGTTCTAGGGCACCTTTAATCTTAACGCTGTCTACTTTTGAGGTATTATACTGTAGATTTTTTTTTTTTTTCAATGAGATAGATCCAGAAATACTTTTTGCTTAATAATTTTGGGAGCATTATTTGCTCAGTGTTGCCTTACCTCGAGTGGAGAAATATTTAGTTAAGCATTAGTACCTTCAGTAAAGATGTCAAATGCTTCATGTTTCTTTCCATGTGTCATCCCTCGGTTTTTTTTATGCTTTGATTTCTCATAAATGGTGCATCGCTGTACTGTATGTTACAACAAACACCAAATTCTCAGCAGTTCCAGTCTGTGCACAGAATCTCCAGCTGTATCTAAATCGACTTCCAATGTGACTTTGAAAAGAAGAAAATCAATAATCCTGTTTCTGACAAGATAAGATGAGATAAAACGAGCAAGTTGAGTATGAGCTGCACGTACAACTCAGGGATCAGGGAAGCTGCTGAGTAGACAGAATTACCTCAGATGGACGTTCAGCACAGTCAGCACAGAAGAATACAATTAGTGTGTGAAAGAAAGATGAAGCTCTATAGAGGTGGGCATCAAAAGATGCTTGGAAGAGGTGCAACTGCAGGGTTTCAGAAGGAAACATTATTTTTTAACATGTTTTATGTTTATGTTTAAATCACCCAAATGTGGTTGGTTAAAAACATCTGGGCCTCACCTTATAATATCCTTTAATCTGATGATTAGGAAATGCATGAAACGGAAGAAACTCCCCTATTATGATGTATAGCCAAGTGAAATGGCTTCTCAAACAAGGAAAAAATGTAGGGAGGGACTTGATTTTGTCCATTGGGAATTGATTGGATGGTTGTGGTTTGCCATTGGTGGATCTCATGAGTGACATATTGCCCTGCCCTCACACCGGTAAATGTTATCAGAGAAGAGATAACACTGAGAGAGTGAGGGGAAGTTATTTTGATTCAAGATTACAAGGCCAAATTAAAATAATGATTTGCACAGATAAATAATTTACAATAAACACTACAATATTCCATACATAAAGTGAGAATTGTTGGTTTTGATTTCATGGTGACTTTAGTCATTTGAATTAAATTCAATTAATAAACAATTGTTATAAAATATCTTCCTTTTTTAAATGATTATAAAAACTTATAGAACTGATCATATTCTCTTCCAAAGCCGCTCTGATTTCAGCAAGAGAAGTTTGTGTTTGTAAAGTGCCCTGTTTTTGAACTGTCCCATAGTTTTTAATGATGCGTCTCTGTCAGTTCTGTGTTTGCTCATGTGCTTGGCAGACGTTTACACGCTGTTTGTTTTTGTTCTGCTGTTTTTTCCCGCCACTTTTATTATGTCAGGTGCTTTGAGCCAGTAGCATGTCCCTGTTCGCAAATGATTCAGATTTTAAGAGCTGAAGAATAATTCTGTTGAATTTGTAGAGATTTTGTTTATCTTGTAGCTGCATGTTGGCTGCAAAATCATTATGATGACCAACATGGCACTGAGAGCTTCAGCACAGATTTTGTTTGCCTTTTACTATGTGGTGAGGTTTGTGTGTGTAATTTGGTGGACATTTAAATGTTTGTCTGGGAATTTGTGTGTATTTTTGTGTGCGCGTGTGCGTATGTCCACATGCATGCCGATCCCGTCTCACGGACAGTCGGACACACGCTCCCTTTGCCTGCTGTGCACAGGCCCACACCCTCACATACACACCTCTCTGTCCTCTCCTCTTCTCCTGTCGTGTGTTGATGAGATACGGTGATTTCTCTTAGGGGAGGCGGCAGTCCATCCTAGTGCAGCCCCGCCTTGCACCCGTCCCACTGCGAATGCAAAGGTAATGACTCACCTGACTGTGACCCGCCCACTCCACCTCTGTCTCCTCCCACATCCACTGTATGTACACTAAACTTGTTCACGCACACACACACACACACACACACACCGCACCTCGCCTGCACAAAATCATATGCACCTCTACTTCCCAGTCAGCGTTAATTATACTAGAATGAGAAGCCTTATTTTATGTAGGCCTTATGTAGTTTGAGGAGTTTAAAAAGAGATTTGAAGATTAGATAGATAGATAGATAGATAGATAGACAGACAGGTGGACAGAGAGATAGATGGATAGATAGACAGACGGACAGATAGATAGATGGATAGATAGACGGACGGACGGACAGATAGATAGACAGACAGACAGATAGATAGACAGACAGACAGATAGATAGATAGATAGATAAACAGACAGACGGACAGAGAGATAGATGGATAGATGACAGACTGACAGAGAGATAGATAAACAGACAGACTGACAGAGAGATAGATAAACAGACAGACTGACAGAGAGATAGATAAACAGACAGACTGACAGAGAGATAGAAAGACAGACAGATAAATAGATAGTTAGACAGATGATAGATAGACAGACAGATAGACAGACAGACAGACAGACAGACAGACAGACAGACAGATAGATAGATAGATAGATAGATAGATAGATAGACAGACAGACAGACAGACAGACAGACAGACAGACAGATAGATAGATAGATAGATAGATAGATAGATAGATAGATAGATAGATAGATAGATAGATAGATAGATAGATAGATAGATAGATAGATAGATAGATAGATAGATAGATAGATAGATATACAGATAGACAGACAGACAGAGAGATATATAGATAGACAGAGAGAGAAAGAGATAGACAGACAGATAAATAGATAGTTAGACAGATGAGAGATAGACAGATAGACAGGCAGACAGACAGATAGATAGATAGATAGATAGATAGATAGATAGATAGATAGATAGATAGATAGATAGATAGATAGATAGATAGATAGATAGACAGAGAGAGAGATAGACAGACAGATAAATAGATAGTTAGACAGATGATAGATAGATAGACAGACAAACAGACATACAGACAGACATACAGATAGATAGATAGACAGACAGACAGACAGACAGAGAGATAGATAGACAGACAGATAAATAGATAGTTAGACAGATGATAGATAGATAGATAGATAGATAGATAGATAGATAGATAGATAGATAGATAGATAGATAGATAGATAGATAGATAGATAGATAGATAGATAAACAGACAGACAGACAGACAGGCAGAGAGATAGAGAGATAGATAGACGGACAGAGAGATAGATAGATAGATAGATAGATAGATAGATAGATAGATAGATAGATAGATAGATAGATAGATAGATAAATAGACAGACAGACAGATAGATAGATAGATAGATAGATAGATAGATAGATAGATAGACAGACAGAGAGATAGATAGACAGACAGATAAATAAATAGATAGTTAGACAGATGATAGATAGATAGATAGATAGATAGATAGATAGATAGATAGATAGATAGATAGATAGATAGATAGATAGATAGATAGATAGATAGATAGATAGATAGATAGATAGATAGATAGATAGATAGATAGATAGATAGACGGACAGAGAGATAGATGGATAGATAGACAGACGGACAGAGAGATAGACAGACAGATAGATAGATAGATAGATAGATAGATAGATAGATAGATAGATAGATAGATAGATAGATAGATAGATAGATAGATAGATAGATAGATAGATAGATAGATGGATGGATGGATGGATGGATGGATGGATGGATAGATAGATAGACGGACAGAGAGATAGATGGATAGATAGATAGATAGATAGATGGATAGATAGATAGACAGACAGACGGACAGAGAGATAGACATACAGATAGACAGACAGATAGATAGATAGATAGATAGATAGATAGATAGATAGATAGATAGATAGATAGATAGATAGATAGATAGATAGACGGACAGATAGATAGATAGATAGATAGATAGATAGATAGATAGATAGATAGATAGATAGATAGATAGATAGATAGATAGATAGATAGATAGATAGATAGATAGATAGATAGATTTCATTTTGAAGAAGAAAAATAAACATAAAAACAAATGTAATGACATCATTTGGATACAAGTGCATTATCAAATGCTGAGTATCCTAAAAATCATTTTTGCTACCATGTCCCGATTCATAGAGATGCTGTTTTTGGGAGTTTGTTTGTTTGCTTTGCAGGAGGCTTCACCTCACATCCATGCAAAATGTCATAATTTCAGCATTTTCTGACATAAAATCGAAGTAGGCAGGGTATATGGCTCAGTGCAAGGCGAAGGATTTCTCATCACCATGTCCATTCTATCTACATCATCACCATTGCACTCTGAAACAGATGATGATGAATTCTGGGAAATCTCCGTATCTTTCTCCGTGCCACCCTGACAGGAGTCAGGGGTGGGTTATCAGCGTGCATGAGATCCCGGATGAGTGTGAGTGTATGTACGTGTTCATGCTTTTGTTGCGGTGTTTAGAGCGCTTCTGGTGGTTTACAATAGAAGTAATTGTGTAGACATTTGTGCATTAAGTGATGTGTAGCTGTTTCTCTAGTTTGTTGCATAGAAATGTAATGTTCATGGTTGCCTTAATAACTCATTTTTTACACCGTTTCTTTTGGCTAAATTAGGACATGAAACGTTCAAAGGCTGAATGAAAATGAAAGGTGAATGTGTGTGGTGTTACTCGATGTATTTGATGATTTAGTTTGCTCCAGATGATGTTTTAAAGGTTTCTGGGTGTAATTGCATCTAAAGAGCTGTAGAAACACATCAGAACCCTTTCTTTTGATTACCTAAATTACCTGACAGACCAATTCAACCAGGACTTCGATTTGACCACCCAAAGAAAAGCAATGGTTCCAGACAAAAGTGACCGTCGTATGAGTTGCAGTTCTGACAGAGATGCACCCTTTACTCCTGTTGTCGTCATCACTTGTCTTTGTTTAGTGTTGCAGCTAGCTCCAAACCTCCGTTCCCCAACGCTAATTCCATATTCATTCTCAAATACTAGGTTCTGATTGAGAAGAGAAAGAAATTGCACCAAAACAGAGTCAGACTGACTTATGTTAGCAAAGCTAGCCACTTCGCTAATGTAACAGTCTGGAACCAAAGCAAATTCCTTGGTGTTAAAAACATAGAACCTATTAAAGTTGAGCCCTTCACTTATAATTCTTGTAAGAATGAAGTCAAACACGAGTATCAGGTGAGTATATTTAGAATGGTAAAACATATTATCAACAAATGTGAAGTAAGCAAATGTTGTTGTCATGTTGTTTTGTTGAGTTTCTCATGCATTAGCCTCAGCTTTAACTTTAGGTTGATTTAACTCCAATGTTTCCACCCCAATACAGACTTCACTGAAAAGGACTGATCATGATGAAAAACACACTGAACATGATTTAGATATAAAATGAGCTGAGGCTGCTTTTGGCACTGCACTGCACCTCTGTAGGTAAGATTAGAAGATAAGAGCAAAATAAAAATGGTGTCTCTCCACTATATGTGAATCTTAGCCCAGCCACACATGGCAAAAAAAAATCTGAAAGTCAAAGTCAAAAGTCAGTTTTTTTGGTGGCAGACATGGGCTTGAGGTTGTTTTCACACTTGAGCCTCTGTTATGGAGCGGACCCAAGTTCAATATAATTTAACCAGCAATGAAACTACTGTAAATATAGTAAAAAAAAAAAAAAAGTGTTAAACACAGAATACTATATCTGACCTGTAATATATTAGCCAAAATATTTCTTAAATAAATAAAACTTAAAAAGTTTATAACAAAATTATCAGACTAATACAAATATTCTGATAGAAAACATGATACATCATTTGCAATGCTTTCAGTGTGACACTTTCTGCAGGTTACATAATTACACCAGTAGGTGGCAACAAGTGACTGTGTTTTCTGTTATGAGTGATTCACTGAATCTTTCTCAACCAATTTGTTCAAAAACACATATTCATTTAGGCACAAAGCAAGTACACTCCATATGAGTGAGTCATTGAATCATTCACTCAAACAATTAGTTCAAAAACACTAATTCCTTTAGGTATGAAACCAGGTCTGTGTTTAAGTCCACTCTTTTATGCCCTTCCCTCACTAACTTCCATCTGTCTCGTTCACTCGGATGTACATCATTGCTTACACTGCATGAGTGCCCACTGCTGCTGAAACCCTTGCAAGCGGTTTAAAAATGGAAGGCCCTAAGCCCTTGATCACTTGTGGATAAACTAAGTGTGAGCACTGCGAGTTGCTGTTGTCTCATCACAATCGTGTGGCATTGTGGTCTTTTGATCTGCCTGAAGTGTACAGAAGAGTAGACTAACTCCCTCAGTCAAAATCGAGGGGTCGAGGGTCGTCCAAATAAACTTCCCTAGTTCACTTGACAAAGTTGAACGGACTTCCCAAGGGGAAGTGCTTAGGGAAATTTGCGATAGGCTGCATCCAGAATCACATACTCATCTATATATATAGTATGTGACAAAAGAAGTGTATGTCTGAATTCACAGTACTCATTAATGAGTAGGCAAAAAGTTAACTATCCCATGTTTGTAAATGGCAGACGCAACTGATGCTGGTAGTTCACATGATAATGACAACATGGCGAATGTAGTATAGGGCCCAGCACAAGCTAGAGAAAGTTGGGCCCCCCTTGGTTCATGATCATGTTCCGGAGGACTCCCCCTTTGTCCATTTGTGATTTCGGCATGGGACCCCCTGAAAGCACAGCACCGCACCAGTTGCACCGCCCAAAGGACAGTCCATACTATACAAATTCATACTATATACACTTTAAAAAGCTTTTTTTTTTTTTTTTTTTTTTTTAAAATAAATAAATAAATAAATTAAGTTGTAATAACTTAATACAATTGTCTTGATAACTTCGGAAATTAGGCAGTGGATTTCTAGGTCCCAGCATGCTTTGCATAGGACTGGATAAGGAGAATAAATGTTGAAATTAAGTGTTAAATTAATTTATTTGTTAATTTATTTCTTTCCATTGTGCTGAAGAGAAGATACATATTGACTCTAAGCAATGACTATGCTAATGCCAATGACAAGTAATATCTTGGTCATTAAATTAAATTTGATTTGTACTGAAATAAATAAGATTAATTGGTTTCAGGGCTACAACTGGTAGTTGGAACAACTGAATTATTTTGAGTAATCAACTTAAAAATTTGTGTTTATGCTAAAAATTATTAAGTTCCTCAACTTAATGTAGCTTGTTGGTTGAACGTAAATTCACTCATAGTTGTCATAACTCAAAAAGAAATTATGCAAACTGTTTTTTTGTAGAGCCAACACATTATTTTTAGTGTGTAGACCATACATTTTTTAGTGGTCACAAAGTAATTACTTATTCAAAATAAGTACCTACTCAAGAGAGTATGCGATTTCAGATGCTGCCTATGTCTAAAAGTGGAGTTAAATGCAGCCCAGTACTGGCCATATGAGTGATTCAGTGAAGCATTTAACCAATTCGTTCAAAAACACTGATTCATTCAGGAACAAAACCGGCTACTTTGTGTTGAGAACGCGGATTTGAATAAATTTATAAGTTTGAAAAAAAAAAAAATAAGTTTCTCAGAATTGTGATGTTTGTCCAGAAAAACAGCACTCTTGCTTATGCGATGTTGCTTAATTAACAACCTGAGCGCATGGTACTTCTGTTTTTAAGGGTTAATAATAAAAACAATATGAACAGCACCTTCATTTTTTCCGACTTTTCTAGTTAATTGGTAAACATGTTGATGACACTATCATACAGCGTTTCGAAACAGAATTGTAACTTCAGATTCAGACCAAGTGTGAAAGCTCCCTGAAAATCTAAATAGTGGATCTGACACTGTTTTGGTTTGAACAAGTACATTTTGATATAAAATATCAAAATTGTATAATCATGCAATATAATATCAACTATTTTAAAGGAACACTGCACTTTTTTTGAAAATAGGCTCATTTTCCAACTCCCCTAGGAGTTAAACAGTTGAGTTTTACCGTTTTCGAATCCATTCAGCCGATCTCCGGTTCTGGCGGTACCACTTTTAGCATAGCTTAGCATAGTTCATTGAATCTGATTAGACCGTTAGCATCGCGCTTAAAAATGACCAAAGAGTTTAGATATTTTTCCTATTTAAAACTTGACTCTTCTGTAGTTAAATCGTGTACTAAGACTGACAGAAAATAAAAAGTTGTGATTTTCTAGGCTGATATGGCAAGGAACTATACTCTCATTCAGGTGTAATAATTGAGGAACTTTGCTGCCGTATCATGGCTGCAGCAGTGCAATGATATTACGCAGCGTCTCTCACAAACGTCTCCATGGTTGCACGGCACGTTCCCTGTGCAAGCAGGGGCTCACGGGCGCTGCGTAATATCATTGCACTGCTGCAGCCATGGTACGGCAGCAAAGTTCCTTGATTATTACGCCGGAATGAGAGTATAGTTCCTAACCATATCAGCCTAGAAAATCGCAACTTTTTATTTTCTGTCGGTCTTAGTACAAGATTTAACTACAGAAGAGTCAAGTTTTAAATAGGAAAAATATCAAAACTCTTTGGTCATTTTTAAGCGCGATGCTAACGGTCTAATCAGATTCAATGAACTATGCTAAGCTATGCTAAAAGTGGTACCGCCAGAACCGGAGATCGGCTGAATGGATTCGAAAACGGTAAAACTCAACTGTTTAACTCTAGGGGAGTTGGAAAATTAGCCTATTTTCAAAAAAAGTGGAGTGTTCCTTTAAATAAAACATTTATAAGATAGTAGATAGGTTGCAACTTAATCTAAATCAGCTCAAGCTAGTAGAATTATTGTAAGATCTTTTTTTTACAGAATATAAACAAAGCATGATTTGTTCCATAGAGCCCTTTGGGCTGGCGTAACACTGTCAAGCACATTTGTTGCAAATGCAGACTGTCACAACAGTCCAGATATGCTTGTGATAGTAGAACAAAAAGCACCTACATTCCACATAAATATTCATTCTCACTTCCTGTGTTCTTTACAGTTGATCACACTTGCATCAGTTGCATGCTCAGTATAAGTCTCTTTTATGCACTCAGCTGTTATTTTAAAGGGGTCATATCATATTTTCTGATCTTTGAAGTAAAATAAATGTGAACTACGGGACAAGTTACAGCCACTTTACATATTTGATAATTGGTACATTTCCATAAGAAGAATTGAATGATCCAATATATATTTTTGATCCAAAAACAGTGGACAAAAAATAAAAAAAATATGTTATGACCCCTTTAATGCAAAATAAATAAATCAGTAAATAATAAATAAATTGTTCTTTTTACTTAAAATCAAATTTTGGGTATATTTACCAAAGAAAATCCAATAACTAGGACTTGAATCGCTCTGTGTCACTGACAACCACTCTGGTCTTCTGCAGTGCAGCCTCACAAAAGCACAAGTGTATCAACAGCATTTGTAATTCCCTCCTCATCCCTTTCTCTTCCTTTTCTTTGTGTCTATCCCTCTTTCCCTGAGCGTTTCTATGGATATTTCTCATTCCTCTGCTGTACAACTCATGCTCCTGTTTTATTCCTCCTTTACTGCTCTTCCAATCCTTCGTCACCTCAAATCTCTCTTTCTCTCTCTTTCACTCTGACCCTGTGACCTCCATTTCCTTTGATCTCCCTGTTCTGTACTTCCCTATCGATCTACTTGCCTTGGGAACTCCTTTTCATTCCATTCCATTTTATTTTTTTTTTTATTTTTTTTTTTTTTATGGAATCTTCATCCTTCCATCCCTCCTGCTCCACCTGCTCTCTCTCTTCTCCTCCCCTTTCCTCTCTCTCTCTGTCTCGCTAGGAAAAGCAGCTTTCCGCCTTGGGTTCAGCAGACCCCGGTGTGAGTTTTGGAGGAGAAATGACCAGCGCTCCTGGCTTTGTTGGAGTCTCTCCCTCGGACAAATCCTCCACCCGATCCCCCCCGAATGGAATCTTGTCCTTCCCGTTAGCCCCCCCTCCTCGTTCTCTTCCTCACGCACAACTCCGGCCAAACGGAGAGCTCCCCGGCAACCAAAAATCAGCAACGGCACCGAGGGCAAGTTTGGAGGGGGAGCAGGTCAATAACAACGTTGACCAAATCTGAGAAAATTTTTAGGAATTCCGAAGAAAAAGTCACATCTATTGTCATCCGCATTATAAGGATGAAACCTCAGCGGTTGTTTTCTTTCTTTCTTTTTTTTTTTGTACATTAGACTGAGGACAAGTGGGAGGCGGGACATTACTTGCACCATCCAAAACAAAAGGGCTCTCCATTGGATCCGATATCCAACATCACTTTTTCTTTGGATCAAATTTAAAAGCCCCATGCACGTACAGTACCTCTGCCACCACAGGTCGTCTAAACCACTGGAAAGTGCTTGCTTCAGGTTCCAGGTTTTTGACTGAGCTCCCTCATATTGTGTAAAAAAAATTCCAAGAAGCCGGGAACAACCCCGGGAACGGTGGGCAAACTTATGTTTCAAAGTGTATAGAGATCCCAATTTGACCCACGAACAGACATCAGCTTTGTCTTGGGGATTTTGTCTTGTCATCTGGCTTCCCTAGTGCCTTTCTGTATCTCTAGACAGGGTTTTCAAATGAACACAAGAATAAGGAGGATGGCAGAATTACAGAAATGGTTGTGCAAACTCCACTCTCTTCTCGAGATTGCTCATTTAGGAGAGATTGATGTGTTCTTCTGCCTCAATGTTATGCTGAAAACGTTGAGCTTTTGGAGTCCGACCGTGACTCGGGTTTTTGTGGACAATGTCTGGAAAGTGCTTGTGGTCTTTGAATTGCCTCACTAGACTGAACTTGTGCAATGTTTTCTCTTCTCAATCTCAGAACCTATGTGTATTTAACTGGTGCTATGGATTCACAAAGCATTGCTCTGTGTTACATCACCGCCTCCCATTCTGTCATCGTCCTAACTGTTCATATACAGTATGTCTTCATTCTCCCATTCATCTCCTTACAGGCTAATTTTGACTTTCTTTCAATGTGTGTGTGTATGTGTGTGTGCAAAGTGAGGTGAGCATGAGGTGATCTCTGTCAGGTCAAACCCCTTTTGTCTTTTTTCTTAAAATAAGATGCTAGGCCAGAATGCAGTTGTGGTCATAAGGCATTTTTTATACAGATGCGTTTTCCTCAAAATGGATGATGCGAAGTGAGCTGATATTTCAAATAAGCAGAACTTTGTGTGTTTTTTGGTCTTAAAAGACATTTTATACTCAAAGTCAACTTGAAAACAACCAATTTTACCTCTATAATGTGACATGTTTTTGAGTAAAATGGGTAAATTTGAACTTTTGGGAATTTATTGGATTGTAAAAATGGGTGTAATGGATTCCGGTAGCTGAAAATTCAATTTAAACGATTTTGTGATGTTTTTTTCAGAGGTGGTGCAAGTTATATTTTGTTAAAAGATTATGAAAACATCCCTGTTTTGTTTTTTTTAATATAGAATACCATGCACCAAATTGAAAAAGTAACTTGCACCAAATAATCATTTCATTTACATTTATGCATTTGGCAGATGCTTTTATCCAAACTGAATTCAAGGTAAAGCTTTTATCAATTCATGCCTTCTCTGGGAATCGAACCCATGACATTGGCTTTGCCATGCTGTACTGTTTGAGCAACAGGAAAGCTGAAAATTTTGAATAATAAAAGCAAGAATGTGCATTTTTTAAAAAGCATACAGGGTCCATTTTGATTTCACGTTGACTTTAAAGTTGCTCAAGGATCTCTAATGTAGTTTTTGGTGCCGTTGAATGGCAACTTTTTTGTTAGATAGCTAAAATCAGATCGTATGTACTGTACAGATATATTGCTAGCTATAATTCTTCATTTGAGTATCACTGCCATCTGGTACTGATTGTATTCCTCATCGTTCACTACAGCTTCCGTTTTATTGTTTGTTTTACGATTAATCAGTTCATTGTCATGTTTCTACAGACTCAAGACATTCACGTGGCTTCGCTGATACAAGTCATTCATTTGTAACCCAATTCATTGCTGATTGCCTTGTTGTTGCATTGAAAACTACTCAAGTTCTGTATGTAATACAGCTACACCAATACAGCAGGCCTAGATGAGAGTGAGGAGACTTAAATCATAACTGCACAATAAAAACACTGAGCTGTACTGTAATATTTAAAGATTGGGAAGGCACTAGAGAGGAGAATGGACTGATTGCCATTTTAGCTTCTAAGAGCTTCGAGGGCTATCTTTAAGTGACTTCTACTCCATTTAGTAATAATCAACAGGCAATTTTGTTTATGTCCCAAAAGCGGTTGAGAGAAATGGGATAACAGGGTTATCGGCTGATAAATGTGCCATGACATGAATATACCTCAGACGTAGAATCGAATGACTCAGGTAAACTTTCAATTGCCTCACAGTTTAATGCAAACTGGAAAAAGAAAAAAAAAAAAACACATTTTAAGTTGAACTGCCTGTTTTGGTAGTTAGTCCATTTCTTCTCTGAGATTAGTAGCAGTGATTGGTCAGCGGCTCATCAAGCACCTCCTCTTTTCCCTGCATCTCCAGCCAATCACAAAGCTTCATGGAGGACAATCTGGAACCTAATTGGAGGCCTCACCAAGGACATTCTTCAGGTTGGCCAGGGTTTAATTCCAGGGCGCTGTCACGCGATTCGGTTGGTTGACAGAGGGGAAACTGAGGCTTTGACTCAGTGCCAGAGCCGATCCAAAGAAAAACACATAGGTTCCCCTCCTCGGACGTGCCCTCTCTCTGATCTAATTTGATATGATGACAGTATGGGATGCTTAACATCTGTCAGACGTGCCTCTGAACAGCACGAGAGATGACGTCGCATGCAGCGCAGGCGGTTCCTTGAGAGAGCTGGAGAGGTTCTGTGGATCAGATCAATCTCAAAGGTGCTGTTTTTTAGGTTCTTTACTAACTACATGTAGGATATTGAACAATCCTCTACTTCTTCTCATTATGATCTTCATATGCCACATTAGCTCTGCCTGTCATGCCTGCCTGTGTCTCAATCATGTCTTTTATTTTGGGGAAACTGAATATGCCCAGCCTTTTTTTTTCTTTTTTTCTCAAGAGACGCTGATTTGCCCTTCAGCGGATTTGGTAAGAGGCTGGAAATATCCGAACTTTTGTTTCCTGGCAGTTTTCTACTTCTTGACTGGACCTCACCCAGATGAAATCACATATTTACATGCTGGTAATGTGAGACAAGAACTGAAAATAATCCTTTTTAGATCTGTGAATTTGTGACAATCTCCTCCTTGCAAAGAAATATCGACAACCTGTTATTTTACCTGCTCCCCCTTCCCGCATTTTGCTACTGTACGTCCTGGATCCTCGGTAACTCCTTTGTATGTGAAAGAAAGATGGATTCTTTTACTTTTTAACTCTTTTTCGTTTCGCTGTGGAGTTCTTGATTTTATGGACGACACTGTTTGGATGTGGAATCCTCTTATTTAGAAATTTGGAACGTTTGTAGGATTGTGGGTAGTTTTGCAAAGCGAAGCCAAGTTGCTGTTTTAAATTTAACTTTATTTCCTTTCGTTGGACGCCATTGCCGGGCAACACAGACATTTCTCTGCTTCCTTTTTACACCACTAGACAAAAATATAAATGTTGAGAGATCATGCAGGTCGAATAATGTTGTGGGTGACTGTGTGTATATACAGTGTGTGTACAGTCTTTTGTGTATATACTGGATGTATGGTTATACAATATAAATATAAATATATATATATATATATGTATTTGTACATAAGGTATGTTTGTATATGCAGTGTACAGAATGTTTTCTTTTACACCGATTTCCCTTTTTCTCAAAATGTGGACAAGAAAAGGCGTAACGGAACTTTGTGGGAATTAAAACTCAAGTTGGCGACTCGTCGGTGGATGTCTTCGAAGCACTTTTTGCTCAGGCTGATTGTACGCAGTCTGAAACCTACGATGCATCGCCGTGAGTCCGCCACGTGGTTCGCCAGTCTAAAGCTTGCACTCATTTTCTCACTGATTGAGGTGTTTTGTAACAGGTTCTGGGTGACCAAGCAATGCTTGTACATAAATATATAGGCTTAATACCTACCGTATGTATGCATATATCAACTTTTCCAGACATCACCTGCCAATCTTTGCAGCTTTTGCTTCTCCTCTTGCTTTCAATTTAATTGCGGTGCCGTGCATCAGATGAGGGGTTTTTTTTGGATCGCCGTTAGAAGGTCGCTCTTGTGAGAAGACGTTCCCATTTTACTATACTGACCTTTTATATGGCTTGATGCTTTATTCCCTCATTACTTGCCTAGCAACTCTTCCATGCAAGTAATCGCTTCTTTGTCCCCTGTAAATGAATGGAGTTCCCATGATGTGCCTCTTTCTAATAAACTTCAGTTGATCTTTGTCAGCCATAAGCCAATCACAGTCATCTTTCTTGACAAGCCATAAGCCCCGCCCCTAAATTTCCATTTTTGAAAAGGGCAGACACTTGGGAATTTTATTTCTTTTTGTATATATTATATTAATAGAAAGAGTGGTATGTCAGAGTGTATTGCCAATGTTTTTTGGATTTGTTATGAATGTTGATATTCTGGTTATTGAATTATGGTTATTATTGTAATAATAATATGACTGCTGTTATCATTTCATCATTCTTTAGTTTATTCAAAGCTGTTGAAGACTTTCATTTCTTTTTGAATAAATCTGAATTTATATTTTTGGGTGGGCTAATTATAGAAATTAAATCAATTAAACAGATGAATAAAGAAATAAATTCTTATTGAATTCATTTATGATATTGAGAATGATGTTTTTATCTATCTATGTACCTATGTATATCAATCAATCTGTCAATCAATCTATCTATCTATATCTGTCTATCTGTCTGTCTATCTATCTATCTATCTATCTATCTATCTATCTATCTAACAATTAATCAATCAATGTATCTATCTATCTATCTATCAATCAATCAATCATCTATCAATTAATTAATCCATCTATCTATCTAACTCTATCTATCTATCTATCTATCTATCTATCTATCTGTCTATCTATCTATCTATCTATCTATCTATCTATCTATCTATCTATCTATCTATCTATCTATCTATCTACCAATTAATCAATCTATGTATCTAACAATCAATCTATCAATCATTTAATCAATCTATGTATATATTATTCAATCTATGTATCTATCTATATCTATCTATCTATCTTTCTATCGATCAATTTATCAATCTGTGTATCAATCTATCATCTATCAATTAATCTATGTATAGATCAATCTATCTATCTATCTACGTATCTAACAAGCTATCTATCAGTCAATCTATGTATCTTTCTATCGATCAATTAATCAATCTATGTGTCTATCAATCAATCTATCTATCTATCTAACAATCGATCAACGTATCTATCAATCTATGTATCTATTATTCAATCTATCTATCAATCTATATCTATCTATGTATCTATCTATCTATCTATCAATCTATGTATCTTTCTATTTATCTATGTATCTTTCTATCGATCACTTAATCAATCTATGTGTCTATCAATCTATCAATCTATCTATCTATCTATCTATCTATCTATCTATCTATCTATCTATCTATCTATCTATCTATCTATCTATCTATCTATCTACCTACCTACCTACCTACCTACCTACCTACCTACCAACCAACCAATTAATCAATCTATGTATCTAACAATCAGTCTATCAATGTATCTATCAATCATTTAATCAATCTATGTATCTATCAATCTATGTATCTATTATTCAATCTATCTATCAATCTATCTATCAATCTATATCTATGTGTCTGTATCTATCTATCTATCAATCTATGTATCTTTCTATCGATCAATTAATGTGTCTATCAATTAATCTATCATCTATCTATCAATTAATCTATGTATATATCAATCTCTATCTATCTATCTACGTATCTACCAATCAATCAATCTATCTATCAATCAATTAATCAATCAATCAATCAATCCATCTGTCGTTATATCTATCTATCTATGTATCTTGGAAAATCCATTTTTATCACGGTTTTCAGTCAAAGTAGAAGATATAAACAAAGAAACAAGATGGACACTTAGGATTTCAGTATTGTTGTGTCGTGTTAAAACTCCCTGTTGATGATTCACAAATGCAGTTGCCAGGTAATGCCAGATGGTTTGCCTGCTAATCGTGTCCAGAGATGAGGGGTTGACGAGAATGTGTTGGATGAAATAACTAAGGCAATACAAACAAATTCCTATGATGAATAACTTTACCATTTAAATAATATAGAAATATATTTCTTATTACTGTAATGAACATGAGATTATTTTGCCTTATGAAACTATATCTTACCCATTTACAAAATCCATTTATATTTACACATTTCACACATATGTATAGCCTATTTGTCCTAAACTCAGAAGTATAAGCACTTGTAAAATGGGATGGATTAAAACTGAACATTTTGAGAACATTTTCTAGAGGGAAAACTACATATCTGACTACATTTTCCATTCATAAAAATCTTATTTACAATGTGCCTTTAGAGAAAGCCATTATTTACAATATATGAAATATACAGTGATTTATCTCTGTGTGATCAATTGATTTACTGAAGACAGTGAGAAAAGATGACAAAAAAGAAAACACATTGCACATTTCTGACTAAATACCAGTGTATTACTATAATTGCTTTAAAAAGCAAACAAAAAAAACAAGTGCAGATGCAGGTTAGATATGTTATGAAGCATGGAAGCTGGTTTGAGCTGGTTTATGCTGGTCCTTAGCACTTCGGTAAAGTTGGGTTTATATTCGCACATTCGGACTTCTGATAAATTCAGACTTTCCAATAAATGTGCAATAAATTAATGTTTGCGAATTTTAAGCAGCGACGTGATATTGACAACCAACAATTGTCAACTTACAACATTTTTCACAGTCGATCAAAATAGGCAAGTATTGTTTTAATGGCATATTTACTTGTGAATGTCCACTGAATGTCCAATGTAATGTGATTAACAAGGCTATTGAATACGGATGTCCGAATGTGCGAATATAAAACCAACTTTACCCAAGTGTCCTTAGCTTGTCATGAGCTGGTTTAAGTTGGTCAAGTGCTTGTCCTAAGCAACTAGCTCAAGCTCAGGACCAGCTCATGACCAGCTAAGGACCATCATAAACCAGCTCATGACCAGCATAAACCAGCTCATGACCAGCTAAGGACCATCATAAACCAGCTCATGACCAGCTAAGGACCATCATAAACCAGCTCAAATCAGCTCATGACCAGCATAAACCGGCTCAAACCCGCTCATGACCAGCATAAACCAGCTCAAACCAGCTAAGGAACAGCTAAAGACCAGCATAAACCAGCTCAAACCAGCTTCCATGCTTCAAAATATACCTAACTAGCATATGCTGTTTTTTTTTTTTTTTTTTCCAACAGGGTAAGCAGTTTTTAACAACAACAAAATTAAAATAACAAAAAGTCTGTTAGCTTCTTACAGTTTGAAGAAAATCCCTGTTATTATCATTTTACATTATAAACATTAACTGTACTATGGTAGTCTGACAGGAACTACCATAATACATTTCTGAGTACACTAATGGTCACCAGTTACTGGTCAGCACTCCTGCAGCCGAGCGCTACTTGCAACTGTCGCGATACTTGCAGCGGTCGCTGAACTGTGTGCGGTGGGAGGGGAAAAAATGGCCGCTCGCGAAGCGACACTAGTAATGATGAGCGACAAAAACACAAACACAACCCCCTCAAAATGTGACAGCTGACCCGAACCGACACCAACACACACACCGGCTTCCGAACGGATGGGTATCGCGGCCGGTAACGGGGGAGGTCAGGAACGACAGCGTTTGTGTTTAAGTTGTAATTTGAGAGAAATAGGTGAGTTAGCTAGCCTGCTAACGTTAGCCGCGCGCTAAACTAGAGCTGAACGAGCCAGAACCAGAACAACATACACGAAAACAGACCACAGCAGCCGCACTGTCACTGCTAGGATGAGCGGACCGGGTCAGGACAGCGAGCCAGAGGCCAAAGTGCTTCATATTAAACGGCTGTACAGGTAAGAGCGCTGACAGCAGGCCGGTACTGTCAGGAAATCTCAGTTATTCTTTATATATTTTGTGATTTTTAAGTCAGAAGTGTTTGAAAATATATTTATAAAGCTAAAATGCTAAATGAGACTCTTGACACTTGTATACAGAGCTTTCTTAGACCATAACGTCTCATCTGGAAATCTTGTATTATTTGGCATGTGTGGCATGAAATTATAGCTATTAAATCTAAATATACTTTATGATTTATGTCCATGGATACTATTTTTAGTTCCTACAAAAGGACAGATACGGGTAATTTAAAATGAGAGGCCATAATTACATGAAAATTGAAGGTAGAATATTTAAATCATTTGCACATGCAATGATTGCTAACCCTGTAAAGCCTTTTTTTTTTTTTAAATGGAACACTTTATTGCAGGTTTTATTGTTTATGTGGCCAAAGATGAAATTCGGATGGCTTGTAGTTTAAATACATGAGATTTTTATAACAGCATAACAGACTACTTGCATAAAATGCATGTAAAATCTGTCTTGTCACTCTATATCTCCCAATAAAATCTCTTAGTAAGATGATCAAACCTCTGTAGTTTTGATTACGGGGACAAATCATATGATGCAATGCAAAGCAATGACGAGAGGTGTACAAATAAACATTCATCAAAGCCTGATGCATCATATTTAATACATTTTAAAATATATTTTTATTAAAAAATGCTGTATGGATAATCAAGTAAACCTAAGTTCCTTCAGTTCAGTAAATGTTCATCTTGAAATATCACTAACAATATAAAACATATTCTTATATTTACTTTATAAAAATCGTTAAAGATTTAACAGCAAAAATCACGTGTGCCGTGACCTGAAGATGGACATTTTTATAATTATACTAAAAGGCCTTTTACTTACTAAATGTAACTATCAATCAGACGAAAGAAGACACGTAGTAGATTGTGTACGACAGGATTTTCAGCGAAATTTTGATCTTGTTGATAATTTTGAGGCCTTAGAAATTCATGTATCATATATGATACAGTAGGCTTTGTATGGTTGAGTAGCTGAAATTTATCTTTAATCTCTAAATCAAATGCCTGTGTTTACACCTTAACCATAGAAAAATAAATCAAACACATAGAACTGATGTTATGTGGAACATTCACTATGATTAGTAGAAGAATGTTTTGGATCTGTTTTTTTTTTCTAATACATTTTTATTGTCAAAAAGATTGATGATAAAATACATTTTATCTTTAGTATGTTAACAATTTAGGTGTTTAATTTGCTACAATGCATCTTTGTAAAAGTAAAAACACACATGGAAAATTATGCCATATAATGTAAAACATAAATGATTTGTTTGAATTTTATCCCCTCTCACGAGTCAATAATTGTGTTTATTGTTTTTTTTATTTCCAAAAGCGTTCAATGGGTTTTTTGTCAGTTTTTGGTGTATATAACAAACTGTTGATCATCTGTTTTCATGAAGGGCTGTGGTGGAAACGGTGCATAAGTTGGATATTATAATCAGCGGCAAGTCGTCGTATAGGGAGGTCTTCAAACCTGAGAATATCAGCTTGAGGAACAAGTAAGCACAAGTTTATTCTCTCTGCAACCCAACCAGGCACAGTGCTGTATAATCAGTCAGATTATGCTGCATTTACATAGAAAATAGCTTTTATTGCTTGTCACACCTAGTTAGGATGCAGTTAATTTTTTTTTTTACATATATTTTTTAACCAGATTGCGGGAACTTTGCGTAAAGCTGATGTTCCTGCATCCTGTGGACTATGGACGCAAGGCAGAAGAGCTGCTGTGGAGGAAGGTCTACTATGAGGTCATTCAGGTCATCAAGACCAATAAGAAGGTGCTGTCACGTAACACTGCACATGTTTCATAACTTAAATGTTGTATATTTGCTGTTGTATTGGCCATCAGGCTGAAATCCTGTCTGTCTTTGCAGCATATTCACAGCCGCAGTGCTCTGGAGTGCGCCTACAGGACTCATCTGATCGCTGGGGTGGGCTTCTTTCAACATCTGCTGCTCTATATCCAGTCACATTATCAGCTGGAGTTACAGGACTGCATCGACTGGACACACGTCACCGACCCACTCATAGGTGAGACGTTTCCTTATGCGTATTAAAGGCAGCGTTCTCACAGTCATGGAAAAACTGCGGAATATCAGGGATTTTTAAAGTTAAAATAAGTCTTAGATATTTCTAAATATAATAAAAAATTAAAATAAAATTATTTATATATGTTTATTAATTGTTTACTATATTAGTGATATTTAATATATATATATATATATAATTACTATATTAGTGATATTTAAAAAAAAACACAATATTATAACAAATATTTTTATAGTAAATGTGTTTTTCCCCCTATTTTTCCTCTCTCTCTCTCGCTCTCTCTCTCCTCAAAATGTTATTTAATTGGCTAGTAGCTCTTTGTGAGTGTAATATATATGAATTAATAACAAAAATGTTGTGGAAATTAACTGGTCAAAAGTTTTGGGAACCCTCAGGTCATCATTTATTAGCCCTCATGTTTTAAATATGTCTACCACGTTATAAACAGTATATCAAGGTTTTCCCCAATTATTAAGAACTTGGAAATATCAGGGAAGTCAAAATTGTGATTTCCAGGACTGGAAATGTCAATAATTACATTTTTAGTGAATGTGTGCACGTTCCTACGTGGTTTGGAAAAGCATGGAATTTGATTTGAGTAATTACCAGGTCTGGATAAGTATGGGGGATTGCCCTTAAAGGGATAGTTCACCCAGAAATGAATTTACTCGCCCTCAAGATCCAGCCGTACGCATCGATTTACAATGAAAGTGTAACTCCTGACCCAACGCATGACATATTGATGAACTTGGAAGCGCAGAGAATAGAGCAAATCAAAACACCAGTCATGAATTAAAGTCTAAAACTAGAATTTTTCAGGAGAAGTCAGAGGATTTATAAGAGAAGAGCTTGAATTTGTTGCCCAGCCCTATTTGTTTGAACTGTGAGAGGCGTCTAAGCTTATGCTACTTCTACGTTGCATCAGAGGTTACTGTTTTGCCGTAAATCGATACATACGGCCATCATGCTGTTTTAAATATGTATATTTTTCTTACAAAAACCCATCGCTTCACTTCAAAAGGCATTTATTAACCCCCTGGTGCTGTATGAATTACTTTTATGATGAATGGATGCACTTTTTTGGGCAAAATCTCATGCCCCCCCCATTCACTACCATTATAAAGCTTGGAAGCGCCAGAATATTTTTTAATATAACTCAGATTGTGTTTGTCTGAAAGAAGATAGTCATATACACCTAGCATGGCTTGAGGGAGAGTAAATCATGGGATAAATTTCATTTTTGGGTGAACTAACCCTCTAAGTTTTCTAAAATATAAAATTAAGAATTTCTAAAAAAAAAAAAAAAAAAGAAAAAAAAAATTAGCATATAAGCAGAGTGTTTTCATGGCAAAGGTTTAGTGATCGCACATTTTCATTACTCAGAACTGTTTGTCTTTACCATAAGCGGGTCTTCATTAAATTAATGTTTGTGTGCCACTCAAACTAGCTACAGATAAAGGAGCAAACAGACTGTTTGGTGATCGTGCAACATCAAACCACATTTACAGTATCAAACTGATGTGTCAGAGGTGAATATATGCAGGTTATAAAGCGTTAATAGGTTTCTTCTCATCATGTGCATGTTATAACTTAAAGAAAAACATATTTACACATGACTGTAAAATGTAGCATATGTAATTCTGAAAATGGGCTGTATGAATCATTTATGGTCAATATGATATGAAAAATCTACAGAGAGGTTTGGAACTTTGAGCCTGGAAAAGTACGGAATTTTGAAATGGACAGTGTGTAGGAACCCTGACAGCTCTAAAATACATAATTGGTTAGAAAATCCTTTTTTTTTTTTTTTTTTGTAATCTCTTAAAGAATTATGAAAAAAATCATGTCATGGAAAAGTTCATTGGTCAAAACTGTGTAGCAAAATCTATTGTATCCCACAATATAGACTGTCATACTACCTTGTGTTAGCATTTGCTGAATGAACCTTTCTGTGTCAATGACTGCAGGTCGTAAGAAACCAGTCTCAGCCACCCCTAAAGAGATGGAGTGGGCCCAGATGGCGTGTCACAGATGTCTTGTGTACTTGGGAGATCTCGGTAAGTGTGTTCTCACTTGATATGTAATAAAATCAGCCTTGGAAAGCTCTGTCTTGTGGTGTGATTTCATGTTCACTCAATCAGAAATTGAACCGTTTAATGTTTATGTAGCGCGGTACCAAAACGAACTGGCCGGAGTGGAGGCAGAGCAGCTGGCGGAGCGCTTTTATCACCAGGCCCTGTCTGTCGCACCTCATGCCGGTGAGCGAGTCCTTGCTTCTCACATCCTCCCAACAACACATTTTCCTGGCACAGGAGAGCATGCTTTTTATGATTTTCTCTGTTAAACAGTGAATTTTAATTCACATTTAATGGATTCATTGTTATTATTTCATTTCACGTTATTGCATTGGGGAAATGTTTTGTTGTCTTTTACAGGCATGCCGTTTAATCAGTTGGGTACACTTGCTGGAAGTAAATTTTATAATGTGGAGGCTACTTACTACTACTTGCGCTGGTAAGACATCTGAGAACAGAATCATATTAATACATATAAAGTAAAATGGACAATAAATGAATACAGCAGCAACAGTACAGTAACAATAAAGAGGCAGGTGGAGGACTGTTTAAACCTTTTGTGGTTTAGTATGATTAGCGTTCCAAGAATCTGATAACCCTGCATGAACATGACAAACTGGTTTTTCCCGTTGAACAGTATTCAGTCGGAGACACCCTTCGACGGCGCTTATGGGAATTTAAAGCGTCTGTTTGACAAGGCAGCCAAGATGTACCACCAAGTTAAGAAACAAGAGATGAAGAAACTTTCACCATCACGCCAGAGGTGTGTTCCCTCTCTTTTATATACATATAAAAGACAGGGTTAAGGAATGTTTCTGTAAATGTATAGTGTGTTCAATGTGTTCCTGTGATATAAATCAAAGGTTTTCAAACTTTTTGACTTGCCATTGTTCAACACAGTGTTCAAAGGCCCCTCATATTAGCTATAATATTCCTACCGGTATTTCTGCTGTAATTATGACAAAGCTGCTTGTTTTCAAACCAGACAATCGGTGTGTCAATATAGTAAATAAATTGACTACAATTACTTTTGGATTGCTGAAGTTTCAAGAACTGAGTGTTTTTTAAGTTGTTGAGGGCGAAAATTAATTTTAAGTTTATTAAGGAACTGCTTACCAAGTAAGAGATGTAAGAGATTTAAGATAAATTAATTTCAGATTATTTTAAGATAATTTAATTTAATTTAGTGGGATCAGTAAGCAACCACCTAACAATGCCCTATAAAGTACTCAGCAATGATCTGAGGCCTGTTGCATGCAGCTAGCTGAACAAACTCTGAGTTTCAGAGTAGGTTTAGATTTGGAAAAACCATACAAATACAACCTGGTTTTAGATCAGGTTCAGCGGGCTCACAATGCTCGATAGAAATGTTCTCTGTCAACTCAGTTTTGATCCAGAGTTTGTGCTCAAGATTAACGTGTGACACGTGCCACGAACAGCTAATCACAAGGAACATGGGGAGCGTCAGTTTGATTCTCTTCTTGCGAGAGAGTCGCGCAATTCACTTCTCTGCGGAAGATTAAGAGATTGTTATGAAAAAATATCATGAATTTAAATGCATTTACAAGGCAAGAATAAACACTGCTGCTGCAGTGTAAATATGAGAAGGCAGCTGAAAGAAAATATCTGACTGTATCAATGTAAGTGAATCAACTGAATTTAAATAATTTATATAGGTTCACAAAAAGCTCAAAAGAAAACACATTAGTCATTTTAAAAGCTTTATATATTAAAGCTTATATATATATATAAATACAAGTTATATTGCACATAAATTGCACAGTTTAATATTAATTTTCAATTCATATAATTATTTGATTATGAATTATAAATATGATTCATATAATATAAATATATAATAATATATAATACATTTTAGAGGCAAAAGATTGGCAGTTTTATGTAGATTTATGTAGATATATGTCACTTTGCTCACAGCTGATTGGTCCAGTTTTGGCTTGTGATCTCTAACCCTCCGGAGCAGGTTAGCTGTGTAGTGTAAGTTGCCATGTCGATGAACACGCTAAAAACCAATCCACCTTCTTGAGCCCGAGAAGTTTCCTCAAACAATTCTCAAACTTACCTGGCAAGTTAGCAAACTTGAAACCAGCTTCATGCAACAGGCCCCTGGAAACCACACACAATTTTCTAGCCTCATCATGGTGGAGACTAGTTTGGACAAGCAGCAGTCACATTAATTTGATTATTCTTGCTTCAGGTCAAAAGACATCAAAAGACTGCTGGTGAGCTTCATGTATTTGCAGAGCCTGTTGCAGCCCAAGAACAGGTGAGAGCATCAACCCGTTTAATGATATAAAAAATCCCCATCCCTCCCCTGAAAGGTACAAGATATAATTTGAGAATGAAATAAACTTTACTAATATCCTGTCACCTCTTCAGTTTGATGGAGACGGAGCTGACGTCACTGTGCCAGTCCGTGCTGGAAGACTTTAACCTGGTGCTGTTCTACCTGCCCCTTCCTGCTCACGGCAGCCAGTCAGCCAGCGAGGAGGAGGAAGAGCACGACTCGGTCTGTTCTGTGCTTCCTGACAGCCTCATATTCAAAATGGTGGTGACTTGCCTTATGGTGGTGCACAGCCTGAAAAGAGGGGGTAAGTGCGGACTGAAAAGATTGATCATGATGTTCAACATCTGCTGCTCATTTTACGCCATGTCATTTTGTCAAGCAATAAATACTGTCTTTGATTTTCCACCACATGCATGAGATATTTTTTTCCTGCTGTCATGTACTGCACATTACTGCATATTATATATATTTTTACATCAGTGTTATTTATATACTCGTGTGGTCTTGAAAAACTAACAAGGAACTGTAAAATTGTGATTCCATTCTTTGAAAAGTCAGGATATAAAAAAATATATATAAAATATCTATTGATTTAATGGCTGTTTAGGACACTCTTAGAAGCATTCAAACTTCATTTGCTATTTTAATTTTCTCGCAAATGAAGTATAAACTCATCTGTCAACTGTAATTCAATTCTAGCTTCAAAGCAGTACAGCGCCTCCATCGCTTTCACGTTGGCTCTGTTCTCCCATTTGGTCAATCATGTCAACATTCGACTGCAAGCTGAACTGGAGGAGGGAGAGAGTGACGTCCCACCCCTGCGTACTGATAACACTGGTACGGGTACTTCTTTGCTTCTATGTCCTTTTTGTCTTTCTGATTGTAAGGTACTTTTGGGTACTTTCGTAATCTGCCAGAAAAGTTGCCGTATCTGTGAAGAATATATGCAGTGCTGTCTTAGAGTTTTGTGAAAAGTAGGTAAAGTGTTTTAGAAAGCACCATAATGTTGCCGGCTATTTTTTGTCATGAAGCACCTATAATCTCTTTAAAAGCTAGTTAGGCAGCTCACTAGGATTTGGAAAAGCTTGTTTTGCTGTTATTGGCTGTTGGCTTAAAACTAACCTTCCCAATGTGATGCATTTGTCCGTAGATGACGCTGATGCCAGAGATCACAGTGGTGCTGCTCTCTCAGAGGAGAGGACCCTACAGAACGGCTCCCTGGAAGAAGATGATGACGAGGAGAAGGAGAATGAGGAAGGCGTGACTAAGGGGAACGGAAGTACAGTGGGGACGAAGAAAAGCCTGGAGAAGAAGAGATCAGCTGAGGAGAAGCAAAAACAGAAGCGGAAGTTCTCGCGGCTCTCTATGCTTCGCCGCAGACGCTGCGCTCA